>NC_064890.1:5010067-5323197 GCF_929443795.1 Astur gentilis
GGAAGTTTTCTCAAGAGACCTTGTTTTCAGAAGCAATTTCTCCATCAAATGAGAAATAAAATCAGATGAATAATTTACATGAGTATCATCCTGGAAAGGGCAGTTTCCTGTGCCCCCCCCCCCTCCAACTTACCGTAACAAAAATCTGCAGACTTGCCACTGCCCCTCCTCATCCCCACCATCGCACTGAGGACCTTGGGGGTACAAAACACCGGAGTGCTTATGGGGCAAGCGAGTCAACGAAAATGATGTGTTGTTGTAAAAAATCAGCACTCGTGTTTTTGTGACTCTTTTCTGACATGTGGGGCCATCGCCGAACTGCCTGCAGATGGAGCAGGCTCGCTTCATCTGAGAGCTGACCAGAATAGGTCAGAGGAAGATGTCCTTCAAGAGGCTATTTCTCTCCACTGGCTATGAAAGGAGCCAAGAGACATCTCAACAGGGGACACCTAAAGCCAGGTAAGACGGATCCCACCCAAGAATAGTTTGTACAGAGCAGGGACTGGCTTTTTCACCCTGTGATTGTACCAGGACTGCTAAAAGGGCATCCAACGCTGTGGCAACATTACACAAAAAAAAGTAATAGACCTAAAAAAAAACAGTGGGGCCTTGCACACGTAGGGGAATGCTGTCTCCTGTGCTCTTATTTTCTTCTCAACTTGGTGCAAGGAGCAGCAAATGCAAATAAGCTGGAGCCCCTGGCCCGGTGCCGAATATCCTCCCTGATCCCAAGCCAGCAGCTTTTCATGGCTAAGTGCCCTTGAAGTGAGGAAGCCTTGAAAAATGTGTCCTCCCCCCAGGTCTGTTTTGAAATCGGAGCCCAGCTACACCAAGGGCTGCTGCATGTAAGCTGGTACCTGCGTTGCACGTCAGATGTCCCATCCATCCACGCGTGGGAAGGGGTGACATCCAGACGGTTGTCATTAGCCATTGCAATGGGCTGGAGAATTCCCAGTGCTCCAAAACACCCTTGTTTGTAAATAAAAACCTGATTTGTCTTTTCAAGCAAGGACAAAAAAAAAAAAAAAAAAAAAAAAAAAAAAAAAAAAAAGCAATATTATCCTCAAGGAAAATGGGCAGCCCTTTGCAATGGGAGATAAGTACTGAAGGTCAGGAAGAAAATGAATGGGGGTCTCAACACTCATGGGGTAAAATAGGGCAGGATGACTCTAATCTAGCTCAGCACCATGCACTTATTTTACATGTTTTCTGGCAACCGCCACTGCTGATTTCTCTTATCGGATCTGCCTAGCCCAAAATGCTTGCACTGATCCATGCTGCTACTCTTACTGCTGCTGCTCTTCAATGATGTGTTCAGCCCACTTGCCGCACTCACACAACACGGGAACAGCACAGAGGATGCCCTGCTATCCCTGATGTCCCCGGTCCAGGTTAGGTTTTAATGAGGAATGAGATGTTCTTTCCTGCCCTGACTCCAGTGGTGATGGACTCCACCACTTCTACAACTCAAGTGAATGAACAAGCTCTTTCTGAGCACAAAATGAACACCTGATTTTCTCAGTCGCTGTCTTCTCAGCCAGAAAAGATGCACAAACATCTCAGAATGGTGCTGTCCTTTTGAGAAACAAACAGGTAGATGTGAAGAACCATTCTAATACCTTTCTCTAATAAGTTTTTCTAATAACTTTGTACTGGAATAGTTTTGCCACAAACCCTGTTCCTCCAATGACACCTATTATTCCTGCAGGTTTTTCTCATGGAAAAAATATCCCATTTCCTTTCTAATTCCTATTTTCTCAAGTGCTTGTCATTCTTCTTGCCTTTCTCCAAACTCCAGCATGTATACATCTTCGTGCAATAGCAAAACTGGGCTGAACCCAGCAACTACCCCAAATTTTCTATAAAACTCCAGATAACCTCCCAGAACAGGATGTGCTTTCCTCGCAACACCTTTTCTGTTACTGACTCATATTTTGTCTGCAGGCCATTTACATCTCCTGATCCTCTTTCTAGCCAGGTATGCCACTTTCTGCCTCCTTCCCCCGCTACCACTCATTGCATTTCATTCTGTTGACTTTGGAACCATCCCTCCAGTTTAACAAAATAATTTTTAATTCTCATCCTAACCTCACGAACATTTTCAGACTCTTCCAGCTTGAAATCCTTCCTTGTCCCCTAAGGGTGTAATTTACCTTACCTAACTTTAGATGCCTACCTCAGAGCCATCGCACCTCTTCTGATGCAGCAGCAAGCAGCTTTTTGAGCAGTTGGTGGGGGTTTGTCTGGAGCTGGTGCTCCTGCAGACCTCACAGGAGCCATATATTCCCTGCTTATTTATGAGAGAGTCACAGGGGCAGCAAGAAAAGCCTTCCCCAAGTCAAGGTACGGCCAATCATCCTCTCAGAGTAGAAAACGAAACTGGCTTGACATGATTTATTCTTGTCAAATCCACGTCAGGTGTTTTTTATAACCTTATTATCCTCTAGGTGCTTATAAATTGATTGTTTGATAATTTTTAGTAGTATCTTCCTGGCTACTGGAATACAGCTGGTCAGTCTCTGATTCCCCAGACTCCCATTCCCCTCCTTCTCACAGACAGGCACAGTGTTTGCCCTTCTCCAGTCCTCCAAAACCTCCTCACCAAGTCCCCTGTGATAACCCCCGAGGAGCCAAGCTTCACTCTGCCCACTTCACAGCTACCCTTGCACAGGTTTCTTCAGGCCCTGGAATACAACAGATTTGCCTCCTCTCATCTTTTAACCTGTTCTTGCCCTGCACTATCTCTGCTCCCATTGTTTTAAATGAATTTCTCTCGCTAATCCTTTTTTGAAGGGTGAAAAAATGAAGGTATTTTCTGTGGCTTCCATTATTTGGTTTTCAACTCCCTGAGAATTCATGGATTTACTCCATCCTTCATTTTCCTCTTGCTTTCATGCATGTACAGAATTGCCTGGATTGCCTTTTGCATCCCTTATTACTTGAAACTGCTTTGGTGTCTTGGCTTTTCTGATTTTATGCTTAGGCATGTGGCATAATATTTAAATTCGGTTTTCTTGGGTCTTTTTTTTTTCTTTAATGGCTCCTTTATTAATTTCCATTTCTTAGGAAATTTCTTGCATAACTGCTTACTTGGTTTGCTTTTTCTTACTTTGCCATTTTGTCAAATGTCACCAACATTTCTCACCGATAGTTCTGTCAGCTCACAAAGATCAATGGATAGATCGAAGTAAATCAGCATAAACTGACCAATGCACTGTGAGCCTCTCCAGATGTTTGTCCAACCAAGGTTAAGGAAAAAGAGAAGGATCGCAGCACTTGGCTTCTCTTTTCTGTCATTATATCACTCTTGCTGCTGAGACTGGCTGGAAAGTCCTGCCATCGCTCGGCCTTGGAGAGCCTTACCCTGAACAGATAAGGGAGCACGTTCGCTCTCTGAACTTTCCTGCTTGGAAAACAGCTTTGCATCAGCTCAGGAAAAAATCCACAGCCTCAAAGGAAAATTTCCCTAAGGAAAATAATCAGCTGAGCTGCGGCACCTAAGAGCCACTGGCTTATGATTTGGGTTTAGCTGCCCTGATGGTTGCAGCTTACGCTGTTCACTACCAGGCAGACACACACTTTGGGACCGGTGCCGGGTATAAACAGGATCCAGTGCCTCCCCACGTGTCTGAGGAGAGATGGAAAACCATGGGGGAAAAGAAGCGGGGAGACAGCTGTGGGGCATCTTAATTGCCAAAATAATATAGCAGGATTTAGTAGCCAGAGCTCTCAGGCTCCACCTCGGATACAGCCAAGCCTTAAGGGCTTTTTGCATGGGTTCAGAAAATCCAAATATTTTGAAGTGCAAATCATGCTTTTGATAAAGCAAAGCTGTGGTTTCATGATGGAGTGTCGAGCAGCAATAGCCACTAAAGGAAATCTGCCTCCT
This sequence comes from Astur gentilis, assembly GCF_929443795.1. NCBI lineage: Eukaryota > Metazoa > Chordata > Aves > Accipitriformes > Accipitridae > Astur > Astur gentilis. Next base: position 5,013,957 of record NC_064890.1, read on the forward strand.
CCTGCAGTGAGGGGTGAAATCAAGGGGTTTTCTGTTTATTGTCCTCTTACAGCCTGAGCGTTTTCACATATAGGAGGTACCGTGCTCTCCTGTAAACCTATCAGCACTTGAAAATAAGGGCTTAGACAACTTTGCACTTCTGAATGCAGCTGCAGGGAGAAATCACCATTAATTTGGCTAGCAAGAAGAGGGAGGAGGCACCACCGGTTTGGAGAAAGCCTTGGGAAAACCTTCCCCTTGTGCATATGCATGCAGTCCACTGGTGCCATCTCTTACAGGTAATTTACAGGTTATTCATAGAAAATGAAATTTTGCTTAAGAAATATCAATCTAGTTCAAATGTCTTTTTTTCTGTGTGTTTGCCAATTGCTGTGCCATACCTGGGCAAATATAGTCTGAGGCAATTCCCAAGTGAAAAATTATCATCCAGCAACCAACTCTTGATAATGGTTCTTTAGCAGCAGCATAGGAAATCTATAGAAAACGCAAAATGTTAGAGCCTGAGTAAATCTGTGTTAAGATACATATTTGCTTAATAGATGCTTCAACATATAGTGTGTTCAACTGGCTTATGTAAGAATATCAAATTTAATATTCGATACAGAACTTAATATAAAGGCGACTGATTGCAAAACACAGTCAGATTCACCAGCTCAGGGGAATGAACCTTTTTATGAAACTAACAATTACACATATAAAATCAGCTGAAAATGAGTTAGCAAGATCAAAATTCCAGCTTGTTGACTGAACTCATGCTTAAACCATGATTAAAGTCGGTGAGCTAAATGAACATCTATCAACCCCAAGTTCAATTCGCCCTTGAAAAAAAAGAGGGACTACTTCTGGTGGGGGTTATTTCAGTGACGTGGAGTCAGCACGTCGGTACCAGGGGATGTGTTGGCTCAGTTGAGGGGCTGGGGAAATTCAGCGCAGGCAGCAACAGGCAGCTGGAGGAGGGACAAGCCTCCATCCAGGCTGTTTGGCCACGGCTAACCTCTGCCCAAACTGCCTGGCACTAATCACCTCACGAGGACAGGGGATTCCCAAGCCCATGTGTAACACAATTCCCTCCTGTGTTGTAAACGGGACCTATTTGGGAAGCAGGCCAGCTCCCATGATCTTCTTGTCTCATAACATTTACCACTGTTTTTAAGGCCATTGCTCAGAGTCATATGATGAGATTTGCAGCTTCTTTGGCTTTGGAACTAAATGCAAGCTCCCACCTCTCAAAGGCAGGGAGGAAAACTCAAGCGCGTGACCTCAGCCTCAAGTACACTGAAAAGAGAGAGAAAATGAAACCTACCCTCTGGGGAAGAAGCTGTAAAGGGGGATGGGACCCATATTACTCAGAGTAGCAAAAAAAAAACGGGTTTGAGGCTGCAGTTTGAGATCCTGATGCCATCAGCAGACCCTGCAATGTCTCGGGTCATCTTGCCATGGACCACAGGAATAGGAGCATAGGATAATTTGGGTTGAGAAGGACCTGGGGAGGTGTCAGGTCCAACCTCCTACTTAAAGCAGGATCAGCTCTGAGATCAGACCAGGATGCTCAAGGTTTAATGCAGTCTTGAAAATCTCCAAGGACAGAGGCTGTTCAGCCTCACTGGGCAGCCTGTGTCACTGCTGTCCCGGAGAAAAAGTTTTGCTTACATCCAGCCAGATCCTCTCTTGTTTCAATTGATGCCCATTGTCCCCATCCCCATCCTCATCCCCATCCCCATCCTCATCCCCATCCTCACCACCATCCCCACCCTCGTCCCCATCCCCACCCTCGTCCTTGTCCCCATCCTCATCCCCATCCTCATCCCCATCCCCATCCTTGTCCCCATCCTTATTCCCATCCCCATCCCTATCCTTGTCCTCATCCCTATCCTCGTCGTCATCCCTGTCCCTGTCCCCATCCCTCAACTCCATCCCCATCCCCACCCTTGTCCCCACCCTCGCCCCTGTCCCCATCCTCATCCCCATCCTCACCACCATCCCCACCCTTGTCCCTGTCCCCATCCTCATCGTCACCCTCATCCCCATCCCAACCCTCATCCCCATCCTCAATCCCGTCCCCATCCCCATCCTCGTCCTCATCCCTATCCTTGTCCTCATCCCTGTCCCCATCCCTATCCCTGTCCCCGTCCTCATCCCCATCCCGGTCCTCATCCTCATCCCCATCCTCATCACCATCCCCATCCCCATCCCAACCCTCATCCCCATCCTCATTCCCGTCCCCATCCCCATCCTCGTCCTCATCCCTATCCTCGTCCTCATCCCTATCCTCGTCCTCATCCCTGTCCCCGTCCTCATCCCCATCCCGGTCCTCATCCTCATCCCCATCCTCATCACCATCCCCGTCCTCATGCTCACCCCCATCCTCATCCCCGTCCTCATCCTCATCCCCGTCCCCTTCCCCACCCTTGTCCCCATCCTCATTCCCATCTTACATCCCTATCCTCATCCCCATCCTCATCACCATCCCCGTCCTCATGCTCACCCCATCCTCATCCCCGTCCTCATCCTCATCCCCGTCCCCTTCCCCACCCTTGTCCCCATCCTCATTCCCATCTTACATCCCTATCCTCGTCCCCATCCTCATCCCCGTCCCCGTCTTCATGCCCGTCCCCATCCTCATCCCCATCCCCGTCCTCATCCCCGTCCTCATCCCCATCCTCATCCCCATCCCCACCCTTGTCTCCATTCTCATTCCCATCTTACATCCCTATCCTCGTCCCCATCCTCATCCCTGTCCCCATCCTCATTCCCATCCCATCCCCACCCCGCCCCACCCCACCCGGCCCCACCCCCGCCCCTCCCTCTCCCGCCCCCGCCCCCGGGTGTGGCCGCCGCCGCCGCCGGCTGGGGGCGGGGGGGGGGGGTGGGAAGCCGCCTTTGTCCGCCCCGGGGACCGCTCCTCTCCTCTCCGCATCCCTCCTCATCCCTCCGCATCTCTCCGCGCCCCCCCCCCCCCGCCATGGCCGCCCCCCGCCCGGCTCACGGCTGCGGCAGCGGCGCGTTGCTGGGTCGCTTCGGCGTGTTGCTGCAGGCGCTGCTGGCTCTCTGCGCCTTCAGCACCCTCATGTGTGAGTACCGGGGGGGGAAGGGGGGGGGGGGTCAGCCGGGATCGTACCCCCCCCTGCCCCGCGGTGGGTGGCCGGTGAGGGCTGGGAGGGATGGACACCCCTTTTTTTATAACGAGCATCAAGTTTTGCGGTCCCTACCTGTAGGATTTAAAGCGGTGGTTTGTAGAAGCCGGCGGTTGCGGTGCTTGTTCTTCAAAAACTCTCGTTTCCAGCCTTAATCTGACCGTAATGAAGCGCCGCGGATTTGCAGCTATAATCCGGTAAAATTGGCTCCGCCTGTATGAGCGATTACTCAGTGGTTTAGAAAATTTTAATGAAGCGTGAAAACTGATGGTGTAACCCCATGATTTACAAGGAAGAAGCTAACAAAAATAGGGCGGGTGTCCGATACGATGTTGCTTGGTTAGAGTAATAGTGGCCCTAATTGCATTGTGATGTTATTTTGTTCAACTTTGCTCAAACTGTAAAGTTTTAGGGCTCCAGAGGCTGGGGAAGGAGGTTACCGAGAGAACGGGTTTCGCCGATTACTGCGGAGGGGTGGCAGTGAGAGAAAGCAGCAAGGTAGCGAGAAAAGGTAGAGAACACTAATACTAAAAGACTCGAGAAAATTTACTGTTGTTTTGTGCTGCAGCTGCGTTTTACTCAGAGCAACATGTGCGTTGCTCTTCTTTTGGGTTAAGTGCTTTAACACAAGTTGAATAACGTGCCAGAACTTGATCTGTTTTCCTTCTTTAAAAGCCTGCGATGACGGTGAGCTAAAACTTCCAAGTTTTCTGGCTAAGTAGCCACAGATTCTGAGGCTCGCTTGCCCCTCTCTGCCTTCTGGAAACCACTTTCAAAGGCTCCGGCGCTGCAGTTAACACCAAGCTGCCAGGGAAAACTGCGACAAGTTCTTCCTGTGGTAACTGATAGCTTTTTCCAGCTGGAATAGCCCAGTTGCAACACTTCACTGCTTGTGTTTCACCAAGTATTGACAGTAAGAATAGATTATTTTTGTGCGTCTGTTGCCCTTAGTGAAGCGCGCATGTGGGTTAATTGTCCCATAAACTCCATGGGGTGTCCCATAAAATCAAGGACATCAGTTAATCACATTGAAATATTCCTGCGGATGAAGGCTACGTAACCGGTGCTAGCAAAACACCAACCCTGGGCTAACTGTTGCCCTCCCACTGGTGCAAGGGCTAATATTTCCTTGAAAGTTAACAGCCCCTTGGTTAGTGAGGAGAAACTGAAAGCCGATCCTACACGGTTTCGTTGTGAATCCGCTCAATGACTAAAGCGATGAAGGAAACTGCTGGCTGGGACCCCAAAAGCAGATGTGTTTACAGCCCTGAGATCTCAACCGCAGCACCTCCTCTGGCCGCAGCTGGGCTGGTGGTCCCTAATTCACCCCAGCTGTTTCTTATCTCTGCCCCATTCACACACTCCCAGCTGGAGGCTTTCTCAGATCTGCTGTTGGGGCTGTTTGTATGCAGACTTCTAACCCAGCATGGTTGTAGCTTACCAACGACTTTAAGTTTGGCAATAACTAGTTCTGAAGCAGCTTTGGGGCTATTCAGGTGGTCACTTTGGTTGGCAACCTCCTGGGGAGAAAAAGGTTCCAGCAGCTGAGAGGTATGGGAACCTCTTGAGCTGGTGGTGCTATGTGTGCAGAGTGAAAAAGGTTCCTGGGAACCTTGACCTTCATCCAGCCCAGCATTAAGTTGGGCAGTCCCAGCCGGATGACTACCTCATCTAGACCTTGGGGTGCTACTGTCACTGGAGTCGGCATCAGCCCGCCTTTGATACTTCTTCTTTCAGTATTGTGACATTCCTGGGTGTGTATTTCTGTCACTCGAATGTTTGTGACTTCTGTTTAATGGGATGTTACAGGCCAGCTTGCTCGGTCTTACAGGTCAATGAGTAGAAACTCAATTGCTATCTGAACCCAAGCCAATGCCATTTGCATTCCTTCTACTTTAAAGTACCAGTTCAGCTTAGCTATAGGAGCATCTGAATTCGAATAGATCAGATTTCCAAATTGTGCAGATGCTGTTCAGAGCACTTAAAAACATCTAGAAGGAACTTAGACTAACAATAGCGTGGTGTTTTGCAGGTGTGCGCGCATGGGATGCGCTTGCAGAGTACATACGTCCGTGGTATGGGTCCCAAGCATGGCCTGTTGCAGGAAGGATAAATTTGTACGTTGTTATCAGAGGAGTTTGTGTCCTTGAATTTCTGTCTCTTGGGGCTGTGGGAAGACTGTCTCCTGCCAACCTGGTAGGAGAATCCAACAGAGGAGGAAGTCAGTCTTGCACGGCTGTCTGAATTGATGCTTTGTGTCTGGGTTGTAGGAAGCACAGCTCATATGCAATCCTGGAAGAGAATATAGAGGCAAAATAGAGCTGGCACCTATGGTTTCAAGTTTTATTGCAACAGCCCGCTGGGTTTCTTGAGGTCAGTTTAGCCTGTTGCAAAGCTCAATTTAGAGCAAAAGCTCTTGGGCAGCAGAGGGAGTACTTGTTTCCCTGTAATGGGATGAGTGGGATGGTTGCTCCCTGTTGCTCTAGGGTTCATGAAAGGGGTCCTTTGTGTGGTGAAAACAGGACCCAGAAGTAAATGATGCCCAGCCTTGGTAGGGAATCAGGGAAGCTGTTTAGTGTGGTTATATTAGTCTGGCTAACTACCATGAGCAATAGTGATGACAGAGTTCCTTTGAGCCTACAAACACTCTCTTGCTTTTCCAGCAAGAAGGTCTTTAAGCTTGTAGTCAAGCCTAATTCCAATGTGGTTGCAGGCTTGCTCCGTTTGGTAATCAAATGGAAACGAGTTGTTATCCTTCCCGCCTGCCTGTGGTGGCTTTGGAGGCACTTTGGCTGTAAGGACACTTGCTATGAGAACTAAGGCACAAACATTTGAAAGAGGGGGCAGTAAAGCCTAGCAGCTGCAGGTGTGTGGCAATCCAGTTCCCTGTGTAAGCACTTGCCCATAGGGAGGTCATGACATGGAGGAGTGTGGATAATTATGCAATCCCATCTTTGCCTTGATCATCACTCAGCTGAGTGGAGAAAGCATGTTGCAGTTATCTCAGCTGCAGATGCTGGGTGTGATTTGGGGGTTGAGTCCTTGCAGCTGGTGCTATTTGTTTAAACCTGGTTTTGAGGAAGGGGCTGTAGACTAGCAAAAGTTGTTCAGGTTTGCAGCCTGGACAGCAAAACCCTTTGAAATGAATGGAGATCTGGCATAGGAAGTTTTGCTATAGCCGCCTTCGTGGATTAACTGGAGTGCAAGAGAAACAGATTTGGGGAGTTAAAGGATCTTTTTCTCCATTGTGAATGGAAAAAGCTTTCCTTGGAGCTGGTATACCTGTATTCTACCCCACCAAAAACAGTGTGGAGGACATCTAAGAACATTTATTTCTCTTCCAACTTCCTCTCTTCCTGAGACTGTCTTGGCAGCCCTCTGAGCTCCTGAATGAGGTTTAGTAGCCCTTGTGCTGCAGGTTTCAAAATACACTTGGCTCTTGGAGAGAGTTCATGCTGCCAGACAGGGAGAGCTGTACTAGGCTGAGCTCCATAGCCCTCTTCACACAGTGAAACCTGGTTTTCAGCTTGACTTTTGAAAAATGTCTTGATCCTGCCTCGTGTGACAGCATTGTCCCTTTATCTCCTCTTGCACATCGTTGCTGGATGCATTCTTCCAGCACATCTTGCCTTGAGCTTAGTCTAAGGCGGCAGAGCTGTTTGTGGTAGGGACCCAGGTGCTGACCCCCCCAGGCAGGGCTTGAGGATGGAGGTGCTCTGTTAGCAGCTTGCGTGGTGTTCTACACGCTGGGCCAAGTATCTTGTCCTGAGGCAGGACCACGGAATAGGAGTTTGCCAAACTGACTGTAAAAAAAAAAAAAAAGGCAGTGGCTCTTGACTGTGGTAGGAAACTGCTGGTAAAGAATATAAGAAGTATCCGTTTGCTTTATGGTCTGTGTTTTCCTGGTCTCTGTGGACTTACCAGTTGACCTTCCAGTGCATTTTACTCCAGATGGTGGGCAATTGGTTAGTGAAAATGGGAAACAGGATCCCTAGTGAATGGAAATGTCTGAACTTCGAGGGGGACTAGTGGAAGCCGTGGTACTCGTCTCCATCAGATAAATCAAACTTAAGCAACCTTTTGTGACTTTTTAGTAGGCCAAGGGGTAATCGTTTTAAACTAAACGAGTGCAGATTCAGACTAGATATAAGGAAGAAATTTTTTACGATGAGGGTGGTGAACCCCTGGCACAGGCTGCCCAGAGAGGTGGTAGATGCCCCATCCCTGGAAACATTCAAGGTCAGGTTGGACGGGGCTCTGAGCGACCTGATCAAGTTGAAGATGTCCCTGCTCGTTGCAGGGGGGTTGGACTAGATGACTTTAAAGGTCCCTTCCCACCCAAACCATTCTGTGATCCTGCCCCAGTGCTAAGTTCACTCTTGTTGCTATATATACTTTGAGTTGCAGCGCTTCAAAATTGTCTTGAGTGCTTTCTATGTGTGTCTTGGCTTTTACCCTGAAAACCTCTCATAAGGGTGTGTAGAAGTGTGTGTGCGTGTCAGGAAAGAGAAGAAATAAAAGATAGATCACTTGATCTGTCCAGACTTCCATTCTGGTTTGAAATAAATTTGCCCAGGACATGAGAGCACTACAGGCTTACTGTGCCCAAGACAGGCTCTGCTGACTTTGCTTCCTCCAATACAAGTGCATAACTGTGTTTGATTTTGATTATTCACACACATGTATATTTAAATGGGAACTTCACTGCTGCAGATGCTTTTCCCTCTAGGGGAAAACAAAACCACAAAGGTTAACTGTGTCTCTGGAAATGCAAAGCATGGGGCTTTGCAGACTGTAGTAGTCAATTTACGTGTAGGTTTGTAGGTTAAGCAAAAAGCTGCATATGGCAGGACTCTCAAGACGTTTTTCTTCTGCTTCAGTACATCTGAAAACTGGCTGAGCTTGAAAATGTACATTGCGCTTTGTAAGCTGGAAGGTCTGTACAGCACTTGATGTGCTTCATTAAGCTGCATGCAGCTTTCTACAAAGCTTTTGAATGTCAGCTGTTGATTAAGTTGACCTCTTCTTGCAAGTCACCTTTTGAACAGCTAAACAGAGCAATAAAAGCTGTGTGCTAAGCGAGGACTGTGAGGTTCCTGGTTTCTGAAGGAAAAAATGGGTTGGATGAGCTGAGAAATGAGCTGGCAAACTAGAACTGCGTGAAAAGTTATCTGTAACCCAAGAGCTGCGAAGCAGCTTGCACCTTGCTGAATTGGTTCTGCAACATGCAGTGAACAGTTGATGTTGTAGGTGACTTTTAACTCTGTACAAGAAACTTTACAGGGAAACTGGTCTTCTGTAACTAAGAGATGCAGCAAGTAAAGCTTTGAGGAGTCTGTTAAATTTCCGGCTGTTTGTTTTTTAACAGCATTTGTGAGAAAACTGTATGGCAGATAGACTTTAATGATAACTACCAGCCCAGTTGCATCACTTCATTCTTCAGGTATTGCTCTCTTACTGATCTCAGATCTTATGGTCTTGAGATAAAGCATTCTTTGCCTAAACCCCATTTTTCAAGGGACTGACTTTAAACGTAGTGATGCTTTATACGGAGAGAGTCACTACTGCCTCCCCCAGGACAGAGTTAAATAAAACACTCTGCATTTGAGCTGGAGCCCAGCCCGAATCCAGGTCTCCTATAAGACCTACCGTGCCATTAAATAATATGCCCTGTTCTCAATGTGCAAAGCCTGACTGATGCTTTTTATCTCAAAGCTATGGTTTATGACCACCTGGCACTTGGCTATAATGACAGCTGTAAAAATCCACGTAGTAATAAGACACACAGGGTAGAGCTTAAAACCGAGGACCGTACCAAAGTACTATGTGGCCTTCATTTGGGCAGTTAGGGTCCCTGGATGGATGAATGTTCCAGCTGAGGCTCTTGATACGCCTCTGCAGGGTGGATGATGGGGAGGTGGTGTTGCTCTGTGGGTTCCAGCGCTTCCCCTGCACCAGACCTGCAGATGACTCTGGATTTGTATGGGGAATAGGAATAGGTGGGATTAAAAAATGTCAGCAACAACACAAGAAAGGGAAGAGGAGCAGCTGTTACGTGAGATCTCGAGGATGCTCCTCTTGCAAGTCAGAGCACTCTAACCCAGTATAAACTCTTACCTGAAAGGTGCTGTAGAGTAGCCCAGCAATAGCTGCATATCTTCAGTAGGAGCTAGTTCAATCTATATACTTCCCTGCTGCCTCAGGTCTTGCAGACCCAGAGATAACCTAGAACATACCCACTGTTCCCAGCCCTTTCTTAAAGTATCCCCTCTGCCAGTTTTGCTACAGGTGTTTACGTTCTTGAAGCATTGGTACAAGCGTAGTTGGGAGGGACTGACTAAATACATCCAGTGTGGACTAAAGGGTGTAAGTCAGCAGCAATCTGTCTCATTAAACCACCGGTGGGACTTCTGCTGCTCCCTGAACCGAGGCAGGGTGTGTGTTTTGAGCCTTTCCAGCTTGGGTGTGCTTTTATCTCGCAAGCAACGTGTCGGCTGCGAACAGCGGCTGCTGCTTCCTCCCATTGTGTCTCAGGTCGAGCCGTCGGAGGAGCTGCATGCCCAGGCTAAGAATAGTGCCAGACCCCAGGGTTTTGGCCTCTGTATCCTGTATGTTGGCTTCTTTCCTGCCTGGGGCTTGGAAAAATCCTGGGAAAGGGTGTGTACTTCAAAATAGGGTGAAATGTGTTATTGGAGACTGTACTGCCTATAAATAACATGGAGGCTGGGCAGGCGAAGACCTTCTGTTTCCTCCCTGGTACAGTAGCTCCGAGTCCTCTTCTGCAAAGGCCAGAAATAAAATCCTGACCCACTTGCTAGTGTGACGTTGTCCCAGAGATGGGCTTTACAGTAGGCAATTTAGCTAGCCCCTCTCTTAAAAGGAAGTGACAGCATAACCAGTTCCAGGCATTGCAGCCTTTATTTTTGGTGGACCATTCACAATTTTAGTGCATTAACGCTGCAGTGCTTTCTCTGAGTACTTCTAATATCGGGTTCATTTTCAGTATTCATCCTCTGGGGCATGTCACTGAGCTCAGTGGGGTCAGGCTTGAACCTCCTGTAAATCAAGTCCTAAAAGCTTTGTCTGTTGAGTCAACATCTCCCTTCAAAACCTCAACTTTTGAATCCTTTGGTTGATTGCGGTAAGATTTATTGAGGAGATGGTCTGACTTGCAGTCAAGCATACCTAAATTTCTCCTAGGGAAATAAGTTTTCCCCCTTTAATTTTGTAGAAAACTGACTTAGGAGTCTGTTTCGCTAATCAGCAGCTAGTTGCTACTGCAGCTAATTCTGCCTAAATTGGGGGGTTTATTTCTGAGAGGGGTAAAAGGCACCTGTGCTGATGCACACATCTGCAGTGGAGCTGTCTGAATACAGTATGGGGTCCGTGGGGGATGTTAGACACAGGAGAGCTCCACCATGAATGAGGTGAGGAACAGCATGAGGGAATTGGGTGGTTGCTGCTGTCCTTGTCTTAATTGATTATAATAACTGGAGAATTTGTTTAAAAACAGAAGTAGACTGTGCAACAGCATTGCTGCAGACTCGGGTAACTCCAGGGAACTGTATGTGTCTAGGGCAGGCAAAGCTGTCCCCTTTCTACTGCATCAAGAAAACACCATAATAAACGTCTACATCTTACTACTCTGGAGGAAAAAGAAAAAAACAAACAGCGAGGATAGCTGTCATTGAGCTTTAATCTTCTAGTTTTCTGACTATTTACATATCCCAAACTTTTTTCTTTACATTTCATGGGTTCTTAGTCAGATGGCCAACTTCGCCCCAGCCTGGTGGTCCCGAGGGAATTTCAAGTCTGTATGATCTTTATTGTCCTTGACTGAAGAGGAAGGGCCTGGGAGTATTTCGTTTCCTGCCCTGCCCTTTCTCAGCCATGGGCAGGGTATGTCACTCGAACTGTCACTCATCTTCCTTCCCTTCTGGTTTAATTTCATAGCTTTTTGTCTGCAGTAACTGGAGCCAAGTAGGTGGAGAGTGGTAACTTAGGAGGACAGCAAATCAAGAAGGGAGGCTGTCATCTCAGTGGTGCTTTGCTCCTGATTAATGGGATAGACCTGGGTTCCCGTGTCCTGACTCTTCTAGAAGCATCTTCTTCCCACCTGCCCAGCCTTTTCCTGGGATGCTTTGGACCATGTGGCAAGTCTGAATGCTCACACAGCACTTCACGTCCACGCTGTAATGAAATAGGGTCAGTGCAGGATTGGGTCCTGCACGAAGGACCTGGACAAGCAGTCTCCATCTTCCTCTGTTGAGCAGCTTGTTTTTTCATGGTGCTTGCTGTAGCACCCTGCTCTGTTACAAGGACCCGCAGCCATGAACGTTGGTGTTTTCGGCTTTATTTCACCCAGCATCTCCTATCAACCTGTGGCGCCTCCGCAGCAGCAGTACGCACCACGGGGTGGTTTTGTGCTGTCAGAGAGGTAGTTGACTTGACACAACTCCTAGATTTGCTGCTCTTCAGAACACAACTAGCTCTGCTCTGTGATAAAAGGGACAACTCGGTAGGCCATCGACACTAGCTGGGACTTGCCTTAAACATGCTGCAAACATCCAGACTTTACACCACCAGTGAAAATGTGAGTTGAGGCTGATTTCTCAAGCTGCCCCGCTTGAAGTTAACCCTGGAGCAATTGTTCCCAACCTGCATTCAGCTTTGAGGTTCACTGCTGCTTTTAGACTTCAGAGATTTGTCTGAAAGCTTGCTTGTACTTCCACTCGTGTTTTCTTCCCATTAGAAAGACAGGGGGGGGGAGTAGAATCTAAAGGTTCCTGTGGATTGTACTTGTTTCATTTGTTAGTAGGACTAGTTTCCTATTTAGCAATGGTGTGAAGAGGCATGAAGTGAGATCGGCCGTCCTTTCTGTGTGTGTATAGCATGCTTGCAAAGACTTAAAAAGCAGTGACTAGCATGTGGGTCTGAGGAGCAAATGCATGCCAGAAAGCTGGGGGACCTGCGCTTTTCTGGCCTGTGGTGTGGTCCAGAGTGCTGCCCTAACTGATCCTGCAGGTATTTGGCAGTTTGGGAAGATCACTTGGCTATAGAGATGTGCAGTAACATTGCTTCCTTGCAAAAGCCAGCTCACTTTACAAATGGGCAAAGCTGAGAAGGCAAGCAGAGTTAAAATAATCTGTGCTGTGGCTGGTAGCGCTGTTGGGAAGACAAATTCCTGGTGTAGACCCAGTACGTGCTAGTCTCATTTTTAATCTAGTTGGATGGGGTTTCTTCCCTATCTTGTGCAGCTCTGTGTGCACTAAACTAAATTTTTAATTGGTTAGAGGTGCTAGAACTTAAATATCACATATTTCTTGTTTGCTTGATGCACGCATAAGCACACACAACTTTTCTTAAAATAAATCTTAAGGGTGGCCTGATCTGTCTGAGCCATGGTACCAAACCCTTGCCTACAGCTGGTGGAAAGCTGAGTTGACCCCAGTGAGTGAAGACAGGTTTTGAGAAGAGCAAAAGAGACTTCAGCCTTTTTCCTACCCCATCCAGCCGAGCCTGTGGCTGTGCATGGCATGGCTTGGCTCTCAGCTTGGAAGAGGAGAGGGACACTTTGCAGTTGCTGCTCAGCCTGTTGCTCCAGAGCCCCACTGTGTTCCCAAAACACAACAGAGGCAGTGCTGCTTCAAAGAGGGTTTCATCAGCTCCTTGAGTTTTCAAAGGCCTGTTGCTACTTTTATGTGGATTTAGCATCACCCCTAACCTCTGGGTCACTGCTCCCAAACAACTCTGCTGCCTCTTTAAGCTCTGGTAATCTTGGCTGGATTTCTGGTTTAATTTGGAGACAGCCTGCTGCAGCTCTGCACAGTAAATGCCCTATTAAGCAGTTAATTATTTCTCTATAATACTAGCTTTTATCTTTAATACAACAGTTTTACTGTCTCTGATAATTACACAGTCTCGGATAACTCTCTTAAATCTAATGAGGCATGACAAGCTGTGTTCAACAAGGCACCACACCATTAACTTCTTACCTCTTACTTGTCATCTTATCACACTGAATTACTGTATTTCTAGCCTGAGTGGCTGTGGATACATAACATGTCACTTCTCATTAAGACAATAATGAAAATCATCCCTGGTGCTCTCACAGTCAGGCTAGTGGTCAGCTGGCTGACCTGGTGGCCTGCAGACCCTTCCCAGCAGCTTCTCTGCAGCATCATGCTCTTTGCCCTGTGAGCTGAGCAATCTTGTTTAGGTTCGGTTTAAATACTTCTGGCCACTCGAAACAGCTCGCCTGGTCCGTGGGTCTCTTGCTTGTGGGTGAGTGAAATGCAAATGGCCCTTTGAAGGGCATCAGCGATGATAGACCTTGCTTGTGCTGATGGAAGTCATTGCTGCAGGGATAGCTCATGGTGTGATTCAGCTGGATAAGGGAAACCAGGTGGGTTTTTTCTGGATGGGGATAGGACACAAACGGCTGCAGCAGTGCCTAGTGTAACTTGATGTGACTGCTGCTTTGTTACTCATTAATGGCAATAATAGATCAGGTCATTGGAATGCTGGTTTTCTGTGGATTTGAGCGTGGCACCGAAAACCCTGCATGTGCCTGACCAAAGCCCTGGGGTTAGGGGGATTGTTTTTTCATATATCACCCTGTCACCTTGCCATTATAAGAAGTACAAAGTTTTACTTCTGAAATGTCAAGGCTCCTGGCAGGGAAGCTCCTGCATCCTTCCAGGCTGGACCAGGAAGGCATTTCCCAGGGGAATGAGCCCAGGCTGTCCCTTGGGGCGGACGGTAGGGCTCCAGCTGGCAGGCTGGGTGCTCAAGCACAGCTGGCCTGAACAGATCAGTTAATTACCATCTAGATGCAGAACAGCAAAGAGCCCTTTATTTGGAAATTGGCTGTGTCCAGCTAATGTTTTGCTGCTTCTTCCCAGCCTTTCCTGAGCCTGCTGCTGACTCTGCTTTTGGAGGTGGGTTTGTTTTCTGGTACGTGGAGCCTGTATGAGTTGTGATGTTAAAGCCGTGTATTTCCCCACCGAGTAGGGGAGGAAAAAGTTTCAGGTTATAACCTGAGTCATTCAGATTCCCTGTGGGTATTTTATGGGATGCCCATGGGACCAGCTACTGTGGTATACCTATATTAGATCAGTTCCTGGCTCTAAAAGGGCAGTTTTTACTTGGACAGAAGCTGTTAGCTTCTCCGCAGTTTCATTAACTGAAAGACTAACCAGTGCATGGAGTGCAAATCTGGAAAGAGAACTGGATACCAAGTTGTGTTTTAAAATGGTGCTGGCTTTAGCAGCAGTGTTAGTGATCTAAAATGGACCAGAGGTGTTGCTTGTGCCCTGTTCCTCCTACAGGCAGTAAGGAAACTCATGTCTAGAAAAGTGCATCTCCTTACCCCACTGGAGAACAGGCAGAAGCATTTGGCTCCGATGTCCCTGCTTTCATCTGTGGCGCTCTGGGGCCCTGTCTTCATATCCCCTGGGAAGCGTCCTCATGTGCCAAGAACTGTCAGCAGTGGAAAAAAAAAAGTCCCTTTGGTTGTAAATTTGAAGGCAGTGGCTGATTACTTGTAGCTGGGTGGGCAGTGGGGGGGGGATGAAGAAAGAATAGCTGCAACAAATGGGATGGTGTGTCTGTTCTGGCTTTTGGTTGCTTTTTAAAGGAGCAGAGTAGGTTACAGGGCTCCCAAGGGTGAAGACTTAAGTGATGATAAAATAGATGAATGGATGGTCTGTTTGGGTTTCTGCAGTCTGCATACTCTGCAGTACTTATTGCAGTGATCTGCCCGGTAATCGGGTGCAGCTGGGATGTATAGAAGGATTTGGTGATTAATGCTTACAATATGTACTCTTGGAGTGGTTTCTCTAACAGGATCATACATCGCACATTAACTCGTACTCATGTGTCCTGCTGCTTTCAGGCTCTTGGTTTCACTAGATGGCACCACCAAGCAGCCACTCTGCTCGCATCCCCAGCTGCACTGCCAGCAGTTAGAGAGGATGCGCTGAATTTATTATTTTTTTTTTCCATTTTCCTCAAAAATGTCGCAGCTCATTATTTTTAACTCTGAATCTTGTTCAAGCTGGCAGCGTGTTTGGGAACTGATTGTGGCAGATTTAACCCGCTGTCCATCTTGAGCTCGTTAGCGCTGGCGAGGAGGAGAGTGGTTCCAGCAGCCAGGACGAGGTCGGGGACCTGGACCCTCTGTGTCTCCCTGAGGTTGGGAGGCAGCATGCTTGGGGCAGCAGCTGTAATGATGATGTCTCTAGTTCTAGATGTAGCTATTAACAATCTTACCCCAAAGCAAGACAGTGCTACTGAATGCCCTTTGCTTTTGGTTTGGTTGTTGTTGGTTTTTTTCCCCTCTAATTAATAAATCTAATGTAGTGGAAAAGCCTCTTCCAGGTCTGCTTGTTCCAGAGCATTGGTACCTGTGTGTTTAAAGGGAGAAGAGTTGCCCTGGTAGCTGGTATTTTCTAAAATGGGCTTCTAGCTGGAGCGACAGCAAAACAGTCAAAAATTACTTCTGCATGGGACGTGGTACTTGGTAATTTTCCATTAGCAGCTCCTATTTGTGCATGTACAAGCTGGTTGAACCCAAGGAGAGCATCAAATCTCTGTGACAAACTAACTGGGACCCTCTGAGGTGCTTCTGCAATGCTCAGACCCCGCTCTGAGTGAAACTAGGTAAAAATCCAACTTGCTGTTATCTCCAGGTAGTAACTAGAAAAAACTCACAGCAGCAACTGCAAGAGACAGCACCAAAGAACTCTTCCTCAGAGGAGAAGAGATGTGAAGGACTGCAAGGAGCAAACTCCTCCATGGCCAGAGGGGCTTCATTTAAAGAATCATAAAACGGTTTGGGTTGGAAGGGACCTTTAAAAGGTCATCTAGTCCAACCCCCCTGCAATGAGCAGGAACATCTTCAGCTAGGTCAGGTTGCTCGAAGCCCTGTCCAACCTGACCTTGGATGTTTTCAAGGAAGGTAGAGTTTCTTCAGACATTTTTTTTTCAGGGTATGTGGTTGGTGGTACTGAAGCCGTGCGTCTCGGACTACTGTTCTACAGTGGTAGCCAGTGGGAATGCAAAATATTGTGTAATGAAATAATTTTTTAGTACTAGCTGGTGCAAGCATGGAGCCATGCCAGCTCACAGGGTTTTGGGGGCTGGCACTGGTACCTCTATGCTGGAGATGTGTGCAAGATCCTGCTTCTTCAAAGGTCTTCTGGTCCTGTTAGTTACAAGCAGGAGATGCCTTTATTGCACTTGCTGTGACTCAAAGACTAAACGGACTCAGGCCATATCATTTTGCTGTCGCTACCATAATTTCAGGTTGCCTGGAAGAATTATTAGGGCTGATAGGTAGTGATGAACCCTCCCTAGCTTCCCTTAGGTCACTTCCCAGGGCGTGAAAATGCTGCTGCTGAAGGATGCCCGAAGCGCACAAATACCTCCCAAACACCTCTGCTGTTCATCCTTCTGACCTGTGGGTGCATGCGTTGTTTCTGGTTAGTTTGGAACCAGGTCCTTCAGCTTGGCTCAGCTTTAGACTGGCAAATGCTGAGGGTCCTCCAGATTTTTTTTTTGACTCCTTTTGCATTGAGGATTGGCACAGACCGCACATGTGTATCGGTTCAACTCTGCTGGTTAATGTAACCTCTCTAATTTTCTTTGCAGTAAAACGATTTAGGGAACCAAAGGAAGAGAGGCGTCCGTGGAGGATATGGTGAGATTTTTAATTTGGAGCTTGAAAAGACCATGTAAATGTAATATTATTTTCTCTTATACTAACAGTCTTCTAGGCCCTCTGAATATCCTGCATGGTATTTAGTCATTAAATGAAATGCTCTGCTGCCACTTCCCAAGGAAACCTCCATAAAATAGCTAGTGCTCCCTAGAAGTAAAATTCCCTGCCTAGCTCCTCTTGAAAAGCTTGTTTTTACTGTAGGTGACTGAACTGAGAGGTTATGGTCCCCTTTAATCTGCTGGCATCCCTGTACACGGGCAGTCTTCCAGACAGGGTCAAGTTTTGTTCTTAATTTTGATTAATCACTTTGGTGTCCCCTGACCAAGCTCAGGCATAGACCAGGCAACACGTTTGGCTGTGTGTTGATATAAGGTAGCCAGGTATTGCTGTCAGCTTTGGGCACCTCTACAAAGCATCTCTTTATTGTAGGATTTGGGGGCTGCCGAGAGGCGGGCAATATGGTTGGGATCAGCTTATGGTCAGGCTGGCTGGGCAGCATGGAGCTACCAGCTAATGTTCATGGTGAAAAGCCTGTCAGTCTCCTCAGTTCTGTTTCTTCCTCTAAAATAATTTGGGAACTCTATCCAATTCCCGGTGGATGGGTGCAAAAATTATAAGTAGCCGAACACCTTCCCTGCACCTACTGCCGGTTGGAGAAACTGAGGCTGGGCTGGGCACTGGAGGGTGAACTGCCCTTTGCTGCAGACTAAAACTCAGCAGCAGATCTGCAAGACTGAGCTGATATGTGCCGAAGTGGGTTTTTGGTTTGGTTTGGGGTTTTTTAAGTATTTGGAGTTGGCCAAACTGCCGCTTTTCACCACGTACAACTTCTTGGGGATCAGGAATGCATCTCGGAGGAAAGCAGATGCATGCAGGGCCTTTGCTTGGGTGACTGCTCTGTTGCTGGTGCTCCAGGGCACAGATCTTTTTGTCTTTTTTTCCTCCAGGTTTTATGATACTTCCAAGCAAGCAATAGGTGCCCTCTTCATCCACTTTGCCAATATTTTTCTGTCGGATCTCACCGAAGAGGACCCCTGCTCTCTGTAAGTACGCAAGGTGCTTGCATTCATGTCCTACTCTGTAAAAGGAAAAAGCAAGCCTGTTGGAAAATGTCATGCACAATGAAAACTGATCTGTTTGAAGTCTCACATGGGGATAAACCACGCTGAACTTATTTTCAGGGTCTGGGTTGTCTTCTGGTCTTTGCAATATGCTGGTCTGATGAAGTAGTGCAGCCATGCTTTTCTGATGATTAAAAGCATCTTGAAATATACTGGCAAAAAGCTGCAGTAAATAACACAGCAGTGTCCCCATGCAACTACAACTCTTAAATCTGCCATTTGTTTGCACACCAGATTTGCAATTTGGCTGGTCTCGGACCAGTATTGAGAATGCTTTCTTAACTGTGTGGGTGAAGGCTTTTGTCCAACGTAAGGACATTTTTTGGATATTCAGTTCCACCTACCACGTGTATTCCCATAGCCCTGCTGGGGCGCTTTCTAAGCCAGAGTTAGGACTTAATGTAGAAGTGCCACCTGTACTTCAGACCAGCCACTTCACAGCTACAAATTTAGTTTCAGAATTAACCTTATCTTGTTTTGAGAAACTTCTCTAGGCTTCAGAATGCTGCTGAAAACCCTCTGGCCCATCTCCTTTTTATATATTAAAGTGCTGCACCTTGATATGTTTCTTTAAACAGCCACAAGTTTGGTTGGGGCTAAATATGACCTCTAAAATGATTTATCGTTGTTTTTTAAACAGACACTGTTTTTAAAATAAACCCTTCTGTGCTTATGCTGTGCCCTTTGGGTTTGGGTGTTTGTTTGGTTTTTTTTCTTCTTAATGTGTATTTTACGTTTCCCTGTGCTGTTTGACTTGTCATCCTGAACCAGGCAGCTTAAAACTCTACAACCCTGTCCCTGGGCTTTGAGGTTCATGCGCTGTGTCCTGCCCTGTATAAACCACTAGAGCCTCATGTTTGTATCAGAGTACTCTGATTTCAGCAGCTGGAAACTGTATTAAGCTAGCCTGAGCATTTGGGTGCAGAAAAACTTAATGTCATGTTTTCAAAGTGGATATCAAAAGCAGATTGTTATTTTCAGTGTCTTTATTCAGAGGCAGTATCAAGTTCTGGAAAAGGAAATGTTCATTCCTGTAGCTCTGTGCTTGGTATTTTCTTCATGCTGTAGAAATCTGGCCTCATCTGGCAGAAAGTATTCCAATAATGGAAAACTGGCCAGAAAACATTAGTCTGAATGATATTTTTTTTCTCTGGAGTTCATTAAAATACCAAGCCCTGGACTAGAGCTTGGCCCCACAATCCCCAGAAGGTCCCTGCAGGTCTCCTGCCTCTGGTTCTTTCTCCAGCGAAGCTGCAGAGCAAACCTGTCTAGCCCAAATCTCCTTGTAGGGTTGGATTCAGCTCTTGGATCTGCAGTGAGGACCCTGAACTGAAGACTTTTGGGGACCCCAGGATACCTCATGTTGAGCTAGGGCTTGTCACCTCTCCCAAGACCTTCTGCTTCTCAGTCTGTGTCTCTGCTTGTAGGAGCCTCTTGCAGCTGCTCAGTAAAATGGACTTTTTTGTCTCTTCTGCACAGCTTGCAGAGCGGCTGTGGTGTCTAAGAAGCTTCCATTTTCTTGTATGAAATTCCAGAAATGTTTGGTTCTGCTTCCCTGAAACTTGGGGTTTCATCCTAATAAGAACACAAGATGCTGCAAATGGAAAGCCTCCTTTTTGGGGGTAAATCTTAAGCAAGGCTAGCCCAGGAAGTATTTAATTCTATATGAATAAATGAGCAATGCCAGAGAGTTGGCAGAGCGTGCTCCCTTCTCTGCTGAACAGGCTTTTAAACTAAGGAATTCCTGGTAAGGCTATAGGAAAATCCAATAAAAGAGAAAGGAAGTGAGCTTGGACTATTAAGTGGGGATTTTTTTTAAATCTTGGGGTTTTTTTATGGATTCCTATATTGAAATAAAAGATTTTGAATAAGAACACAGCTGAAACCTGAATTTTCCTCTGCTCTTAGCTACCTTATTAATTTCATCCTTGATGCCACACTGGGGATGCTGCTGATCTGGCTTGGTGTGAAAGTTGTCTCCTGGATCGTGCAGCATAAGAAGTACACATACCTGGTCTTCGGAGAATATGGTAGGTGCCAACCTCTCCGCACAAAAGCGGCTTCTTTGCTCCCAGCTATGAACAGGGAGAAGGAAATGGCAGAAATTACAGTTTGGGGATAAAACACGTGGGCAGCCGGCTTCTGTTATCCCTTCTCCAAGGAGCTCACGGCATGGTCGTGATCAGTGTGTTAAATGCTGGGACATCACTAGGTCGCGGGTAACTCTGCTGCCTTGCCAAGCACACTTGAGCGTAGCAGGTTGGTGATGAAAGGCTGAACGTTTCCTTGGGCAGATAATAAACCCCCAGGACATGTATATGGTAAATTAAGGTGTTTGGGTGTGGTGAGTTTTGTAGGGTTCTTTTGGGTTTGTTTTTTTTTTTGTAGCCTCTCAGTTCAAAACATGGAGCTGTGCTTGAATTTGCCTTGAGGCGTAATAGGCATCAGCAGGACATAGCCTGGCCCCAAAACTGAGCTCTCAAATGACTTGGGGAGGGGGTGTGGAGGTGCCAGCTGGTTTAAAAAAAAAAAAAAAAAGAAAAAAAAACCCAACCCAAAACCATGACCCCCCTCAATTTTAAGCATGCCTGAGCCTGGCCTCTCTTTGATTCTTGCCTTGACATGGAGAAAAGGAGTTTCCGAAAAGCTTTTCTCAGCCAGCCCCACTAGAGGGTAGCACTTCTCTTCAGAAAGAGCAGAGCCAGCTTCCAGGAGAGCAGTGCTGCTCTGTGGCTGCAGGGAAGGGAAAAATTAACCCTTTGCCTGTTTCAGGTTGTATCTAATATAAAGACGAATTCAGTCTTACTTTAGAAAACACCTCCTATTCCTACCAATCACGTTCCCACCTTTAAGACCTTAATCATTAAGTCTATTCTGAAGGTAGTCTCATTCCTTTCTATTCTTAGTAGCTGCTCTGATAACCGAGCTGGTGAAACTTGGACCAGAACAGGATTAGTGTGGAGACCCCACTGGCTTGTGAGCTCTTACTGAGGCTCACGTTCAGCCTGTGTAAATGGGTCATGGCACAGGATGAAGGGGATGGTTGAGTCTGAGACAGCAAACGGATGGGTTGAAATGATGGGACGTGGCAGGGCCGACTCTCATCAAACCTGAAAGTGGCTTTAGAGGCTGCAGTGGTCTCCAGAGCAGGTTCAGCATCCTGACAGCATGTATTTGGTGGGGACTATGTGGGGTTTTTTCCTAATGGCTCTTTCTCAAAATGCTGAGGAGCCACAGAGTGCTGAAGTCATTCAGATGAGACAGCAGAGAAATCCAGATGTTCTTGGTTCAGGGACTGGCATTTTTTCCCTCTTTGAGCAACAAGGACTCAAAGCCCAGCCACAGCCATCCCAGGACACAGCGTCAGCTTCACATGCCACATCTGCAGTTGAGCAGAAGCAAGGAAATGTTGAAGTGTATTGACAGCTGCTTTAACCTTGCAGAGCAGTAGTGAACTTCCATTGAGCTGTAGCTGGACCCTCATGAAGGCTGGCTTAGACTACAGAAACAGTTCACTCCCCTGAGGAAATCTTGCTTTCATTCATAATAATAATAAAAAAGTTTCTGCTGTTGCTTGAATTTAGGTCTTGAATGGGGGATTAAATATCTCATCTGAGCACTGGTCTTGGTGCAGGTCTCTAGCCAGAGTGACCACAATGGAAAAGTTAGGTGTAAGTCAAGTTGCATGTCCAATTCAATCCTGCTGTAGGGCTAGGGAAGGAAAACACTGCTATCCTCATTTCAGATGTTAAGTAACTTCCAAAACCATGTGGAAGATGCTAGTAAACTTTGTACAGTTTAATACAGGCTCCAGAAATATGAGTCGTTTTCTAGTCTAATTGCTGTACCAGATTTTATGTTGCTTTCCTCAATTCTCCTGTGGAGCAAAAGTGTCTCATGCAGTCCTGCAGAAGAGGAAGGGCAGAATACCAGGGAAGCACCAAATCTGTGGTCCAGACAATAGTGAGTGCCATTGCTCCAACCATCAGGAAAGAACAGTTGTGTCTTTGTCCAGTATAGCCAGTACCCGTCTAACTGCATGGTCTTCAAGCAAAGAAAAAAAATAAAATAAAATAAATCTGTTGCAGCTGCTTCCTTTCTGACCCTCCAACTCTTGGTTGCATCCCTGCAACAGATGCAAACCACTGCAGTTACCCTTTGCTCTGGGCTCCAGCAGTCCCTTCTGCTCTGCCATCGATATGCCTGTCTCCACAGACCTGAGTGGTTCTCCCTCTACTATGACTGTAGTAGCTGCATTAATGGAGAAGGAAAGAAAAGGGAAGGGAAAGCACCTAAATCTATCCTGCTATTTTAAGCATGCAGCTGTCCAGAACTATTTAGAAAAATCAATTGCTTTTGTATTTCCAAAAACCAGGGGACGGCCATTCTGAGATCAGCTTCTATTGTGCCTGAGCTCTTAGCCAAAGGCTGCTGCAGCCAGGAATGACCTGGTTTTTAGCTAATGGAGAAGTCAAAGGCTCCCATATGTTTATGTTCCTCCATCTTTGCCCAACAGCTCTTGATTACTCTTTGGACTGCCTCTAAGCACAGGAAACTGCATTTTATAAGGCTGCTGTCTCTTCTGAAGATGCTTGGCTCCTGAGATCAAAGCTTGGAGAAGTTTATTCTTCATCTTGGTTCCAGTAGGCTTTGAAGAGTGATGGTTGCCTTACACAGACTCAAAGCTAACAAACTCCACGAATGCTCTGTGCTCCATTGCTGTAGCAGGGTAGCAGCAGGCTGTGTCTATAGGCCCTTTCCCTGTAGGGAACTTCTGCAAGGAGGAGAAAAAAGCAGAGTTTAAGCTGCAAAGGACTTGGGAGGTGGATAGCCAGGGTCTTGGAGGTGCTGATGGGCCTAAATGGACTGAGCAGGGCAGATGCTGGCTGGAGTCGGAGTGTGCAGATGAAGCCTAGTTCAGCTTTGTGCCCCACCTCCAAACTTCTCCAGCCCTCTTCTCCCTCCCTCATTCCCACGGGAATAAGCAGGTCCCTAGAGGGACCCTCTGGATGGCTGCAGTGTCCTGGCATTTTAGTTGTGTCTAATAACTCTAAAACATTACTTTAGAAATACCGGAGTATTTCTTTTAAGTAAGCATATGCTATGAATTTGCATTAAGAGATGGTTTCTGCAATGCACAAGTAACATGCTCTAGAAAAGCATTAAGAAACGAGGGGGAGAAAAAGAGGGTGTTCTTGCTTGAAAATGCCTCTTTGGATGCCCATCTGGATGCTGACTTGTGTATGACCCTGGTCACGGTCACTGACTAGTCTAAGCTTGATGCTTTGTACTCATTCACTGTCTGGAAATGGAAAAGCATGTTGCTCGGAGGCCTTTAAAGTCCGTTTAGTGGCCTGTTGAACTCTGCTGGTCAGATTTAGTTATAGGGGAATGTGCTCTGTGCCAGCTGCTGAGTTTAACTGAGGACCCGTGTAGGCTGCTTTTGGCCCTGTTGTGGTGGCGTACAAAATTTCCATAACAAATATTCCCACGTCCTGAAGCAGCCAAGGGAGCTGGCTCCTAATGCTGGAGGAAATACTGCTGAAAATAGCTCTAACCTGAGGGGCTGTCCTGTCCTTAGCATGCTTGGCCTTTCCACCCCTAGGACCAGGGGAAGAAAAGTAAGGAGGGGACTGAGGGTCGAGTGTGTGGTCAGGTCCCTTGCTCTCAGCAGGGCTGCAAACCTTTGAACCTCCTGGCTCTGGAGGATAGCAGCAGCGTTTACCCTGCTGCACTAGCAGTATCTCTGGGGACCGAAGACCCAGAGCAGTGGTGTGACGCTGCAAACTGGGGACTGATTCCAGCTGTATACTCATATTTAGTTCAAGTGCAGAATATGCCAGATGTCCACTGGACCCACCTGGATGCTTTAGGTCCCAGTCTCTGAAAACCTGTTCTTGCCCTCTGGGTGAGCACTTCTCTGCAATTCAGATGCTTTGCTGCTATTTCTTATCCTCCTCTGTACTTGGCACTGATAATTGGATCCCTTGGTTTTGGAGGTGCCATTTGAGTATCTTTTAAGAGGTTTTTATTGACTTTTTCTCTCCTCACCATGTCACCCAGTACAATTTTCAGTGCCTTCAAATATTTGCTTTTCCTCAACCCCCCTGAACCCTCTGCTTTGGCTATGGTTAAGCTTTTTCCTACCTGCTCAGTGCACACACAGTCCCCAAAAGACTGTAAATAAAGCTGTCTGGCAGTAACGTGTGGGCTATGCTGACAGCTTGGTACATTAGACAGGATTAAAACTAATCCTGTTGTGTGGTAACAACTCAAATACCTCAAGCAGTGCCACTTTTGCTCTGCGAGCAGTCGGGCTCCCACGCACAAGCGGAATATGTGAGACGTGGTTTGTGTGAGCTGCTGCAGGCACCAGTGGTCCTCGGTCTGCACCAGGGAAGTTTTGCTGATGGTGGGGAGCACCAGCAACGCTGCGGGAGGAGACCAGTCTAAATGCAGCGTGTGCATCCTTCGTGTTGAAGGAGGATATTTATTTCTGTCAGGGTGGGAGATGGCTATAGGAAGGTTTGAGCAAAGGGTGTTCATTAAATGAAAAGGAGAGGTTGGTGGTAGAATCGATGTGTAGAGCTGAGATGTCCTGGGTTACCTTCCAACTAGGACTGGGGACAAGAAACCAAAGGGAGCAGGATACAGGTTTTCCTAATGGTTGGGATGTGGGGGCTGCAAAGATCCTTTGGACCAGTTCCCTACTCTCCTACAAGGAAAGGGAAGCTCTGAACACAGCAAAGAGGAGGGCATCTATTTTTTCTTTACTTTGGTTTTTGTTTGTTGGTTTTTTTAGCCTCCAGGTAGCAGATTAGTATTTTGCTGGCTGGTAATCTTGTGTGACAGAAACAGTCCTGTAGGCCTTCACCTAGATTCATGGAATGGAAACACTTCATGTAAGAAGAATCCTCTCCCATCCATGGAGCAGGGCACCTCTGGACAGCACTTGATCCATTAAAGACATTAAGTGGCATCTGAGGATGCCTCTGACTATCTTGCTGTAGGATACCAGCACCTCGGTGAGGTGTGTGGTTAGCTGGGATCAGCTCAGGTTTTCCAGCCTTGCTTCCTAGCTGTGGAAGGAGGAGATGTGTCCAGTCTGTCTTATGGGCTTGTCCAGGGACCACACCAAAGCTCCCTCTTCCCTGATGAGATGCTAATAGATGGTGATTTGTATTTTACTGGTATTAGTCAGAGTTAGATGAATTAGTGGTGAGTTAGACTTGGATAATGGCCACTCTGAGGTGGATCAAGGATCCTCGGATGACTTCAGACCTGCTGATGTAAGGAGCAGCCAGCTGAGCTCCTTGGTGAAGGGGGAATGAGCCACCGTCTATAGCTGAAGTCATCCTTGCAGCCCTGTGGGCCATGCTGCTGTTTCATTTTCATCTTTGTCCTGAGATATTTTGGCACGGAGCAGCCTCCTGTCCTTGAGAGACCAAGATGTAGTAAGAAGTAACTGTGGAGACACCCTCTGATCTTCCTGTCAGGGGATGGAAATTAAGTCCTGTCTAATTCTGTGCTCCAGGATGGACTCCCGCACAGAAACATCTCATCCCGTAGTCTGAAAACAGAGCTCAGAATGGAGAAGGAAGAGGAAGAGGCTGCAAACCAGTAGCAGTCTTGAGCTGTTTAAGGTGATAGAGCAGATGGCCAAATCTGGCCTCTGCGTAGGTCTGGGCCTCTTTCCATACCCTTCCACTGTCTACCCTGGACATGTAAGAAGTGCTGATGTCCCTCTAACTGTGGAGGAGATTCACAGCATCTTCTGTAGGTGATGCAGGAAAGACCAGAGTGAGAAATAGGAATATTTGAAGCTCCATGCTGTGATGGAGGCACCTTTAACAAGGTGGGATGTGGTGGGTAGTAAGGGGTGTAGGTCTGTCCTGCTTGGTAGTACAGACTTGCTGTACCACTTGTACATGCCCTGTACACTTAGCAAGTGAAGCTGGCCTAACTGGGGCAGACCTCTGGTCTCAGAGAAGTGGGGTTCCCTAGGTAGGATCTTGCAGTTGCGCAGTAAAAACTGTTCTCTAGCAAAGGGAGAAAAGGTTTTCCAAAGGTTGTTAAACCTCAAGGAAATTCAAGAGCAATTTGATGGCTTTCTTGCAAACTGGAAGTGAAGGGAAATTTTTTTTTGGCAAAGAGCTGTTAACCTTGGAGACATGGGCAAGTCCATGCCGAAGGTGGGTTAAGAAGCAGGTTATCTTCTCCAGTGTCTGTGTGTCAGCCTGATTAGCCAAAACCTGGCTAGGGCTGTCTGGTGCACGGTATGCAAAACTAAAAACCATAGCCTGCTGTTTGTGATGATGAATGGTAGAGGTCTCCTATCCCCAAAAGGGTGTGAGGGGCCAGGTATTTGGGAGAGACATCAAAATTGCTGCTGCTTTCTGGGCAAGCTAAGATGACAGAGGGAAGTGTTCTGCAAGTGCCATCGTGACTGCAGCTCAGAAGAGTCGACTTGCAAAGGGTGCTGTGGCTGTTAGTCCTGTCTCCCCGTGGGGGACGGAACACAGCTGACAACACAGAGCAAAAGGCAAAGAGTTCAAATGCAGGAAGGACACAATGGATATGTTTGTTTTCCTGGTTTTTTTGTACTCGCAGCTCGGATGGGTGATGGTAACACGGGGGTTTGTCGGTCTTGGGGTATGGGGCAAAGAGCCCCACTCTACCTCACCTGTGCCAAAGACAGCTAGGCACACGAGTCTGCCGGGAGAGGCTGTCCACACTTCGGGAGGATCAAAGCCTCTCTGACACTGGCCTTTAACTGCCAGCTGCCTGTAGCACTGCTCCCGTCTCCTCCGCAGACCACCCATTAAGCCGTTGCCCGCCAGGGAGCAGAGACGTGTGCTTTCTGAAATCCTCCGCGGGCTCCGCTGCTTGCGCTTGCACGTAACCTTCCTGGCTCCCTCTTCCTTCCCTCCCTCGGTGCGGTTGCCTGCTGGCCTGGCGCGCTTTCCTCACCGTCATCCCAGCTCAGCAGCTTCTCTGCACCTCTGGCTTCTCAGTCCTTCCCTCTCCTCTCCTTTGCTTCCTTCTCCAGCACAGCTTGAGCAATGGAAAAGGTGGGATGCGAGGTGATCGTTCTGAGGTCTCCGGCATGGAGACGCCGTACGCTTCTACTTCTTAGCTGTAGCTTTGCAACGAGGCAAATGTTTTGGTATGTTGCTAACAAATGACAGAATAAGGACAAATACACATGCAAACCTGGGAAGCATATCCCCCTAGAGCTGGGTTTGGTTGGATACCAACTCTTACTAAATCCTGGTATGCACTGCTGGTCTCTGTGGCCAGAGGTTTACACAGTGGTTTGGATAAATGTGCTTTTTGCAAACTACGGGTGGTGTCTTCCCCTGCCACGTCGCGGCTGTATTGTGCTGAGAAAAGTGGGGCAGAGCTCCCAGTCTGCTGCCATCCGACAGCATGTCGAGCATTGGCACCTTGTGGTGGGTTGGGTTTTCTTGCACAGATGCAATTCCAAATTTTGGCCTGATTATGCTGGAAACAAGTGTTGCCGGGGGTTATCTTTATATTCAAGTGGTAAAAGGAAATGCTGCAGCTTTCCTAAGCCAGATACTGTAGCTCAGTTTTGCAGACCTGAGATACTCTGATGAGCCTGGGAAGATGATAACCAGCTGTCAGGGTGCTTACAGAGGGCTGAAGCAAGCACATGTAATAGATATGGTACCATTATCATTGTTAACAATGCAAATATGCTTTTACTTATTACTTGGTAAGTACCCCATTGGAAACATTCATATTTAATTAGCATTGATTCTTTTTTAGTCAATTGCTCTAAAACCTGGAGCAATAGAGCCCCTGTCTCTTGCTCAGACAGCAAGTATCACATAACCAGCCGTTCACTTCATCAGCAAAAAAAAAAAAAAAATAAATTTAATTCTGTTTAGGACTGAAAGCTTATGCTTCTGGTATTGAAAATGGTGACCAGAAATTTTCAGACTGTTTCTGGTGACTGGGTGGGTAAGGCTTGGCAGGAGGCAAATCGCAGATGATGTCTTTAAAGACTGATTTTTTTTACTTTTTTTTTAATAGGGGAGTGTGCAGGATACTGACTGGTCCTTGTATAGAGGAGGGTCAGTCCAGCCGTGTCTTGTCTCGGGGATTGCTATTGGGACTAGCTTTAATTCAGGAAGGATTATCAGTCTGCCATTCTGGTCAAAATGGCCAGGAGTTTGTGAGCTACTCCTAAGAGGTTCCTATCCACTGGAAAGGTGGGGGAAAAGTGGAGGGGACCCATCTCTGCAGACTTTTCTAGGTTTGCCAAG
The DNA here is from genome assembly GCF_929443795.1 of Astur gentilis. Lineage (NCBI taxonomy): Eukaryota > Metazoa > Chordata > Aves > Accipitriformes > Accipitridae > Astur > Astur gentilis. The sequence goes on from NC_064890.1 coordinate 5,042,227, forward strand.
GCGAAGAGAAATTGAATCTCTGGTACCTTGATAAGAGGGTACCAGACAAGGGGCAAACAAAACAACTGATGCCCCAAAGCAATGCATGCTTGTAAGGAACCGTTTGAGTAGGATGCGGAGGTTTCTGAGCTTTGAAGCTTTCTCTAAGGAGGATTTTAGTGGTCTGTGCTTTGAGGAGAGGGGATACTTGCACCCTTTGACAAGCAGGGCTTCCTCCCTCAAACCCCTGTATCCAGCCAGCTCGAAGTAGCTTAACACTATGGGGTGATGCCCATAGGTGGTTGAAGGAGAGGGGAAAAATGCATCTCCAAGGCCCTGTGCATCCTTCCCCCCAAGTGGAGGAGAACGTATTTGTTATCTAAACCAAGATTCATAAAAGTCGATCCAGTCTCCTTAGAGTTACCAGGAATGGCTTTTCCATTAGGCACTCAAGATACAGCTAAGCTGTGGCCCTCGAGAGCTCAGGAGTGGCTGTGAGTGCTGGGGTTGCTGGATACAACGGGGAATTTCAGGTTTTCAGGCAGAGCCAGAGCTGTGTCTCTCCCCTTTTACAGAAGCTGCCTGTCTACCTTGTGGGATGCTTGTAGGACTTGCTCCAGCAAAGCAGTTGATCTAGAAAGGACAGGCAGTGGGGAAAGGGGATGCAAGGCAAGATTTCTGGTGGTGGTTTTCTCCTCTTGGTGCATTTCAGAGGTAAGGAATGGAGAACAAGGCAGGAGAAAGATGAATACAGATATTGTTAGCATCTGGGAGGTAGGTAGGGCTTTTTAAGTCATGCCTGAAATTCCTTTGTTACTTGCTTGCCCATCAAATTAACCAGAGGTCTGGTTAATTGCCATCTTCATTTCAGAATCAGCCCTAAAAGGAGTAGAAGGAGAACCGGCTTCTAGAACAAAAGGCTGATGGCAGCTTATAAGGGAGAGCTCTCTTGCTTATAGGCAAGTTTAATTCAAAAGCACAACTGCAGTATGAAAGGCAAATAGCTGCCCTGATAACAGGGATTCTCCACAAATGGAAGTGGGGTGCATTTTTGCCTTTCTGTGCTTATTTTTCTACATCAGTTGGCAAAAATGCACTGTGAGCTGCAAGTAGCAAGGGATTCAAGTCCTCTAAATATTCACTAATGCAAGTCAGATGTACTTTTTCTTTTTTAATTAGAAAAATTTGAGCTTAGATCTTGGTATATTTTGATCTTCAATGGAGTAATGTCTTATAGACCCAGCAGGGACCCCAAATCTCTCTACCCCAGGCATGTGCTCCTACAACTATAGATAGAAAATCTTTCCACTAATTTTAAGTTTGGTACTGAGTATTTGTATTGCTGCAAAACTCGCAATATCAAAATGCTTCCCTGTCCCTCTAATCAGCTTGGGTATCAAGTATGAGGCAACTTTTCTGCAAGGCTGTCTCCTCCTGTCCTCTGTGTCAGATTTAATAAGCTGTTTTCCCAGGTGACCCTCCACAAGCTGCTGCCTGGATTGGCCAGTGTATCCTCTACTTGCTGATAATGGTTTTTGAGAAGACTGTGATTAGCCTTGTCCTGCTTATCCCTGGTTGGACAAAGGTAAGCTTCTGAGCTGTATTTTTCTAGCCACAGCTCTTGTGGCTTGTTTCTTGTCAGCTTTGCCTTATTAGTGGTCCCCATCATCATAGGTCTTTAATCCTTATGACTTGTTGACATCTCTCTGTAATTATTAGCTATTACTTAAGTTTGGGGAAATATGACTTTCATAACAGTTTGGCTTTTGGTACATTCTGTTGCTAGTCAAAAGCTAGTGGAATAAGATGCTGCTTTAATTTTCTTTTCAATTCTTGGAAGGATAAAATGATCTGGGCTGGCAACTGAGCTACTTGAGTTCTGCCAGAGGATTTCATCAAGTCAGTTCATGTTGGTGTTTTGTTATCCCATGCCTAAACTAAGGGGATTTTTATAGGTTAATTACGAATGAGCTATCTCAGTAGTATGCTGTCCTTCCCCCCCCGCCCCCCCCCAACTGTTTCTATGTGGTAGCTCATGCAATGGTAACTGTGTTGATCATGAGTTTCTCTTTTAAAAAATAAAAATAATAATCCTCCGGCAATTGTAGCCACGGTACCTGGTGACAGGTAGGTGTGATGGGTATAAAAACCAGTTGTGGGTGTTGATGGGTAACTCCAGTATTGAGAGCATTTACATGTAGTGCCTAGTACCTCCCGGGCTGATGTGACTTGACTGAAGTTAGTTACAGCAATCTGGGAGCACTTATCTGTTCCCGTTAAGGGCTTGTCCTTCTAACCCAGTAGCCTACGGTGCCGACTTGGACGTGAACATGTTCAGCAGCACGCACTGCTAGATCCAGAGATGCTCTTGGATTCCTCTGCATGCTTATCATGCATGGCTGGTGTCCTTACTTTGCAGCTAGGCTCCAAGGAGCCAAGAAAAGTCCCACCAGTTGTCACGGCTAGTTAAAATGAAAGACTAGCAGTACTTATTTCTTGATCTGTACAAAATCCTATGTTTGGCAGCTGGGCTAAAGGAATAGCCCATGTAATCTAAGGGCTAAAGCAAAGGCTGCAGAGCCCTAGCTAGGAGACTGCTGGTGTAAGAAGGCAACTGTTTTGCAGCAAAGATCTCACAATAAAGCTGTTCATATAATGCTTCTGAATGCTTTCCCCTCTGCAGCTTCAGCAGATCCTCCTGGGTTACATCCCAAACCCCCAGCTGGAGCTCGTCCTGGTCATGCTTGTTGTGCCTTTTATAGTCAATGTAAGTGGTGCCTCTGCAAGCACTGGGTGGGGTGGTCTGGAAATTACGGTCTCCCCCCCAATGGGGGGGCGTGTGCAGGAACTGGCTTTGGTCAGCCTTGAGTAATTGAAGTGATTGGGACAGGGTGGAGGGGAGTGGGTACAAATATATTTGTTGTCATGAATACACAAATATGTTACTACTGCCTTGCCACGGTCTCCGTTCCTAATTCCCGTTCCCTTGTCCAAGCTGCTGGGTGGCTGACTTAGAAGAAAGCTGGGGCTCATTAGCTGAGGGTTGTGTCTTGGCAGCAAGCTACAGGCGTGGGAATGACCCAAAGCCCTTTAAGTTCCTATAGGATGGCTTGTCAGTGGTGACTTTCAGCAACCTGCCAATCTAGCTGTTTGGCTAGACTTCAAATTGCGTTACAGCGAGGCGAGGTGTTCAGGTTACCCAGATCTTTGAAAAACTAGTTTCGTAAAACCTCTTGAAAGCTCAGCTTTTTCCTGGTTCCCCTGATTCTGGGTAATCCTTGACCTGCTGCTCGGTTTCTGTGAAGATGGGAAGTGAGAACAAGCTGTTAATATTCAAATCCCCCCTAGACAAGGAGCGAATTGAACTCTTTTCCGTTTATACCATAAGCACCACAACGGATGCAGCATTGGCAAAGTTGGGTTTACCTGTCAGTGCTATGAGGTGCTTTCCCCACTCCAGATTGCATTTTGTTATTTGAAAGCAAACTCTGGTTCTTGAAAAACTGACCAGTGACTGATACAGAAGAGCAGGTTGACCAGGGATGGAGCTTGGCTCAGTGGACATTTCCACGTGGAAATTTGGCCTATCATGGTCTTTTCCACACCCCCACCCCATCCCCTTCTTCACTGGATCTTCAACAACTATGGAATCAATAAGATTTATGTGAGAAGGGATCTCAGGAATTTGACTTGTTCAACCCCTACGGACACACTTGATGCAGGGTTAATTTAGATATTGAATTAGGTTGATCAAGGCTGGACAGCTGCAGAAACCAAGAGGAGAAGAAATAGCTGTGATTGAATGACTTTGTATTTTGGTCTCTGCAATCTATTCATGCAACTTCTTTCTCCCCAAGGCCATTATGTTCTGGGTTGTGGACAGCTTGATCATGAGGAAATATAAGCAGAAGGACACCCTGGACATCAATGGATCCACAGAAACTCCTCGAGCTAGGAGGACCGAGGAATCTCAGGTAAGACCAAGGATGTCCCGTGTTTGAGACCAAACTGCAAGCTTATGGCATGGTCTGTGTGCCTCGCCACAATCATGCAACATACCATCCCATTGCCTAGACCTAGGGTGATGATTTATGCATGTGACTGATAATCCTTCTAAGTCAAACTGACTTTCGGTGCTTGTAGCTGAGGTCAACAGAAGGATGTCTTCTGGAATGATCTGTCCCTGTCTAACAAAGAGCAATATTACAGCCTACAAAGTGTCGCTGAAATATTGCCCTAAATGATGACAGTATCTTGTGAGAGATGGGCTAGCTTTTGCACTAATCTGTGTGGGCTTGTTGGAGCGGCAGGCTGAAGCTGCAGGGGTACCTCTGCACCATCTCTTTCAACTTTCCCATTTTTAATTGTAATTAGTCTTGGCTTAGAAGAGCTTGCTTTCCTTACTGTAATTGGTAGCATCCTTCTTAGAGGACAAGGGCTAGCTGGGAATCCTATTTTTGTCAGCATTTGGCATTTTTTTAGCCAGATGCTGGTCCGTTAGCTGTAGGAAGCTGTATTTTGTGTAGTCTGAGCTTGACACTCAAAAGTTATGGCGGGGGGGAGGAAGTGCTCCAGTCCCAGCAGACTTTGTTCTTGTTAATGATGTGTGATTTGCTGGGCAGGTGGTATCTTTGCTTCTCATCGCCTTTTGGGCAGAGACCACAGCCTGAGTTTCTAGGTTGAATTCCCTTCCTTCCCCTGGCACCCAGACTCTCTTTCAAAGTGCTCTGTGTATGGCTGCTGATATCCTGCAGTTCACTGGCGAGACTTGCTGAGATAAGATAGCTTCTGGCGGTTGCAGGCTGGCTCCTGGAGTAGCTTCTGCCAAGGAATTTAGGATGAATGGAAATAGCTCTTGCTTTCTGAGAGCTCTTTTAAAAGAGTAACAGCTCTTTTGCTGATGGGTGGGATGGCCAACTACTGATGACATTGCAATGCACACGGAGGTAATAATGTTTAATGGTGTGCTTGGCGGTCTGCACAGCAGCGGTGGCTTCCACAGCTCAAGGGTGCAGTGGGGAAGCAGTCTCAGCTCATGGGGATGCGGTGTTGGAGGCATCCTCCCTCTGGCAGGGCGGGCAGGCAGATGTGAGCAGCTGTTGAGACAAGCGAGTCACTCCTCCTGGCCTGCCCTCCAGATAAACAGTCGTAGCTTGGCAAGGTCACTAGAAACATGTGAACAGTGTGCCCCAAGGAGTTTCCTGACTGCTGTGTTTGGTCGGGGCATCCTTGAGAAATCTTTTTTTGTTTTGGAGAGAGGAGGGAGAAGAGGCCTGAGCTGGGCAGTACCAGTATGTCTTGATAGTTGTGCATTGAAGCTAAGAACTCATACCTAGGGTGTGAAGGTGGATTAATTCTGGGCATGAACATCTCCCTGGTTATGGCACAGTCACGGTTTCTTAGTGGTGATTGATGTTCAGGAGTGGAACCTCCTCGAAAGAGCTAGGTTGGAGGTTTGCTCCAAATGAAAAAGTGGTGGTGAAGATCTGCCTTACTGACTGGATATGCTGATGTGTTCCTGAAGGTTTAAGATCGGTTAAAATTACACCAGCTCAGAAACAAGGGTAAGGAGGTAGCATCTCTAGTTGAGACGCCAATCTCCTTTCTGGCTTTTCAAACCTAAATTTGGAGCATCAAGTCTTATAGATGGCTTGCTGCTGTGGGCGCACAGATGGTATCACAGTTAATGGTTTTCCATGGAAATGGAGCCGATCCTCTGCCTTGCTCCTCTGATGGTGGGGCAAGTGTTTTGTGGCCTCTAGCTCAGTTTCAGATAATCTGCAGGGAAGGTATCTATTAATCTCCAGAAGCTAGGAAAGGCCCTTCTGGTAGTTCAACTAGGTGGGTTGTTTCAAGCAGTGGAAACTGGAATCCTACAGTCTGACTCCTGTCGTCAAAGGCTTCTTCCATCTCCCAAGTACTTGAGTCTCTCAGACAAATTTTTGCTAAGACCATCAACGTGTAGGTCATCTTTCCATCTTGAAACCCTCTGATCCATCACTGCAGTGGAGCTACCGAGGGGACTGGTTTGTACCTGGAACAGTCTACAGGCACTGCCTCCTTTCTGCTCAGGCATGTTCCTGTGCCTCTGGCCCAAGAAATAGTTTGGGCAGAGATGGTAGGTAATGAAGAAATACAGAAGTGGGTGACCTGCTTTTCCAACTCTGTTTTTTTGGCACTGGGCCTTGAGGTATAGCCATAGGCTCCTGCTTCATGTGTCAACTTTTTTAGGCTATGAATTAAAGATTATGTTGGCTGGCTGGGCCCTAGAGCTGGATTGGTTGGAATTTAGGCTCAAAAACAGAAAATGAGGGTTTGCTGGGCTTGTTGCTGCTAATAATCTGTTTGAGTTGGGGAATTTCTTCCCTCTCAGCTGCCTCACAGAGAGGGAAGGAGGGAGGCTGAGAAGCATCCCTGTACAGGGCAGAGCTGGCTGAGGCTAATGTGTCCTGCAGTTTATCAGGGTTCATCAGGGCTGTCTGGCAGCAGGCGCCAACAGCTCCCCATCATGCTGCCTTCTTGAATTTCAACACTCTGCCTATCTCACCAATAGAGAGTGTCATTATTTTCACTCGAACTAGCAGTTTGTGTTTGGAGAAGGAAGGGCAGAGAGGAAGGAGAATGGAAAGGGTGGGCTGGATTTAACCTGTGAAAAACCCACACTCAGTATTTCCTGTAGGGATAGCAGGAAAACTCAGCTTTGTCCTTGGCTTGGTACACTATCTGGGTAGCAAGATGAAACCCAGCAATCCTGCCACTGATGTCACTTACTGAGTCCATGTCTGCAGCGTAGACCAAAGGCTCTTCTGGTGAGCCACAGATGTGACAATGGACTCTTGCTTATAACGGAGCAAATGCTGAACATTTTTACACTGAAACCCTGAAAGGGACAAACTCATGGCTGGAAGAATTTCACCATTCCTTCCAATCTTAAAGCTTTCTGTTGTTTCAGACTTGTGCCTTGCCTTGGTAAATCCTCACAGTAGTCTTGGGGGGGGGGGGGGTGGTTCTGGGGGTTTTTTTGGTTGGTTTTTTTTTTTTTTCCCCTCCCTCTCTCTCTCATGGGATGGAAAGAGATCCCTCGAGAGTGCCAGTCTGAATCCAGTGCTGTTCAGGCTGGGGAAATGCGTTCATCTGTGCGGCCCTTATTTCTCCTTTGCATGTGTCCTGCCCTTGACCTGACTGTCTTTTCCCTTGCCCTTGCAAGTGCCAATAAACTTTAGATCTTATCAGTGATTTCTTTGTTTCCTCTGCTCAGGAAAACAAGTCAGTTTTAATAATGTTTTATTTGATCTTTTTTGAACTTGTTTTTGTTTTTTTTCCCAAGGGAGGTGAATGAGTTTCTGCTGCTTTTCTGAAGGCTTACATTTTCAGAGACGAGTCTTAAAGCAAAATTTGGTCTAATAATGGTTCTCACAAGTACCACTGTTAGGGTGAAGCTAGAGGCTAGTTTAAGGTTGGGAGGAAAGCTAATATACTACATGGGGACCTGCCTTTGGTCAGCATGGAGTTCAGCACCTATCCCAATTCCCTTCATAGCAGCTGTGACTTTTGGCAAATCCCTAGGCTGAAGATACTGATGAATGCCAATACCTATGCTGCTTGCTTTTAAGTATTGAAGAATACTCCAAGAGCGAGTTTGATTTGCTGGTTGCTTAACAGAGCTGATTTTTAAATAGCTCAAGGTGAACTAAGGTGCTTGGTCCTTATGGGAATGTTAAATGAAGGTGGGCATTGAGGTGCCGCTGGAAGGAGATTCTCCCACCTGTCAGCCCTTGTGTTGGGTTTGCATGGCAAGGTTTTGTTAGCTAGGGGGGGGCTACAGGGGTGGCTTCTGTGAGAAGCTGCTGGAAGCTTCCCCTGTGTCCGACAGAGCCAATGCCAGCCGGCTCCAAGATGGACGCGCTGCTGGCCAAGGCCGAGTCCATCAGCAATGGTGGTAGTGCCTCTGGGAGAACAGATTTAAGGGGAAAAGTTGCTGCAGAACAGAAACTTCAGCTGGAGAGAGGACTGAGAACATGTGAGAGCAACAGCCCTGCAGACCCCAGGTCAGTGCAGCAGGAGGAGGAGGAGATGCTCCAGGCGCCGGAGCAGAGATTCCCCTGCAGCCCGTGAGGAAGACCACGGTGAGGCAGGCTGTCCCCCTGCAGCCCAGGGAGGTCCACGGGGGAGCAGATCTCCACCTGCAGCCCAGGGAGAGAGGACCCCACGCCGGAGCAGGGGGATGCCTGAAGGAGGCTGTGACCTTGTGGGAAGCCCACACTGGAGCAGGCTCCTGGCAGGACCTGTGGCCCCGTGGAGAGAGGAGCCCACGCTGGAGCAGGTTTTCTGGCAGGACTTGTGACCCCGTGGGGGACCCACGCTGGAGCAGCCTGTGCCTGAAGGACTGCAGCCCGGGGAAGGGACCCATGCTGGAGCAGTTCATGGAGGACTGTCTCCCATGGGAGGGACCCACACTGGGGCAGGGGATGAGTGAGGAGTCCTGCCCCTGAGGAGGAAGGAGCGGCAGAGACAAGGTGTGATGAACTGACCCCAACCCCCATTCCCCGTCCCCCTGTGCTGCTGTGGGGAGGAGGTAGAGAGAACTGGGAGTGAAGCTGAGCCCAGGAAGAAGGAAGGGGTGGGGGGAAGGTGTTTTAAAATTTGGTTTTATTTTCTTATTACCCTACTCTGATTTAATTGGTAATAAATTAAGCTAATTTCCCGAAGTTGAGTCTGTTTTGCCCATGACAGTAATAGGCAAGTGATCTCTCCCTATCCTTTTCTTAACCCATGAGCCTTCTGTTATATTTTATGTCCCCTGTCCAGCTGAGGAGAGTGATAGAGTGGCTTTGGTGGCCACCTGGTGTCCAGCCAGGGTCAACCCACCACAGCCCTACTGTCTCGTGGGACCTCATCTAAGCTCAGGTGCAGGAGGACAGTGGGATGGTTCCTACCTCTACACCAGGCTGGTGGAGCTTTAGGCAAACAGGTTTCCATGGCAAGCAGGGAAATGTCCCCGGAGCTTCTTTGATTTACAACCTGTGTCATAGTTTTCATCTGCTTGTGCAATCTCTTTCTCTGCCACTGAGATGGCTTGGTTATCTGAAGGGTCTGCTTGGATGAAGTACCAAATGAGTAGGTAGCCTTTTCTCCCAGGCAGGAGGGAGAGCACATGGCAGCCCTGTTTCGTTAGCGTGACCCATGTTTCACAAGCTGCTGGCCTCCTGGTGCGGGGAGGAATGCATGAAGTATTTGAGGACTGCTGAGTGAGACAGTAGCACATTGTCCCAGGACTGGGAAACCATGGTCCATTCCCAGCTGTGCCACTGACCTGCTGTGATCCTGACCTGGCTGCATCTGCAGGGTAGAAGCTCCTTGTCCAAGTTGTGCTGAAAACTCCCAGACTGGAGTTTGGCTTGAAAACCATATCTGAGGGTATGTCCCATGACTGTCATAGCGATGAGGTGCTGTCTTGTGATGAAACTCCCCGGGGAATTGTGGAAAAGTTACTGGGGGACTGTTGGCTGGAGCAGTTTTGTACGAGCTGTACGGTGGGCAGGTAGCAGCCTGAATGGGTCTGGATGTGCCATGCTTAGTGCCTGCTCTGTCATCCATGCTTGGCTGCGAGGGGATTTGAGTTTGCAGCTGAAACCCACTGAAATTACCAGTTCATTAGGCTCCAAAACTAGCCTGTTTCAGCCTGTCAGAGTTCAGTGAGTTTATAATGCTGCGTGTGACTTAACTACCCACCCATTTTTTCAGGTTCAACAGCATCACGATATTAGTATGACAAACAGAGGAAATCTTCACTTGGAAGGGGTGGAAACTTTCCAGTGTGTCTTGAACCAAAAAAAAAATTCTTTGAGACCAATGCGGGGGATGGCAAAAGAACTTAATCTGATCTACTGCTATCCTTTGAGTGTCTGATATGCTGCTGTGAAGATAACAACATGATATGGTGGGGCTGGAGCGTGTGTGAGGGTGGGGAGGAAATCTTCCCCTGCGGCTCTTCTGCTCCTTTGAAGTCATTGACTCATTGCAGTTTGTTTTTCCTGTTTAGTCGTTTTGTTGCTGTGGTGACTGGCCCCGTGGTGTTGCCTAAGTGCTAACAAGTGGAGGGCATGTTAATTCACAACCGTGCCTGGAAATAGCCACGGATAAGACTAATTCCCCCATGCTTCTGGTTTTTCCCTGGGGAATACTGGGCTCTGGGACTGGTTGAGCTGTTGGGGACACTGCTTGTGAATGCTGAAAGTCCCCCATGCCATCCCTTGACTTGTGCTTTTGAGCTGGAAGGCTGCTGTGGGTCAGGCACAGGGAGGAGGCTTCGTAGCGCGTTGGTTTGGTCTTGGAGAAAAGTGGGGTCAGACGGGGCTGAGGCTTGGGTCTAAGGCGAGGTCTAAGCTGCCTTGCTGGAGGAAGCGATGTTTGTGGGGGTGGCTGTGGTACCTGCCCCTTGTCCCCGCACCAGCCATGAACTAATGATGCTATTTGGGTTTTGTGATGGGCAAGCGGAGGAGGGGGAAGGGGCTGCTGGCATTGCTCAGCTAGGGAAGTATCACTGGAGGCCCTTGATGGTGCTGTTAGGCTTGTGACCCTCTAGAGTTGGGTGCTGAGGTGCCAAGGACCTGGCCAGTCTTGATGTCAGAACTGGTGTTGACCAGAAATCCCATGACTTGACTGAGCTCCCAAGTACCGCTGGGCATGATACAAGCTGTAGCACAAGGTTTGACTGCACTTCAGCTGTGCTTAGAGCTAGCTACTGTCAGGGCTAATGAGGGTAGAGATTCTCTTGCCCAAAGCTGAGTTTTTGAGTTAAAAAGAAGGGGTAGGATGGGGTTGAGCAATCGATCTGCCGAGCTGTGAATATTACCCGTGCATCCAGCCTGCTGGCTGGCATTGGGTTTCAGCTCTTCTGCAGTCAGTGCAGCCATAGCCCAAGTAAAATTCAGCCTTTTTCCTCTTCCAGATGATGTGGCTGGAGGATGCCCCACACGTGGCTCTGTCTGCATCGTGCAAACGCTCCAGGCCGGTGGCAGCCAGTTAGCTCAAAAGAGCCTGTTGGTAGCTTCAAGTCTGAAGTTAGCTACTGAAAAGCGTAGGTGGTCCTGGAGGCAATGGGCAGCCTTTTGATCATGCAGCGAAGCTGTGGGCTTTCTTACCTGGAGAGGTACCGGTGAGAGGTGTCACTGCTCAATTTTGGCTCCCACAATTCAGACTGAGCCAGGAGCTGCTGTGCCAGGTAGAAATAAGATGCTACCAGGCTAGGACACCATTCCTGCGCTTGCTGGCTATGGCTGAAGCTAACTCCATAGATCTGCTTGCTCTCCTGGCTGAGCTCTGGAGATAGCAAGTAGCTGGGGGCCTGGGAAAAGGTCTGCATTTGGTACAGCTGTTTGCAAAATATGTGGCCTAGTTTTTGTACATCTCCACTGAGGCTGCAGCCTGGCCTGAACATGCATGTCCATGTGCGAGTCCTGTCCTGTGGTGAACAGAGCTTTTAGCTGCCTGTTCTGATCTCGGGGAGGGGGGGCGGGGGGGGACACACGACGAATGACACCAGATCATCATGGTGTCTGTGCCCAAATCTGTCTGTCTGTTGTTGGAGAGATGGTCAAGGTGACCTTATGACTTTTCCCATCTGCCAGGGAGGATTAGATCTTGCAGCAGACCCCTCTAGGGGTGCTTGACCCTTTCAGCAAGCAGTATCGGGAAAAGCTGAGAACTTCCACTCCATCAGCATCTGTCTGTTCTCCTTTCTAGGTGTTACTCTCTCCAGACATGGATTTTGATCAGCCTGAAAGTGACCAGGATATTTCAGGACTCCAGGGAACAAACCAGAAGATGAAGCAGCCCAGCTATCAAGTGGTCATCTGACAACACAGAGACAAGGGAGGTAGAGGAGGGGAAGCAGCACTGTGATCCTTGAGCTGGCTGAGGAAGGGCAGAGTGGGGAATGCTAGTTGATCCCTATGAATCTGCAGAGATCCTTTTGCCAGCCTCATCTAGACCTATCCTTCTGCAGTTGTCTCTTTGGGATGGTATCTGTGCAGGCTTGAGGCTGTCTGACGCTAACCTGTACGTATGCAGGCACATTGCAGTTAGGGGCATGGGTATATACTTCCCTTGGCTGGCCAGCTGGGTGTAACTTTGTCAGGGTTAGAGACTGAAATAAAAAAATTGTCTGCTTTTTTTATAGAAAAGAGAAAAAAAAATATCTATCTTGTACTACCTGAACTGTGACACTTTTATATGCACAACACTCAAAAGTATTGGTTTGCAATATGTATTTAAATGTCTTGAATTGGGAAGATTGTCTCAGTGGATCTGATGCTTTTTACTTTTTATAAGGAATGCAATAAATATTTGACCTAAAACTGCTTCATAAAGGAAATGCCTTCATATGCTTAATGCTTTGCAAAATCCTAATGCTGTAAAAGGGAGGAAGGGGATCTGTTGAAATTTTTCTTGACCAGTTCCTCACAGGGCAGGTTGTCTTTCTGTAGCAGGGGCTCCTAGTAAACCCACAGAAGAAGAGCTGAGCCATGGTGTTCAGTTTCTGTAGATGGGTTGTATGAGCCACTTCAGTGCAAAGACCTGATGCTGCAGCATCAGCTGGTGCCAGACTCCAGACTGGGACAGACTCAGAGATCCATCCCAGTGGTGACCTTACAAGTGAGTGTTTGTGGGGAACTAGAAGTTGACTACTTGCCTTTTACCTAGTTTAAAAATAAACATATCAAATTTCTGCAGGACCTGATTCAAAAACTAGACCTGAAGAGTCAGCTGAAGCCCCATTAACCAGCCATGATCTTATGGGTGTAAGGGAATGGCCTCAGGTAGGACTGCTGCAGGAGTCCCAGATCCTGGCACCTTTTGCTCCAAGTGTGAGGTGCAGGGCTTTGCCTTTGCTCTCTTGTTAACATACCCTAGTCATCTATAAACACACAGAAATGCAAAACACTTCACAGCTCTCTTGGGGAGAGAGAGCACAGAGCAGCTGTATAATAAACTCCCAGGCTGGGTGCAGATACACAGCTGCGATGAGACCCGGATCCTGATCCAGGATCCACTGAACTGAACCGATAGACCCAGTTGAGCCATAGACAGATTTTGCTTATTGCAAGACAGTCCCCAGAAGTGTTGGGCTTGAACTATCTTATTTTTCTTCCCTCCCTTGCATTTTCCCAAGAAAACACTACTTATTAAGGAGCAGAAAATAAAGGATTTTCATCTTCTAACTTAGACAGATTTAGACTTTTAAAAGCTGAGCTGAGAGGGGGGTGAAGCTTTTTGGTTTTGTAGGTTTGTTTGGGTTTGTTTAGTTTTGGTTTTTTCCCCCCTAACTTCAAAGTAGTTTAGAAGCATTAGATGCAAATCAAAGTCTTGCATGCCCCTTAGTGAACTAGACACGCTTGGCTACACTTGCAGCTGTGCAGCCTTATACTGTATTTCTGGAAATTAAGTCCTTTTTTGTTTCTTCCTTACTTAATGAAGGGTCAAAATCCTACTTCTGCTGGCACATCAAATGGCTTTTGGAACACATAGCACACAGCTCTCTGAATAGATCATTTGTATTGCTTAGTGTGAAATCAGTTTCACAATGCAACTTTTGCTTGTCTTGCTGAGTTCTGTGCTGGTAAGGGCTGGAATAACTCCTGTGCTGTTGAAGGTCTTGACTGAAAATAGATAAAAACAGCTTCCCTGTTGGAAACTTGCTCCCTGTTTTGAGGTGTACTAGTATTTTGGGTTTTGCTCTTGCTATAGGGCTGCATAGTGCAATGCTGCAGTATGTGAAGAGTGCAAATTCAGCCACAGCAAAGTCCTTGTCCTAAAATGGAAGGTGAGGGACGTAATCTTCATCTTGGCCTTTTGTTGAGGCTGGCTGAGAAGGCTTACAATAGGCAATAGCAGGGCAAGTATGATGTTAGAGAAGGTTGTCCCTCCTGAGCACTGTGTAGCCAGTGCTGTTTCAGCAACCCTAAATTCAGGAGTCCTGTTCCCTTGTCTGAAATGGTGGTGTGCAATTTTTTTCCATTGCACTCCAAAGTGATTGCTCAGCCCTCATTCCTGAGCTATCTGACCAGCTTTCAATCTTTAACCGTATCACTGCACAACCAAGTGCTCCATGATGCTCTTGGAGATGAGAACAAATGTGTGTGCCTCTGTGCTACATCAAAGGGCTATGAGGACCAAACCTAGACATATTTTCCTTCAGAGATAGGGAAGTGTTGTGATGCCGCCTTTATAGATGGGAAATGCTGAAGTTTACAGTCCATGACCTGCTTTTGTTCTTACTGCTCTTGGGGCAGCAGGAGCACAAACTCTGGTTTTCCATGTCCTATGCTACTGAAAGGCTGGATCAGTCTTCTCTATGTGGTTAAATTCTCAGTTTAATGTAGGAGTAGAACCCTAGGGTCTGTTCACCTAACACATTTCTTGCTTACTACCAAGTGTATAGGGCCTGAAGAACATCACTGACCTTTAATTTTCTGCTGAAATTACTTTGGTTCCCAACCTAGTGTTAAATTGTGAGTGGTTCTTTCAGCCATCTGGTAACATGAGCTTGTCCAGCAGCATAAAACATACATAACCTTAGCTTCAAAGCTCGTTTTATCTTTGCCAAATGAAAGCTTCGGTACAGTGTTCACTGTAAAATATTTATTGTGAAATGGATAACTGGAGCCTTAACAAGAACTTGAGTATATTGCTCCAGGTGCTTCATATGGCTGGGAAGTTGGACTTGATCATTCATTGTTCTTTTCAGGCCCTGAAAGAAATATGTTTCCTTGGCTGGAGGAGAGGGTAGAGGAGTAATGATGCACCTGAAGCATTAGCAGTATGTGTGCATATATATATACATATCTATATACAGGAGAGATGAGACAAGAGGAGAGCTGAAACCAATCACTCCCCTTAACAATACATTTGAACAGCAAAATGTGGGAGGAGAGTGAAGATTTCAAAGAAATCTCTTTTCCATAAGGACAGCATGAAGAACATACCTGCCAAACCCTGGCCTGCCTAGTTCACTGCCACTATCCTGTTCACCCTGTGCTGGTGAAATGGGAGGTTATTTGGAAATGGGCTGGGTGATCTTCCCACTGTTGACTTAGGTGCAGAATTAAACTTCACAGGTGCTCTTCTCATTTCATTTCTAGCCCATAAGCATGCTGCAGAGCATTAACCTCTCTGGTTATTGCACGCTCAGAACTGTGCTGAAGGTCTTGCCTCCAGCTCTTCCTTGCAGGAGAGCTATTTCTCAAGATACTGGGCCCAAAGCAGTAGTTTTTTCTTTATGTTTTGTTCCAAAGCATGAGGCTTGGCATGAGTCTTGTACTGAGGTCTCTGTAAGGATCTTCCAGAGTGCAATTAAATCTAGCTGGTTGCTTTTTGCTGTTTCCTTCTTCCCCACAGCACATGGTGTGAATAAGCAACTATGCTTGCTACCTGCTCTGCTGCCACAGTGCTAGCAATAAACTAGATGATCAAGCAACTGGAAAACCACCACTCCACCCCCAGCAGCTGGAGCTCCTACAGCAACAATGATTTAATTTTTAAATATGCAAAAAAATCAGTCAAGATTGAACCTATTTCTGTAGGTCTCTGGCAACTCTGTTTTCTCCTAACACATGGATATCATTTAGCTCCTGGAGATGCTTCCACACCCGCCCTCCTTCCTTTCAGTTCTGGAAAGGCAGAGTATACATGAGCTCAATTTGGCCTTGCCATGTAAATGTCTTTGTGGTTGTCGAAGTCCTCTTTGGCCAAGTTCTGTACTACGCAAACTCCCCTGTGGCTGATCTATAGCATTATTCATTGATGCCTCACTTTAAAATAGACCACAGCCTTGCAGTTTGGGTTTGGAGGTTTCTTTGCAGAGCAGCACCACCTGCAGTGGGGGTGGCTGGCAGACCCTTCTGTAACCTCCTGCTGCCAAATTCCTGCTGCGTACAAATTCCTGCAGTGTAAAGAAAGGGAGCCAGGGGAAAGTGGGATGAAAAATTTTTGACAATTTGGAGTAAATAAAGACTTCCTCCCTGATTAGAAAAGCAGCTAGAAATGTCTAGTCTATATTCAAGAGGCTGCTTTGTAGGGTCATAAGCTGTCATGGGTGCTGGTTCATCATCCTTCAGAGAATTTAAATCTCTGCTAAGCAGAAGTGATGCTTTGTTCAAGGAGGTTACAGGTCTGTTGGAAGCTCACAGTGGAACTTTGTTTCTCCCTGAGGGAGTCAAGACTTGAGAAATCACTAAAGCTGCAAAGTTATTTAAATGAGATGCTTCATGGCGTGGGAGCCTGCACCACTCCTGTTGCTGCTGAAGACCAGAGGTGCTTTTTAAGCATGCAGCCTGTGCATAGAGACAGTAACAAACCACATGAAGGTTTTCACTGCTGTTTTAAGGGTCCACAGTGGTTCAGGGAACTTCATGCTTAGTGGCAAATCCAGACCCCATCCCAATAACCAAGAAAGCAATACCTTCTCGTGGCCTGTTGATTCAAGGCTTTGATTGGTTACCTCTTTGATGCTAATGGGTCACTGCAGATGCATATCCACCCACCTCTCCTCTCTCTCCCTCTTCTTTCCCCAGGGACCATGGCTGGAGCAGGTGCTCCAAGTCACTTCTTTGCCAGGCATATCACCCAATGTTGTCTCTCGAGATAGGCACTGTGCTGTATGATCTCTGCCTCTCACTGGGTAATGACTCAGCCCCTGGGTTTATTGCACAGATCCCTGCATGGGTTTATTTCAAGGTCAGCAGCTCTCTGCACTGTTCAATATGAGAGCTGGCCCATTTCTCCCTCCCTTCCCACTGGGAGAGCACTGATCACACCTTTAGCCGTGTCCTCAACCCTTCCCCCCCAACCTCCTTGTCTTCAGGAATTTGATGAACAATGTTCATCTAGCATGAAAGAGAGACAGCTGATTTCCAAGGGCGAAAAGCCTTGGTTTCTTTGGCACCAAAAAGTAAAGAAATATTCATAAGTTGCCTAGCTCTAGAGGCTTCAGAAGGGAACCGCTGTCACACATGCTGCTGTAATGTGTTGCTATGATCAGCCTTAAAGGCTGTTAATTGTCCCAAAGCTGGTCCCTGTGTCGAAAGGATGAGAAGCCAAATAGTCTTTATAACTCCCATCGATCAGTTTGTCTGCATTGTTTTTGGCAAACCAGCAGTCAACTTCCTGCTGGCCGTTGTAGATCCTCCTCTGCTTCCACACAACAGGAACGAGCCGTCCTTTCACTTTCAGGTTAGTTGTAGGGCTTGGCTTTAATGCTTCAGTTTGGTTCTGACCAACCTGCTGATGACTTGTGTTTAGAGATTCCTGAAGAAGTTTAACTTCATGGTTCAAGAACTGACCTGCAAGGCAAGATAAAATAGAGTCCATGACTGGCTGTTTTGTGCCTGTTTGTAAGTTGGGTTTTGTTGTTTGGTGGGGTGGTTTTTTTCTTTAATAGGCCATATTTTGAGGGTTCTTAGCATATGGGGTTGTAATGGGCCTCTCTGCAATAGCAGAATGAATCTAGATCCTGCAATTCTTTTCTAAATCTCACAAACAGAATAGAATAAAACCCTATTTCTTTTTGTCACTCATCAAGATAAACTGGCTGAGCTAAAGAGCTTTTTGAGCTGCTAGTATTAAGTTCCCTTGTATCGGCCACGGTTACTAGAGGATAATAACCCATACAATCCCCATCAGCAAGCAAAAAGAAAATCTAGGCCTGAAGTTCCAAGTTCTCTTCCCTTGCCTTCTTGGGAGCAAGCTCTTTTAGGCCAAACCTAAGCATGGAGTTAGAGGTTTGTTTATTCAAGTAACCTGAATCCAAAACCCCACTCCTGAGGGATCACCTCCTGCTTAACCTGGGGGTGCCTGAATGTCACAGAAACTATGGCTTCTGTCTTAGACTTCTGCACCTGTACATGGCCATAAGCATCACTACTTCTCATTGGCTGAAAGAACCCAACCATCTAGACATTCTTTGAGCCTACCTAAAACCTAGTTGCTCTCAAAATGTGGGGATGACTCTTCTCTTCATGTTTGAAAGAAAGGGTCCACAAAAAGTACCAGTTTTTCTTGATCTCAGTCAGGTTCAGGTGTGAAGAGCACAGTCCTGCAAAAACAGACCCTCTGGACATGTGCAAGTGCAGTACTTGAAGGCTAAGCCAATGATCCCCAGCAATGTGCTAGCTCTGTGACTAGAGCTCTTTCAGAATCTGCAAGACCTCAGCTGACTGTCCTCTCTGCCTAGAGAGATTCGGAGACTACTTTGTTATGTCCCTGAGAGCACATTAGCAGCTGGGCTATTCTGAATTAGGTCTGCTGTTAGAGAATTTCTTGTTGGTATCTTACTCAGGGTTCTTGTGCAATATTTGGATTCTGTTTCTGTATTGGGAGCATCAAGCATGTGTATTCTAATAACAACTGTATTAAACAATCATAAAAAGAGTGGAAATGTGAAAAACAGGCACAACCACATAGCTAGGATAGTGGGAGATAGTTCATACAGAAAAAGATGGAAGAGCAATTGGGGATACTAGCAATAGAGAAGTTGTTTGAGAGTGGATGTGAAAGTCTCACCTGGGAACTTAATCCCCACCTGCCTTGTTCATTACTTCCTGTCTCTGTCCTTTAAAACTGTTTGGAAGGATCATTTTTGTCTGGTTTACAGCTCTGAACCTGAGAACCTGTTACCTACCCAGTAGCCCATGGGAGTCAGAAGAGAGGCCTTTACTGTTGGAGATGTAGAACCCCAGGTGATTCCTCTGATATGGGGCTGGCTTCTTGTAATGGTGGATGAGGATGACAAAGCTGATTGTGTCTCCTATTGTCACAGTGACATTGGCGTTTGCAGAGATGGACACCTCGAGGTTGCTGCTTCGCACAACAGCACTCCGATCACAGGACAGAAGAAGTCTTTCTCCATCATCCAGGATGACTCTTCTGGGTGTGATCTCTAGGTAAGATCTCTCTGGCTTATTGCTGAGGATAGTGATGGTGCTGAAGTAAGTCCGATGCTTCTTGTGGCCGTTGGGTGGTGCAGGAGCTCCAATTAATTGCCCATTCACAGTTACACCTTGCAGGAAGATAATCAATAAAAAAAAGCTGGAACCAAGAGTAGGTCTAATGTCTCAACGATATAAGCCTTGCAACTGAGGACATGCAGATTCACCACCTCACGCTCTATTATTTCACCTACAAGTATTCAAAACAGTATAACCAGTCTGTTATAAAATTATTACCTTATACAGAGTACCTAAATTTACTCAAGCTCAGAAATACTGGCCTTCCCTGGAGACAGGTGCCCTCAGTCCCATTAGTGCTAACATTGTGTACGCAGTGCTACAGGATAGGACCAGCTGCTCCTCAGCACAGCACTTCCTAAGCTCCATCCAACCTTAGACCTACTTATGATCGAGATGATGTGCAGGGATTTTGAGTCACATAAGACAAATATTTTATCTTCCTGACTGCTATAGACTGACCAATCATGGTATGATTTACCTAGACCACCTATTTGTTGATGCGTAACTGAAACCTGGGCAAACATACCAGATCTTGGAGGACTAAGAAAAGCTGCTGGCATGCCTTCTTTTCCTCATATCACCAACTGGCATAGGGACTAAACTTCTAGAAAGAGGACCTGGGCATATCTGAATACTGCTGTCTCAGAGAATCTTAGGGTAGTAGACAGCTGCGCTTTGATGTCCCTCTTCACTTGAATCCTAAGAAGAGAATTAGCCTGGGAAACCACGGAGTAAGGATTACTACATTGGCCGACACACTAAAGACTGAGCAGGACCTGTAGAGGGAATAGCCTGACCTGCAACAGTCTGAGGTGAAGTGCTGAACCTCTTCGGGTGGCAGCGTAAGAAACTCAGGTTCTCTTTGTGTCACTGCAGAAGAGGACCCTGAACCCTGCACGCCCACTGGGTTACTTCCAGCTTTATCAGTGCTGCCTTTCCCACTTCCCTGAGTTTTTCCCCAAAATAACCACTTTTGAGTAGTCCAAGGTACAGATCCCACTGAGTCAAATAAAGTTTAGATGCCCATAGTAAAATTCCAAATAATTTTAATGATTTTTGTGACTTGCTGTATATAAGACAGTGTCTCACTTCCCACAGGCCTCTGAACAGCTACTAGAGCATAACAATAAAGGAGGAGGCTTGTTGCTAACCCAAGCTAGACCCAAGCCATGAGATGAAATATCTACATGTCCTATCACTCCTGGGTGGAATCTCTCATTTCTGTCTTCGTAGACTCAACTTGCTAGTGCTACAGAGTCTGTTTTCCTCAAACCCATTCTGCATCTGAGCCACAGAATCATTCAAGCGGTAGCACAGAGTCTGTAAAAGAACTCTAAGGGAAACTTTGCCAGGAGCTGGATCTTATTCACTAAGGCAGGCATGAACACAGAAATATGGAGGCTAGACCACTGCCACACAGAACAGAATTCTTATAACTTTACTGTGGGGTTGTTTATCTTCTTTGTAAAACAAGTCTGTGCATTGTCTCTGGTTTCAACACCCCTTCCTCCCACCATTTCCCTGCCCAGGACATAATCTCCTTATTAGCTGCCCTGCTTAGAATTCCAGATCGGATCAAACCACAGTTTGGGCCCCTGAGGAACAGACCTGGTTGGGTAAAGCAGGTCCTGAATTGTGTGGGTTTTCTCAAGGTTCTCATGACTCAGTAACCAGTTTGGTAGTCTCTCCACTGACACAGCCATAGTGCTTGGTTAGCCTGTTTGGATACTTCACTCTGTCCCGAAGCGAACAATACTGGAAGTAAAGAGTGAAGTTCCAATAACAGAGCAATTTTGGTGAGTCCAAATCTCTTATTCACATGTTGTGACTTTCTAACTAGAGGGCTGATGAAGTTGCACATCAGAGAAAAGCACTGTCACTGCACCAGAAAGCTGAATCCCCTGTGTAATCTCTCGGCACAGAGGTGGCTGCATGGCTTTTGCAAACACTACACGCAGCATGCAAAATGCCTGGTGTTTGTTCAGCTGTGGCTGTTGTAGCACTGGTCAAGTGCAACTCCCAGACCATACTGGGTCTAATGATCAGGAACTGAGCTCTCCAATCTTGCTGCTGCCTTTATCCCAGTCAATGGAGACCTGAACTAGGAAAAGTTTGGATATACATAAAGGCCAGTTCTCTCTATTGAACTCTCTACGCTGTTGACAAACACTTCTGTAGATAAATTGTTTATGTAACAGTGGCCAGGCCTCCTCCTTGCTTAGGCTTGCTGTGAATTTACCCATAAGCTATGATA
The DNA here is from genome assembly GCF_929443795.1 of Astur gentilis. Lineage (NCBI taxonomy): Eukaryota > Metazoa > Chordata > Aves > Accipitriformes > Accipitridae > Astur > Astur gentilis. The sequence goes on from NC_064890.1 coordinate 5,063,467, forward strand.
AAGTTGGAGGTCAGTAAGGGCAAGAAAACAGTTTACTTCCCCTTCTAATGCAGATGATTAGAGCCAGAAAACTGGTGTGCACCAATTTTCCATTGCCTGGCCAGAAAAGCAACTTTTTCTGATTTCCTGCCACTTCCTTGCCTATGAAGCACCTTGGTGCTTAGTCTTAGTGCTAGAGAGCTGGCCTTGTGCTTCAGCTTTCCTCCACAAACAACGGCTTTGCTTGGCTGCTTACCAGATTCCTTATGATCAGAGACCAGTCGGAGAATGTCCCCTGGTTCTCCATCAATATTGAAGCAGACAGAGAACTTGCTGGAGGGAAAATCAATGACAAAGTGAGGGTCTCCATCCGCTGAGAAAACATGGAAAAAGAGACAAATGTGAGAGACTTACACAAAACTGCAGTGTCCAGGAATGTAAAAAAATCTGCTTTTTAAAGTGTGTTTGTCCCTGTTTTTATTAAGGCCTCCTGGTTTGTTGGGTTTAGAGGTTTGGATGGAGTTTGCAAGGAAATGCCAAGTTTTGCTTTGTTTTTCACAAAGATTATTTTATCTTGTTTTGGTTTTCCTCACAGAAGAGGTTAGGTTTTCAATGAAAATTCAAAACCCAGAGCAGTCCAGGTGAAAATCAGGATATCTTCTTCCTGCAATATCATTTTAGTGATTTATGGGAACTGTCACACAGGTGTTTTATACTCCTCTTCTCCATACTGTGTTGGGAGGCTACATCCCCCACAGCACACAAAAATGTATCCTCTAACCAAGGACTGATGCATGGGCACGCCTTCCTGGTCCTCAATGTCAGATTGGAGCAGTGAACAGCAGATTTTAACAATCCCACGACCTTAATTTTTCAACAATCCTTGACCTGTCATCAACTACCAGATAGTTGTTGTTAATAAGACGACAAACCAAAACCCTAGTTTCTAAGGTAAATTTTACCTTATCCCAGGAAATTCAATTCTAAATTCTTGACCTGGGCTTATTCTTCAGTGTTTAATGTATGAAAAGAATGTTGAATAGAGGTGCAGAACCAAGGAAATAGCAAAACACTACAGAATTTTCTTTTTTTCCTTTGACAACACGTTTTATGTTTCAGCAACATTACTTCATACTAAGTTTTTTGACTAGTTCTAGTACAGAGAGAACATGCTCCCTGTTCTCCCCTAATCTACAGAAGTCTCTAACATGAGGATCAAGTGTTGTAGATTATCTGCCTTGCTATGTTTCCTCACATTTCTTCTCATTACTGATCCTCTGTGTATTTTGGTTTTGTTTTCATTTTCCTCCCTCCTCTGCAGGTCTAGTAAAAAGGATTTTGGCTGTTCCATCAGGATGGTTATACTACAGTAGCATGCAGCTGAGGTTTCCACAAATCAACCACTATTATTTTCAATTATTAAAGGCATGAAAACATGCACTGACCTGAAGTTTTGGAGATTTTAATTCTTTGTTTATCTTGCTGTCTGCGTATACCTAGAAGTGGGGAAGGAAGGCTGTTACAATTCCTTAATGAGCAGCAGAAAGAGCCATAGTATAATAATGTTCCCAAAAATATTATTCAGCAAGATTATGGCACATATTCCTGCAGCTATTTTAAGCTTCATTTAGAATATCTTTTTTTTCTTCAATAATTTCAACAGAGTAGTAAGTGCTTCCAGGGGGTGAGTCAGGTGCCTAAAAGATTTGCTCAAGGTCACCCAGCCCACAATTAGCAAAAGCAATATGAAAATCTCAGCTTTCTCTTTACCACCCCTCGCTTCATTGGCTAGATCATCCATCCCTGTTGCCAAAGTCAGCCATGAGACATTACCTATGCAAAAAGATTTCTTACCAGCACATCGTTATTTTTCCCTCGTACCTGGTGGTGCCTTGTGTCCCTGCAAGCTCTGCAACTTCTCACCAATGCCATCAGTAGAAGGGCTGATAAACTCCTCTTGAGGTGGTTCTGAATGGAGCCCAGCCTCTCTCATCTTCAGAACGGTGAAGGGAGTAACAAAATTGTAAGTCAGAGCCATTGACTTGGCTTTCTCCATCAAATAGTCTTTTTCCTGATTGTCATCAGTCTTCAACCTGGAGTTAAGCAATTCCTTGATGGTGAGGTAACTCCATGCCCTCTCAATGTAATTTTTATCACCTTTGCCATCTTCCAGGCCAGGGACACCTCTGATGTCATTCCTGCTTGGCAGGTCAATAGCCACATCTGTTTTGAGGAGGATGTACTTCTTGGAGTTGCTAGCAGTCACCTCAACATGGAGACTATCTGAGGTGTGGTTGATGAGTTTGCCAGCTATTATAATTTCAGAGCCATTGAAGTAGTTAGGGAAGAAGTTCTGGGTTACTTCTTCCACATTGTCTTCAGGGTAATCAACACGGATGTCAGAGAGAAGAGGTGTTCCTATTTCATCATAGAACCTTAAACAAAGACATATTTCTCACCATTAGTACTGTTCATCCAAGTGTATGCACACACTCTTGCACTTATACATGGCTAAGGACACAGTCAGACTATTTAATATTACTCCTAAGACATTCAGGAGAGGTTAGAGGTACCAGGCCCCAAATTTAACTACTGCTTCCACTGTAACTGGGCCCGGAGAGATGGGGGAATCTCTACCCCTAGAGATTTTCAAAACTTGAGTGGACAAGGCCCTGAGAAATCTCACCTAAATTTGAAGTTAGCTCTTCTCTGAGCAGAAGGCTGGATTACATGACCTCCAGAGGTCCTTTTCAACCAGAATTATTCACTGCCTCATTTTAGTTTTCAGTGTTCCTTAGGCATCTAAACAGAGTCTCTTAAGTATGTTCAGAAGCATCCCAGCATGGTCTGGCAGTCATTTACCTTACGCTATGATTCAAGAGCTCTGCAAGGGGATATTTGTGACCACTTAAGTTTGCTTAAGTGGGCCTGTTCATCAAAAGTAAATTCTTGGCTTCTCAGGCTCACAGAAAGCACCCTAGTTATTTCAAAATGTACTTTGAAGAGATGCTGTTACCCACAGTTTTCTAGTGGTATTATGCATGGTATTCCAGAGCCAGAAACTATAAGACCAAGATGCTGGGCCCTCCAAAGCCAGAGAGCATCTGAACCAAAGCTTCTGTATCACTGGAAGAGCCCTAGATAATACAGTTTGGCATGGTCAGTGCGGGACAGGTAGGAACATGGTTTTCTGAGGGTCAGAGGAGAAAGAAAAATCAAGAAGGAATCTCACTATACCCCCATAAATGAGGACATTTCCAAGGAATGGAGGAATCCTAACTACTAAATACAGGAGGACTGGCAGGAAAGAACTCCCTGCTACCTTATTGCTGACTTTCTGTAGGAGCAAGCAATGACTTCCATGGAACCAGAGAGTTTAACCCTATAATGCTTTATTAACGTGACCTACCATACTTCTGAGAATACTTTGCACTGGACAGGCCAGAAAACCTTTACAAGGGGGCAAGGCCTAAGTTTATGGTACTGTGTTTTCCCTGCAGCGATGTGCTTTTGATGGATCTTCCCAAGCTGCTCCAAGAATGCCATGTTTCCCATTTAAATGCGAGACTCCTCATCACTTGGCAAGTCATTTGAGACTAATTTGGTAAATAAACAAAGAACTGGCCTCAGCCATTTTTTAATTCAGGCTGCATTTATTTTTCACATCTGCTTAAACAGATTGCCTGGAAGCTAGAGTCACACTTTCTGTTTTATTCGCTCTCCAAGGAAACCCAAAGCCTGAATTGGTTGGCTTTATTTTAAAGTCTCTCTGAGCACACAGTGTCTTTGATGCAGAGACCTCGATGCCTTTTAAAACATGAGTGAATTAAACCTGAGAACTTTCTGTCAAATAACTCCTGGGTTATAACAAACAGTGGAGTGAGGGATACAACCTGCCTTATAGTACAATGTAAGGAAGTATCTGTGCAAAAATACAACCCACTGACCACAAAAATCAGAAGTTACATTGACACCCAGGTAGATTTTCCCTCCAACAGTGATTTGAATTGGCCTCCAGCAAGAGATTGTGCCTTTCTGTATAAATTTGGCACCAGATGCCAAATGGATTTGCCTTCACTGAGCTTGATAAACAGTGGCCTGTTTATCAGATAGAGGTATTTGAACAAGTACTCGCAGTGCTGGGTTCCTGTGGCCCAAAGCAGTCAGCACATCCTTCATTTGCCAGGGAATGTCACTTGCTATCCAAAATGCATGTTCTCAGAAGCAAATGACATGGGTGGAGTGGCAGATGGATCCGATTTAAAAGGAAGACACTCTTGTTCACGCATAACCACCACAGAAAGAAAAGATGTAGTGGAAGGTACATGGTCTCATTACTCCAGACGAATTAGACACTAGCTATGCGAGAGGGCTCTGCTCAATGACTGTCTCTTTTTGGTTTCTGAGGTTCAAAACGCTAACATTTTGGGAGTGAAAGCCAAACATTTTTGCCTGGAAGTACTGACACACCGCCTGACATTTTAGACAGAGCTGTGGTTCAGATATCTTTTTGCTGTTCCTCACTAGGGTGTCCGCTTAGACTACAGCTCCCTGATCACAGGAGAGGAACATAATCTCTGGTCCTACTGAATGATGAGGATTACAGGAAACTTGGTGGGGGTTTGGGTCACAAAGAATAAGGGAATGAAGTGACTGATCATCCCAGGAATGACCCTGGTATATTTTTCAAAGTCAAATATTTTGGAGTTTGGCTATAAGATTATCTTTTAAAAAAAAAACAAACAAAACATTCTGCCCCAAACTGGGATTTCCATTCCTGAGTCTCTCCATGCTGTTTATCTTGTCAATTTGAAGTAGCAATGCATCTTTTCCTCCCTCCATCCACCTGCGGAGAGGTGGCATTGATGCCTCCCATCTCTCCAGGTTTATATACCCAAAACAACTGTCTGAATTAGGGAAACAAATACCTTGTTCTGAGGGGCTGAGAAGCTCCAGTACAGCTCAGGAGCTCTGCTAGGAAGGTGACAATTTCTGGGTAGGCACCCTCAGCATCTGATCATACTCTGCTTCTCTCAACCAGAGTCAAACCTCAGAGAAACTCCCATCTCTTGTGATGTCTCCTTAAAGGATTTTCCTTCCCAAAACCCTTGCCCACAGGACCCAACCCAGATATAAGTGCAGAAAAAGCAGAACAAACCCTTTGAGGTGGCTAGCTGCATCATCATCCTCCTGGAAATGCCTTGTCATGCCGCAGTTCTCCAGTGCCATCCTCTCCAGCAGCTTGTGGTCTACATCATTGCCAATACCGATGGTGAAGAGGCAGAATTTATCACGAATGGCATCCTTGGTGTTGCTGAGGATTTTGGACGACTGTGTTTCCCCAACGGTGGGCCTCCCATCCGTGAGGAAGATGATCAAAGAGACGCTCCTGGCATCTATGTCATTCTGAGCAATGTAATCATTTAGCAGCTTAGCACCAGTCTGGAGAGCACCATTAATATTAGTCCCTGGGAAGGTACCAAAATGATTAGCTCATTTCTTCTTCTAAGAGTGGTACAAATAATTTCTTTAAGCTCCCTTTAGTAGGATGGCAGCACCTCTGTTCATTAGGATGTTCCTTTTCTCTACATGAGGTTGCACTAGCCCTTAAATTCAGTTCCGTTCTGTTACTCAGCACCAGTTTGGGATAGGTGTTTATAGTCTTATGAACTGAATTATGAATTACAGTTTATTATGTGAAATTGCTATATCCTTAAATGTCTCAATGTACGATAGTCAGCCATGGTAAGCAGAGTCACAGCACATACCATGCCCTGCCAGTACATATAAAGACAGTTAAACTTAATTAGGGATTCTCTCAGATAGTATCTGAACTGGGAAAACAAGTTCTGCTCATTTTGTCTGAAGGGCACAAAATTTGGAGAGGGAAAAAAACCTTCAAATGGGAAAACAAGTGGTTGGGTTTGATCCTCAAACCCCAGGGGCTAACAAAGTTTAAAGGGAAGAGAAATGGCTTTGTTAGCTGAGGACCCTGTTTTGACAAAACAACTGGCTGGTGAAGAATGGAACTGCCTGAAGTGGGGAGAGAGGGACAAACCAGAAAATAAATGAGGGAACAGATGTACTTCAGAATAATAGCCATGAAAAGGATTTGAACCTACTACTTGTTCAGAAAAAAAAGAAAGCAGGAAAACAAGTGTAGGTATCTCCTTGCTCCATGTATTTTTTTGTGCTAGTCAAAGCAAAGAGGGATTGGTTGTGGAACCTTTGCAAGAGTAGTATGTCTGGGATAAAAACAACTCTCAGAAAAAAGCAAGTGAAATGGGTTAAAAGCCATACACCACAGACTCCTCCTCAGGGTCCAGAAGGGGATATCTAGGCAGATCATCAGCAAGGATGTGCTAGCAGGTCTGATTATGCATCATGTAGCTAGAAACAGTGTGCACAGCTCCAGTGACTGCAGCAACACAAGGAACAGGAAAGGGGCTAAGACTTCTGAAAAGTCCTCAAAATCCAGACTGTGTTTTTTTTAAATGGTTTTGAATATCAAAACCCTGCACTGAAATATCCTAATACTCTCTCAGTCTCCATCCAGATCCAAAGTTTAAGATGGAATTTTTTCCCAGAAACAAATGAAAACCATCCCATGTGGCAGATAGTGTCATTTCAAACCCAGCCATATCACAGAAGCTGCCAAGCACTGAAAACTGTCTTTTGCCACACGCACAAATATTTAGCAGCAATATTTTGTTCCTATTTCTTTGACATGCGAGTATGACAGAGGTGTAAGCGCAGCATGTTCTTCATGTGTGTGATCTCTGAGCCTCAGTGCATTCACAGTCACTGGAAGGTACTCAAGCAACAACAGCACCTTTATAGGGAAAATGCAGAGTTAGCCAAAACTGAAGTAGCACTGGCCTGTAGTGGAGAATCACTGCACCTTCCTCTTGAACCCGAGTTAATCATTTCCTTTTACTTTTGTTTTCTGGCAGGTTCATGGGCAAACCCAGCTGGTTCCTGCACAGATCTTCTGGCACTTCAGGAGTAAAAAGCTTTGTACTCTGAGTTTAGTCCCACTATTGGTAATTGTTTAACTGGGCAGGTCCCTTGACCACTTCCTAAACTCTTCCTCTCACAATACAAACAGTACGGCAAACCATCCTGTTTGCTGTGTTTTTCCATCAGAAAGTTTCCTTTGCTAGGAGTGGTCACTGCTCTGGGGCAGCCATGGGAAGGTCCTGTCTGACCTTCAACGAGCTATGACTGGTCGCGACTTGCATGGGGAAGGATTTGCATAGGTCATTTTGCAGCTCTCTGCTTACCTTGGGAGTGCTAGGCTAGGATGGGCACAGCTGCCAAAGTATGTTTGATTACAAACCTACAAATGTTTTTTTTTATACTAGTGTGCAGAGCCTAACAGAAGACCACTGAATTATATTCAAAATCATGCCTGCACTCTGTCACTGTTCTGGGGTCTCCACCTCTCCCCTCTTCACTCCTAGCAACAAGGCACAAACAAAAAAGGACAAGAAATTCTTGAAGTGTCATTCTGGCTGCTCCTTGGTAGAGACAAGAAGATGACAGTACTAGGTGAGGAACTAGCTCTTGCAGAAGGTGATCCCACAGCCCACACTGGGTAGTCCATCCATGGAGTTTCCAGCCCAGACAAAACCATGTGCCTGCTTTTACACAGGCCTTCGGAAACTGCACAAGTACTGGCCTTGTGTGTCCTTCACCAGGATATGGTATTTTTTCCTGTGTCCTCAAGAAATAACCTTGGGAACTTTCCCACTCTGAGGGTCTCACCAGATAAATGGGAGAATGGGCCCAACTTGGGTTTAATAAGTATATCAGGTTATATGACTGGATCTGGAGACACCTTCCCATCATATACACTGATAAAGGGCATTTATTCTTCTGTCACATAACCCTGAGTGGAGGTAGGGAAGGGGGCCCTTGTCATATGACCTAAGTTCCAGTGTCTTTTTTTATTGGTATATGCTACAGGACCAGCACTCTCCATTCTGTTGTAGTTAATTGAATAGCAAAATTAATCCCGTTCATATCTCTGGATCATACCTCCAGTAGGCGACATGTTATGAATGTATTTTTTGGCATCTCTTATATTATTTGGAGTAACTGGCACCAGCCGGTCCTGTTGCCACACCTTTATTCGGTTGGAAAAGCCAATGATATTGAAGTGGTCTTCAGGTCTTAGGTCCTGGAGAATTGTGAAGAGAGCTTCTTTGGTCTAGAAAGAGAAGAGAAAAGAGACCAGTAGGCACAACTGTCACTGCTTTAGCAGGCAAGAATTTAAGAATTAAGATGTTTACTGATCTTTTAGATATTTCTACACTGCCAGCTTGGCTTACGAAGAAAACTGCAATGTCCTTCCCTGTCTCAAGGCCTGATCTCTGTGATGCCAGGTGCTATGCAAATATGAGATGAAAAAAAACTATTGCCCAAAAAATCTTGCAAAGCTGTGAGACACACATCTAGACTTAACTAATCTTAAAAATCATGCATGACAATTAGGATACAAGCTCCCAGTGACTGGGAGAACCATGCTCTGAACTAAGGGATACTGAATAATGTTGACTAATACCAAAAAAACTCCTGAAGTTCTTCTAAAGCCCTCTAGAGTTGCAGTAAGTTGTAAGTGGCATATAGTTAAAAAGGTTACTTATAAGTTGAAATACCTCTAAATATGTCAAGGATGCACATGGTCTGTTCATAATTAGAATACCGATTGGTATATACAGACTCCAATGAATAGTTCCAGCAATTCACAAATGTTTAAGCTAGTATGTTCAAATGAATAAGACACAAAAAGAAGCCCTGACTAGTCATTGCAGATTCTACCTGCTAGTCAGTTTTGTCCCAGACATGTTGGTTTTCCAGCAACATACCAACATTATATTGCTTTGCCATTCATCATCCTACATAAATATAGGCAACCAGAGTGAGGAAAGCTGGTATCAAGATGATTTCACAGCAAGAGAGGTTAAGGGTGATGGGAAAGACAGACCACTAAGGATAAGCCAACAGGAAGAGTGCAGATGTGTCCAATTCTCCCCAGTGTGACCAACTTTGATTTAGCAGCCATGCAGCTGCGTTCACATGGAGACAAACTTCAGCTTAGTAAGACCGGCTGAGAGAAGATGCCCAAAGCAGCCTCTGTCCACACAAACATACCCTATAGCTGGATGCAAAACAACATGGGAGGAATACAAGGCAATATCTGTAAGTAGAGAGATCAGCAGCTTCTCAGCTCTGCCCCTTCTTGGCCACCACCAAGCCTTTCAAATTCCAGGGAAAGCTATACAGGAAATAATATGGTGGACTCATCAGCATTTAAAGGCTTCTCTCGTGCCTATCAGGGAAATACATGAAGAGCTTGTCCAGAAAAAATACAAAAGGTAATCAGCAGTGCCGGAAACCACATGTTTCTAGGCCTGATGTTGCTATGTAAAGACAGTTTGGAAAGGAGCTCAAAGGACTGATCAAGCTGTCATCAATATCCTTCTGGATTCAGCATTGAAGCTGATGATGCAATGATGCCACTGCAAACAAATCGCCCACCACAGTGGAATCTCTAATCCTTCTAGCTGGTGACTTGGCTTCCAGTCCATCTGAAGTTAGGGGAAATACTTCCTATAGCTTCAAACATTTTAGAGCCAGGTCTGGAGTCCCTCCTTGCCTGTTTCTGTCCTCAGTATAAACCATTTTCCTTTGTAGGGATTGCAGGATTCATCCCTCCATTTGCTTAGCTGGAACACTTCTCCATATCTCATCGCCATGAATTTTATGAATGTTTCATAGACAACAATACTAAACCAAATGCTGGTGAAAGAGGCTCTTTCAAAAACAAGGGGAGAACCCCACTAGGTTCGCAGCATGATGTGCACCAAATAAACTTTCAAGAAGATGAATGCCTGCCCCAAACATGAAGGCTGTCTCCCTAGTCTAACAGTCCATAGAAAACTTGCTAAGATGAGCTAAATGACAGTTATTTCAAAAAGAAGGGAGGGTTCTATGCTTTCTCATCTCCTCTTTTACAATAGCCTTTGTATTGTAAAAATGCACCAGATAATACATGACATCACCCTTCAGAGGGACACTCAAACATTCAGTCCCATTTTACAGAAGTGAAAACCAAGGCACAGACTACTTTAGTAATGATGCCAAGGCCACAAATGGAGAGGTTTCCAAAACCTGGAGTTTCCAGCTCTCAGTCCAGTAGGCCTTTCCCATTACAAAATGCAGAGAGACTGCATCTCACCTCCAGTGTGCCCAGAAATTCCTTTTGATATTCTTGCCTGTGTTCAGCCAAAAGAAAACGAAAAGGAGGAACATCACAGAGCAGCAGTGCATTTGTGTGTACACAGCATCCAAGCTAGCATTGCAGAAGGGTCAGGAGGGAACTGAAGCAGACTTTCCTAGAAAATGCAGCCCTTCCCCGCACCCTCATGCAGGGGCCAAATATGGGGTTGGGACCAGCTCTCTCTCCCCTTCTTTTATTCTATCTTTCTTTTTTGTCTCTTATTTTTGTCACAGTTGAGTCAGGTTTTTTTCCAGGAAAAAGTTGTCATATTTTAATGCACACGCACAGACAGCCTGGATTCTGGCATCTCTATCATGTGCTTGTCTCTGCAATTTAAAAAAAAAAAAAAAAAAAAAAAAAACAAAAAACAAAACCAAACAACTTTGAATTTTTATAATATATATACATACAAACATATGTACAAGTGTGTGTATATGCACATGGTTTTGCTCCAAAGCAAACAGAATGAGGGAGGCCATATGGTTCATTCTCCTGTAGCTTTTACCTCATCCTCTGTAAAAATGAAGGGTGGGATTCAGCTTTCCCAGCTCAGTCATCAGTATGCTGGGCATTGCATCTAATCCCTCTCCAGGCACAGAAAGACACCTCCGGAGACTAATCCATCCCATCTGTTTTGGATAGGGTTTAGGATGGGCTGAGTCATTGTCTGGAAGTGCCTGTCTCCCAGCATTGCCTCCAAGAGGCTGAGTAGGTCAAATAAAGAGAAGGTGGGACTCGCCTCAAGACCTAATCCTGTCCAGTGCTGAGCATTACAGTGCTTACTGGAGCCAAAAGGAGCTGAACTGGCTCTCCACCTCTCCCAGAGCGCTCTGAATTGCCTAGCTCATCCTGTGTGTTTCCATCTCTCCCCCCAGTCCCTAAGGACCTCCAGGTTTATCCTCGACTGCAGTCCTCAAGGGGTGGCAACACACGCTTTGCTACCAATATTCCTCACCCATAAATGGCCTGCGAGAGAGACGTGACTTCCCTCCGGAGGGCTGGATATGATTCAGAAGCTGGCAGGCAAAAGCTACTTTAAATAAGGAGAACGTCTTGGTAAAAGTGCACTGTTTGAAATCCTTAAGTACACTGCTATGACTGAGTGCTCTTGGTGCCCAGCCCTCTCCTCCAGTCTCCACCAGCCCCCAGGCAAGGATTTGCAAAGCTTTTCATGTAAAGAGTGCCTGGCAGCAGCTTCAGTCGGACACGGCAGCAGGTTTCTCATTCTGGCCTTGTAAGGCTACAGCTGGAACTTCTGGCTCCCAGGAGCCAAGGGCTGAGGCTGCTGTGGGATTCCCAAGCTGCTCCGCTGCCGATGGGGTCTTTTGCACTTCCATTCCCACCTTCTCCCAGTGAGTCATTGCATTGCAACTCCTGCCTCTCCTTCGAGGCAGAAAATTAACCATTTCTTCCCTGGTGAAGGCCAGGTCATTCCTCCATGGCTGCACATATGACACCGATTCATTTTGGGAATAAGCTGGGCACAGATCTAACACACTCACACTGCAGAAAACCAGTTTAAGGGTCCAGTGCCCTTGTGTGAGGTGCTGTAAGGTGAAACAATTATCCCAACATGTTTGCCTGGTTAGATGCACTTTTGTGTGGAGGATGGAGCAACAATTAAAGGAGAGGGTCGCAGGGAAAAAAAAATAATCCATTTTTGCCAGTTTGGAATGGTTTGTAGCTGTCAGACATATTTTAAATGAGGATTTAAAAGAGGATAACTTGGTGGGAGAAGATTCCATGGCTGCCAGGGAATGACCACAGTTTTTATCTGTGCTTCAGAAATTATAAGATGGGCTCACGTTGTCTAAATGACCTATGTGCAAATAGTGTCTTCTCAAGCCTACAAGGTCAGAGACAAGCCAGCTCCCAGCCACCACTCTGGTCTTCGTTGTTACCTCCTCACCGATACCTGGACATGCAACACAACTGCTGCTTTTCTGGTTCTTGCTTGCTAAGGGCCCTGCATCACGGCCAAGATGATTCAGGGCTGTACAACCCCCAGCAACAGCAGGAAGAGAACTCCCTCAGCTACTCTCCAGTTCAGCTGTGAATTGTCACCTTTGTACCTGGCCCTTGGGGCTGGCTCTGACAGACCTCGCTTTGCTTAAACACTGGTGGAGCAAAGCATGGGAAGACACACACTCCCATGGAATTGCCGAGAGCCTTCAGCCCTTTCTTGGGTCAAAAAGCTGCCTGAGAGACATCTGGGATGATGTCAGACCATCTGGGCACCTTTTAGGAGGAATCTGAGTCCCGGTGACATTTCTCTCACAGTCTCTTGTTTGTTTGAGGAGCAGGGTGGGGGTGAAGCCTGGCTACCCTGAAAGCTGTGCAGTTCAAAGGGAGACAATGTGTGGTTGTTAGATGCTGTGGCATTGCCAGACATTGGCCCTGCTATGAAGCAAGGGGGGGATTCAAGCACCTCATTATAATGCATGTCCCAAGCCCACGTATTCACACTTTCCATTGCCTAGGAGCACTTGCAAATGCTTCATCCTAGGCCCACATCCTCTGTGCAAGCTTCATGCCAGCCCATTAAAAAAAAAAAAAAATTATTAAAAAAAAAAAAGACTTTCAGTTCATGCTGAATCCAATTCTGTATGGATAGTGGGTCTCTGCAGCACTGTAGTGTAAGTCAGCCCCTCTTGGAGACGGCTTCCAGATGCAGAGGGAGCTCTCCCAGCACGCACCCTGCCAGTGCCTCTGAGATCACTTGGCAATCCTCCGCTGCACCCTGCACGCCCATACACAGCTGCCATCTGCCCTCGCAACGGCTGGGCAGTGAGACGTCGACACCACTGACACAGCCCCTTTCCAGCTTCAGGCAGCACCAGGGAGCCGTGTGGGCTCGAGACCAGTCGGTCTAAAGAGTATGGCTAGCAGAGAAGAAAGCATTCACAATCAAAGCCTTTGGAAAAACAGTACCCATCGGCTGAAAGAGATGCACGAGAACAGTCTGCAGATAGCAGATGTGGGACCATCTGCAACCATATGCTGAAGGATGCCTCAAGTAGAAGACAAAATTTCACTAGCCTTTACTTTGTCCTTCTAGATCCCCTGTCAGAGACCATATTTAACAAGAAAGGAGCTAAGGCACAAGATGCAAGCTCAAAGGGAATTAGGAACCCATAGCCCTGTCCAGTAACTTGTCTGAGATTGCAACAGTGTAGAGAAGGGCTCAGAAACTAGATCTCCAACAGCGAGAAGGAGAAAAGTACAAGTAAATATGTTGTTTGGCAAAACACTGCAAGGAAACATAGGGAGAAAAAACAGAAGAGCTCCCCCCTCTCCTTCAATATCCTCTATGCTTTGGTTCATATCCTTCCCTTACAAAACATGCACAGGCAGTTTTTAAAAAGGTCCAGAGCCGGCTTTTCCAAGCTACCACAGCCATATCTGTTCAAATCTGCCCATAGTCTGTCAGAAGGATTAATACTGTGACTTAAGGAAAGGCTGGCATCAAAGTTGCACCTGAAATGGTGCTATCAAGGTCAGACAAGGTACTGCCATAGACTTGGTTTGGGATCCGGTAGCCAAGGGAAAGGCAGTGGGAGCACCACTGCCATTTTATGGGGAGGAGCTGAGGTACAGTGACAGCAAAGGTTTGGGCAGTGTTATTCCTGCTTGGGTTTGAAGCCGCATCTTGTGAGTTTTGCTTTTCTCTATGTCCCAGTTTCCTTTCTGCCCACATAATACAGATCACATGCCAGTTGCCAGCAACAGCGACTTTTGTACCAAAAATGGGGTTTAGCCCAGATGTGTGTCGTTGGATTTTTTTTACCTTCCTCCATCTCCCTCTTGGGGAGGACAATGTGCCCTTTCTTCCTCTGCAGGGAGCATCGTGCAGTTCAGGGACTGCAGCTAACTCTCTCCCTGTCAATGTGTATCTTTGTGCTTTCTTCCTGGCAGACACTGATCACGTAACCAAGGAAAACTCCTTCACAATTCTGGACAACAAGCATTTTGTATTACACTGACACTGGCCTGTGATGGGAGGGAGTTTGATTGTAGAGCTCTGGACAATAAAGGTCTGTCTCCGGTCCGTGGTCCAGTCTCTCCTGCCTGAACATCACAGATCCCTTGCTAGTAACTTGAACATTGCTGACTCCCTATATGGCCTTAGAAAAAGTTGCTTTGTGGTTTCCTGGTCTGCAAAAGACATACTCCATCATTTACAGCAACTGTTTCTATTACCTTTTCTGAAAAAGATTTTCCACTTCGCATTGAGTAAATCACTTAGCTCCACATTCATCCAGGGCATTTAAGCACTGGATTTCTGCTCAGTGGAAGACAAAACTGTCTTCAGAGATATGGACAAGTTTAGGTATCAGTTGGGGTAACTCACTTCTCTAGCACCCAACAGCATCGTGAGGATAAATACATGAAAAACTGCAAGATGATCTGATTTTTCAGGAACTGGAGTTTCATGTGCCAAGAGGGCGGAGTAGATGCTCAGTCTTTGCAATCTCATTGCAGTGTTGAGGATATAAATAAATGCTGGTACGAAGTTTCAAGGAGGCAAGCTCTTATCAGCACCAGGCATCGTTACTTCAAGCATTTATCAACCGTGCAGTATGGATTACATTTGGAGCAGTAAAAGTTTCTGTACAATAAGTCAAAGGGAAAAGTTTAAAGGCTGCCTCACAGTGCCATACTGAAATAAACCCACTGGAAACAACGGGGCAACCCGGGCAGACAGCCAGACTGACACAGCAGTGTATGAAGGCCACATTCTTGTCTTGTGCTTAGCTCATTTTAAGTGGGATCACATCCCATAACATGCCAGTCAGACACTCAAACCCCCACCCTGTCAGCATGACAAATAATTTCCATGGAGCTAGCAGCAAAAAGGTCAACACCAAGGGAAAAGTGCCTCATGCCCTCAACGCAGATCTTAGCATGTGTCCCTCTGCCCATCCCAGAAGAAGGAGTTAGTGCCAGTGCCTGAAAACTGTTCCAACTCAGGACTTTCATTCTCCGTCACACAGATCAGCTGCCAACACAGTGCTGGGAAAAGCTGACATGCCCAAGAGGCTGTCCACAGCACATCCCCTTGATTTCAGCAACATTTGCTGCTACATTATGCAGCAGGAGTGGGACTGAGACACAGGTTGCTATGCTTTCATATCGATTAACCTCCCTTCTTCATCACGTTGCCACTCTCTCACAGTGGGTGCCTCAGCAGTCAGAAGCCTGCCAGGTTTGAAGCTTTCTAGCCCCTTCTCAGAACATCCTACCTGTGCATGTAACCTTCTAGGAGACACGTTGCTCCTTCACAGAGAGATGTTTCCCCTCCATGAAGAAAAGATCTGTGCTATTTCACCAAGGAGAGATTGCACCATTCCTACTCAGTGAGAAGGTATTATTTCTCCGTGAAAAGGAGTGCTGTACTTCCACAGAGATGAAGTATCTGTTATCCCTCTGCAGAGGCTGTGACTCTGTAGCCACCTCCTCTCGTAGCCCTGGCCTTTTTTCATTGAACTGTGATACCTCTTAGTTTTAGATACAACTTTCCCATTTTCATCTCCAGTGAGTGAGGGATAGTGCTGATGGTTGGTTGGAGCAGAGACTGAGCAATTTTGCTCAGGGTTAGCACTAATCAATTCAAGAGCACTAAACTGTTCTTTAAAAAAGGCAAACTTGCCTGTTTTCCTACCTGAAAGTCTGCCACAGGGCCCTCACAGCCCTCCAACACCTGCTTCCCTTCCCATTTTTCCCATTTTGAAAACCCCTCAGCATCTCCAGGATCCCCACTCCCTCCTGCACATCCCTGCCTCCAACCCTTCCTCTGCCCACATCCATCCCAAACTACTGCCTCAGACACAAGCACAAGCCAAGTCTTTGCCCAAAACTCTGCAGAGAAGAGAGCAGATGTTTTGCAGAAGATGAAGTCACTACATCAGGGGTAACTATCCAAGCAAACCCTCTCTCCTCATGACACAGGTAGTATCATATCCCTCATTCTTAAGGGACCTCAAATTACATCATGTGGACCTCAGAGTCAGAACTGCCTGTGAACACTGATGACTTCATACAGTAACATAACATGGAAGACCTCACTCAGCAGGCTTCCACACGAGGTCCCACAAGCATTTCTGAGCTTCAATTGCTCTTCACAGTTAGAAACAGACTGTCCCAGTTGAGCAATGTGTAGTACACACCCCATATTAGGGTAAAGGGGTATTTACTTGGAAATAGCAGTGTTGTTGCAAGCAATATTAGACTAATAGCTTAAATCTTGGCAAAGATCAGCTGTCTTTTAGACTTGGGGGATCTTGCACAGCCATAAGCCCAGCCATAGGTTTGCCAGCTACACAGACAAGACTCTGCAAAGACACAAGCGCAGACAAAGAAAGTAATCTACCTAAGTTCACATAAGTGATCCATGATGAAAACACGAACAGGAAACCAAGTCTGGCTTCCAGGTATTGCTTCAGCAGCTGCAAAAAACACAATTCCAGCTTGCAAAGGCCTATTAGAGAAAGCCAGACCTGCAGCTTCATAGACTTGCACGTGTAGGTCAGGGCCTTGAGCATACTAATAGGCTTTAATGGCTCTGACCAGCCCCATCTGGGGCATCCACCCACACTCCCATCCATTTAAGCTCCAGTCTGGGCCCTTAGTCCCAGTCTGAGTCTAAGAGTTATGCTGTAGCTGTCTCTAGTTTTGTCACAGCTGTACCTGGTCATAGATGTCAATGACCCTGATCCATGGACTGACTTCCCAGCTTGATTTAGCCCCTTCCTTTACACTATGGACTTGTCTGGTGATCACTGGGCTGTGTCTGCCACTTCAGTAGCACCTGCTTTCAGTTCCTCCTTTGATGAATTCAGCAAAGGTCCAACTGAAACCCTTGGGAGAACTCTCAGTGTCTTCATGGTGTTTCAATTCAAGCCTCAGCAGCACCTCCATGCCAAACTCTGCATTTGCCTTTGCATCCTATTTACTCTGAACCCAATTAAAGGACATGCTATTTATAGGTGGGCTTGGGTATTCCTGGGAAACTCTGTGTCTACTTCTACTGCCTCAGCATGGAGCAAATCAGCTGGGGGCATGTTGGCTATTAGTCCTGAGACCAGAAGCAGATGCTCCTTGTCCTGAACATCTGAGGGCATCTTGCTCTGAAGGTTACTTGTTTCTCTGTGACCTTGTCATTATTTATAAATTTTAGAGTTTGGGTAAGGTAGATTATTTTGCTGCGTGACAGGTACTTGCACCTTTTGTGGAGCTGGGCAATTAAGGTCTATATGGGCCTCGCACCTTAGTTACTGTAGTAGTTCCTATATTCTGTATTCACACCTACAGAGAGGACTGAGACGACACAGCTGTTGTGTATTGACAAGTAGGAGGCAGCTGCATGAAGTTGTCAGTGCTGGGAAGACTGCATACAGCTCTTCATTCACTCAGGCTGTTGTTTTCCAATAGAAATGGAAAAGCTGACAAATCTTTCCTCTTCACAGCTTTAGACTCACTAAAGACTGTAATTAGAATTAGCTTTTTTTCCAAAGTCCCCTGGTGATTTAAGGCAGTTCTCCTGGGCAGCAGCCGTTATTTGGACTAGTAGTCAACAGGCTCACAGCCAGCTCTGCAGCAACCAACAGAAGTCAGTGGAGTCTGGAGTGAGAACATTGAGTGTTGAGGTGTTTGTCCGCTCTCTCACCACCCTGAAACTACTCAGTGGGACTCTGCGTGCTGAGGCACAGAGGTTTAGGGATATGTGTATATAAGGCACTTGGGCCCTCAGAAGGGCTCAGACAGCATGGGTCACAGATCAAGGGTACCAACAGTGTCCCTTGGATGGATGCAGGCAAGTAAACTGAAGCATTTGCAAACTCGCAGCAGGTCCCAGCTTCAGTTGAGTTCCTCCTAACGCAATTAACCTCAAAGAAAATTACAGTCTGGCACACTACCATTGACAAGTTGCCAGGCTTGTGGTGTAGCCAACTGTTTAACTGAGTGTGTGGGCATTTATTGCCTGTGGGAAAGGTAAGGTGAAATGAATCTGTGGTTGAAACAACTTCATTTTACTTCATGTCTGCAAAATACCTGCAAATCCATCCTCTTGTGGACACATTCATAGCTTGGAACATGCTTGTTCTATAACACTGAATTGCAGGCTGATAAAGGTCCTTTTTCCCCATGTTTAGTGAAGCTGGGGATAGTAATGGTAATCACAAGGTGGTGAACCTATAACTGGCCCCTCTTTCTCCTAGTTATACCAATGTAAATCTTCTATGATGTCCCCCTCTACCTGGCCAAAGGTAGCATAAAAATCAGCAAGTCAGACTGTTCAAAGGGCAAGTCATTTTGCTTCCCAGTAAACCTTGCAGATATAACCTGTTCCTCAGGCTCTTCTGGCTCCTGTTAAAAGCAACTATTCCACACAGAGCTTACTGTCTCTTTGCAAATGAAGGAACAAAGCTCATGAGTACAAAAACGGTAATTTCCTTGCCAGTGGGACAGCAGTAGTGATGTGCGAAGTCTTGACCACATGAAGAAGTTTTTTATCATCATGCTCAACGGTTGTTTCTTCCTGAACTTTATCTCCCTGCCAGTGCTAGAAGGTGATTGTCGCAAAGGCCTAGATTCTCAGTGGAGGTGGACTGCTGTAACACATCTGAGTCTGCTAGACATCACCAGAGTTCAGAGGCTGTGAAAACTGCAGAAGGAATATGCACATTAGCTGATCTTCCCCACAAAGCTCATATATGTCTCAGTGATGTGAGGGGAATGTCTCAACGGTCTTAATGATTTGATCTAAGCTGATCAACCAGTCTCACTGTATGTTTTTGCAACTGGTTCTGGACATCTTGTTGCTTCAAAGACTGAGATATCTTAGGAAGAAAGGGGTGGCATGAACAGATAAAAATTCTTGTAGGAAAAGGAAAACCTTGGGAAAGGAAAAGAAAAAATGACTCACAATTAGCTTGTGGGAACTGCAGGATGCATGAAATCCTGACCCCACATGAGTCACTTTGCCATTAACTTCATGAAAGCGGTTAAGTAAAGAATACAAAATCTCCTCAAGTTACTATAGAAAAGGGTGCACAG
The DNA here is from genome assembly GCF_929443795.1 of Astur gentilis. Lineage (NCBI taxonomy): Eukaryota > Metazoa > Chordata > Aves > Accipitriformes > Accipitridae > Astur > Astur gentilis. The sequence continues at coordinate 5,082,788 of NC_064890.1, forward strand.
CTGATGTCTCTCATCCTTGCTTATACAACCCTAAAAACTGTCCTTTGTCATAGTTACCGCAGCTGACCTGCAAGAGCACTCTTTACAAGCGCTGACTGTATTTTTAGCTGATCTTGCATGTGACTCAGTAGAGAGAAATGAAGAAAGGCAGTCCCATGGGAATCCCCAGCTCTCTACACACCACCATAGATCGCCACAGCTGCAAGAGTCCCAGAGAAGAAACAGAGGCATTTCCTCTGCTGAGATGTATCCTGCCACCAGGGGGACGTGTCTGTAATTTAACAAACATCTTAATAACAACAACAGTTGGGTAAAAAAGCCACTGAGCAGACATGGGTCATGGCTGTAACTGATCACACTTTCTTAGTGAACCAAAAGAGGGATATTATTCAGCCAGTCCTAGATTTTGGTCTCTCCTTGACTAATCAGTGTGGGGTTTTTATGTTTTAGGTCATAAATCAATGAAGTTCTGTTTTCTGGAGCAGTTGAAATCTGCTTCCTGCAGAGCTTCCTGCACATAGCACTCTTCCATAACGTACCAGTGGTTCTCCATAAAAAGAGTATATCTGTGATAACAGGGCAAAAAATTCGGTACACCCTCAACAAATGTCACTTCAGGTTCAAGAGGCACCTATTTGTAGCTAATTAGCCGGAGAGTCATGTATGTTTAGCAGTAGGAGCTGGCTAGGCTATGAAGTAACCTTCAAGGGTTAATCCCTGGCCATGTTGTTTCTAGTAAGTATATGAAAAAGAAATACTAATACGCTCAGGAGTAGAATAAAAGCTTTCATAGTACAAGGTTAATCTGCTGACCCAAGGCACTACTTGCACAGCTCACGCTAGCACCAAAGCCCTTTGGAGCCTTAATCTCCCTGGTTCAGTGCTGTATCACTGACTGTCTGCTTTCAGCATGCAGGACTGGGTGCATTTGTGCAGTATCTGTTTATTCTGCGAGGCAAGGCAGACATTTTTCAGCAGAAGGATAACAGAAAGCCAAGAGCCAGGCTCTGTCCCCGGGAATTTGTAAAGATTCAAAGGCATCTTCATTCAAGACCTCATTCAACATAGTACTAGGTATGTTTGTTAACAACTCTCTGTTTGCTACTCCAGTTACTGGGGAAGATGATTAGGTGCCTTACAAGTCATACTCCATTTTAGCTCACAGTGGAAATAATTTGATTTAATAGGGGACACAGCTTCTAAATTAAGATTTGTGACCACCATTGAAACCAGATAGTCAAGTTTTTAGCAGAGAGAGAAAGGCATATATACCCCCATTGATCCTTGTTCAGAGAATGACCACGGTCTGTGTTTGTCAAGGACATTTGGGCTAGTGTTGGTGGCCAAGAAAAAAAAAGGCTCTCAAATAACCACACTTTCCAGAAATATCACCATGTTCCAGGTAGGCAACCAAGAAACAAGGAGCCTGAACAGATGAATTAGAGACCCTTAACTGGCCAAGATACAAGTCCAAGCCATTGGCCTTCAGTCATTCTAGTAGAGGTACAACATCACACCATCCATACAAGCTGAAGCTGCCCCTTATTGGTGTCAACCTATGTGGAAATTGTCACTTTCCACTGTCGTTAGCTCAGCCATGGTAAGAAAGTAAAAGGTAAAGATGTGGCCATCCAACAGGCAGAAGCCAACTAGCTTCTCATATCTCATGCCTGTGGGGCAAGTCTTCAAATGGAAGGAAACAATACTAACCCTACCAGGACTTTTCTCCTTTTCTGCACAGATATATAATATGGAAACGAGACTTACCTCTCCAGCGTGAGTGCAGACCTGAGATATATCTGTCAAATCATTCAGAACAGAATTGAAGTCTTAATTAATCTCTGCTTCTAGTTTAGAATCTCTGCTAATACTGTGTTGAGAGAGAGAGAATATTTCCCCAGGCGCCGTCTGCTTCTAGTTTAGACTGATAACACTGTGCTGAGAGAAAGAGTATGTTCCCCCAGGCATGGTGCCCTTCCAAGCCAACTACTTGGCTCCTGAACTGAAGGTGGTTTCCATCTGTCCAGCTCAGAGAACTGAAGAAGCAAAAATGATTAGGCACCAGCCTGAACCCTTCATGTCAAAGGTCAATTTTAAGCATTGGTGATGTGCCCTTCAGCTTGGTATGTTGGCTTATGTCAAGGTCTGTGCCCTGGAAAAATGTCTGAGATTTGTGCTGAAAGACTCAGATTCTCAAATAGGACAAACCGACCTTTCTTTCGACAGAACCCATTGAGATATAAGTTGCTAAGGGTTTGCCAAGGTAATTTAAAGACAGCAGTATCTTTTCTCTGCTGTTAAGCTGGATCCAATGGTCTGCTGAATGCCCTTTGCTGGGAATTCTCCCTATTCTGCCTCTCTTCAAACTGTCCAGAACAGAACTGCCCAGGACAATCCTATCTGTAGCATCCTAGCTCAGTTTTGACAGCACTGACCTTCTTCACAGAGTGATGAAGTCCTCTGCACTTCTTGTTCCCATCCCATTCCCACTAACATGATAATTTCTCATTGCAGGTAGATCATCTCGCCTTGAGGTTTTTCAGAGCCTCCTCTCGCCTCAGACAGCAAACATTTTGTAGAAGACCTCATCTGGTGAGACGAAGTCTGAACCAAGCTCTCTGCAACCCTAGAGCCAACCAGTCTATAATAAATGCAAGGATCTCACCTGTTTCAGTTTTGTTCCCACCATGGAAGCACTGCTGTCAAGAACAAATACAACATTCTTTGGCAATGGAGGAAGATCTGTGGGGGCGAAGTAGTGCACGAAATATCCATTAAGAATCTGTGGAAGAGCAAGGAAGTCAGGAATTGAAGGCAGATCATGAGGCAATGTTCCACACGTTATGGGATATTTGGTTGGGCACACCTCATCCTGCTTTCAATGTCTGTGTCTATGCTGGAGGATACGAGTGCTCCTTCGTATCCCTCTTAATCCTGGTCCCCTGTTTATCCAGACTGGGGGAGCCTACTGGAGCTCTCTACATCTCCTTCCATGGTGGACATTGGGGTTTCCTTCCAAATGCAGTAAGGATATAATGTATGTACCCAAGAATCAGAACCGCAACATGCATTTGGGGAACTGGCCTTGTGTCCAGATATACACAGCCAGTATTTTGAGAAACTGAAAAGCAGATACAAAAAGAGAAACTCAATGAAGTAGGTAGCTGTGGTTTTTAAGCATTTCTTGTGGCTGCCAACCAACTGGTTTTATTCTGGATAGTTCTTACAAAATGGAGAAGTAGGCTTCACTTGGAGAACATTTTCGAGGACATTTGGAGCATGCAAGACAATTGAACCATCTCAGGTATAGTTAATAAAACAGAAAAGATGAGTCATGTGTACAATACCTGAACATCCCCAACACTCAGCTCCCTGTTGACATCATATCTAATTATGAAGTCTCCCAAAATGCCATTTCGGGCAATCCTGGTTTGCTCGACAACACTGGGATTGAACGTAACTTTAGCTAAGGTTTTGGTATGTCCAACTACAGTAGAAGGAGGAGAAGAAACATCACCTGTTCAGATAAAACCACAATATTACAAGTTTTTCCCATTGTCTTACAGATGTTTAAGCACAGCACACACAGTATTACCGTGGAGTCAGGTCAATTAGCATAGTTACATACTGAAATTAAAGATTCAGTTCACCAGTAATAAAATAAGAACTTAATAACACCTCCCCTCTAATTCTAAACTGAAACCAACATTGGAGTGCTATCAGGGATATAAATGTTTAGGCAAAATTCCTGTGCTCACTTCTCTTTGGAGGTCACTGAACTTGAAGGCCATATATTCTCTGTATGACTGTTAATTGCTTTCTGTAAATAATGAACACACAACTTCAGACATGTATGTGATATTCATTCCAGCCAACTCTAGACATCTAGAATGCAGATCCTATACCTGAGATCCTGCCAGTCAATGCAAGTATGATTCATTTGACCTGTTTAAACATTTTCTCTAGGATTAGATGAATCATACTGCAGATTTCTCCCTATTGATTATAGAGTTCTTGAGGTGACTTGTTCAGATGTGCTGTAGGCATGTGAGGTAGGATTGATCTGACTAATTGATTGCTTGATCTGACAAGCGTCTTATGTGTAATGTCTACATCTGAACAAGTCATCTTAGCTGCCTTTATGTTCAGCAAAGAGTTGTCAGTATAGTTGCTGCAATTTCAGTCTTGCTGATTGAGACAAAATCCAACACTTGCTAGTGCAGTCATGCAAACTGCAGCCCTGAGATGTAACTTGCCCTAATCTCTGAGAGCCCTTCCTGAGTCAATAAAGAGATATGTGCCTTTCAGAGGGTCTTTCAAAGAAAGACAATAATTTAGGTCTGAGTCACCCTGAAGGAACCTCTGCTTGTCTTGTTAGCTGTGTTCATTTTCTAACATTGAGGCATATGGAGATTCCTTGTTGTCTCTCTGTGTGGCCAAAATCCCACCTTATTGTCTTTTGGTGTTCCAGCTGTTCATTCCCTCTGAACTCTGTAAAGACCCTTACGTGAATCTGACCAAAGGTCAGATTTTTGGCCTTGAATGTCCCCAGATTTTGATGGCTTTCCCACTTATCCTAACTAGCTATTGAAAACACCAAAACAGGTTGTCAGCTGATGTTCTTCTCAGGTGCTTCAAGTCTCACAGTGATTATTCCAATGCTCCTCCAAGGCACAGAAGTTCTATTATACCTGCTCATCTGCTGATTAATATTGGGAACGAGCTGCTTAATTATACTGTGTGTGGTGGTCTCAAATCTTTGCCAAAGATGGCCCAAAAAGTCTGTGGTATGGCAGGGAAAAGAAAAGATGGGTGAGATTCAGTTTCAATTTAGGTGTTTACAATGCAACTACCTATGCCTGAGCTTATGTCCTAGGCTCCCATTATGTTCAATGGAGATCAGGTCAAGAGTGTCAAGGGAGATGAGGGTATGATACATCTGGCCAGACATCTGCTTTAGGATAATTTTAATTATGTGCTATACCCCATTAACAATACTGATCACAATGGCAAGGTGCAGGGAGTCTTGGAAAGAGCTCCTCTCCAGAGGTTCTTATAACACTGTCTATGTAGAGTGGCACTTCTCCACCTTTGTAAAGTGCTTTGAGCAGCATTAGAGGAATGTAACGTGACATCTGTATGCAACATTGAACACAATCCACCTCACACCCAGATTCCACAGTGATTTAGAAAATCAGGTACATATGGTTATGTCCATTTAACAAGTAGGAAAATGGAGACATGAAGTGGTTACCTAACTCACCTGACTTCCCACAGGTCAAAGTCCACAGAAATCCCAGGACTAGGGTTCTTGTGGGTTTATAAAATGATTAGCCAAAGCTGTGCCATTTACTCTGAAGTGCTATGTACACTCTAGTCTCCTCTAGGCAAAGGAATGAAAGTAAGAGCCATAAATCAATAGCACTCTAGGATGTTACTTCTGTGTTAATTTGGCTTTACTTTATGGCTGTCCTGTGAGTGCATTTGAATAGACAAGGCACAAGACCATACTGTTGAGGCAAGGAAGGGTTTTCTCATAGGCCCAACTTCTACACAAATAAATTATAGCTGGAGAACCTGGAATGTGAAACAAATTCATCAGCAGAAGTCTTGACTAAGGAGGCTGAATGACAGATATTACTTCAGTAAAGTCAAGAATGGACTCTGCATCATGGCTTCTCTGACTATGCCAATTCCAGTCCATCCATCTGATGGAAACAGAGAGAGGTCCCAGCCAGCACACTGAAATCACTTAAGGACACTAGTGTTGGATCTTAAAGGGGACTTATAAAATTATTACCCAGAGCTTTGACATTTTTTCTAAAATCCTGAGTACAGTTCAGATTTCTCCTGGCAAAGAAAAGTCATAAATCAATAGCTCTGTAAGATTTTACCTCCATCTTGATTTGTTTTTACTTTTATAGCTGCCCTCTGATCTGATGAATCAACAGATGTAATATGTTTTTAATACACAATGCATCAGATTTCCTTGTATTGGCCTTCCTGGATTTTCCATCTGTCTTCTATCACTTTCAAAATCCCATTTAACTGCCAGTGTGTGGGAAATGCCCAGAATTTATAGAAATGGCTTAACAGTTCATTTATATTTTCTGATCTATTTGAGGGTTTTACATTACTTCTCCCCAGCTGCTGAAAAGCAAGCATTGTTGTTGGTTAAGCTGCCTGACCACATCACATCAGGGTTAGTGAAAGTCAGTCTCACACTGGAAACAGAAGCTCTCTCCTTATACCTACTGCACATACACATCTGTGGCTGTGGCCTTTGGACTTCACTTCTGTTTCTCTGCTGTGAATACATCGATGGGTGAGCGCAATACGCTGTGCGCCACAACAGCATGAGTTCCAGTCCTAGCATTTCTATGGACTCTTACCATCTGAAATTAGCTGAGTTAGGTAGTCACTCCATTTCTCAGTTTCCCCACCTGTTCAATGGGCATAATAACATGTATCCAGTTTTGTAAAGCCCTGTGGAATCTAGATGGGATCATGTGGATCACATTGCATTCCTCTATTACTCCTCAAAACACTCTTTGGAAGTAAGAAATGTCATCCCCTGTAACACAGACAGTGCTTCAGGAACTCCTGGAGAGGAGGTTTCCAAGGCTGCCTCACATAGCCATTGTCAGTGACAAGAATAGCTAGGGAAGCTCTCCCATTTTCTTCATAGCCACTCACCTCCCATCTCCAGGACAGAGATTAAAACCAAAACATGGTCTAATAGAAAAGGTCCAAAATACCTATTTTCCCTGCAATAATAGGAATCACATCTGGAAGACAGGTTATCTAATTCATTCCATGTTCCCAGATCAAATCCCTTCCTACTTGGTTTTATGACATGGTCTGGAAACACTCCAGACCTCCAGTAATGGAAACTCAGTACCTGCCCTTGCCAGTCCTTTCCAGAACTTCACTTTTTCACTATTAGACATTTTCGATGTCTAATTTACATTTTTCTTTCTGGATTATAAGCCCATGGTTTCTTGTCCTTTCTGTTATTGGCACAGAAAGCACAGTATTCTTTTCCTCCTTGCAGCAACCTTTTATATATTTGAATACAGTAACTAGCTCTTCCCCAGCTTTCTTTTTTAGGCAGCACTTGATACCTGGATCACAATTACTCTCCTCTGTTTATTGGCCCAGTTCTTTTCAAACAAGTCACTGAGAGAGGAAAATCTATGAGATATTGCAGAGTACAGAGCATGTATGAGCTCCAGAGACTTGAGCTGGTCTGTGCTCATACTGAGGTAGTTAACAGGACCTTTAGACAAACTTTCCACTAAATTCAGCTAAAGAAGTAAACAGAGCAGGAAAAAAGCATTTTTCATATGAAACTGTAGTCCTCACATGATGAACAGTTAAACCTAAATTATTTTGGAGACTGGCAGAGTCAGTATTAGCGCTCAAAAGCAAACTTCATCGTCCACGAACATGTGGAAACTTCTGGTCAACTATGATAAGAAATAAAAACCTTCCTGAGACCTATGACTTGGAAGAGAAAAAGTCATTCTCAAGCAGCCTAGTATCTCCCTGCCCAAGTCCATGACTAGTTTTCATACCGCTGCACTGGAGGAAAATGATGAGGACAGTCATCCCTGAGGATGCTGAGTAGGACATCATTCAGAAAATGGCTCCATTCTGAGGTCACCAGAGAAGGCCAGGATCATTGGCCTCAATGCCTCCTGTTTTGGGGTTTGTATGTTGCAGAAGACAACACCTGCACATGCCAAAAGATCACTTGCCAAAACTCACATGCCTGATGTCTTCCTTTGGGAAAAACACAACTCCCAGATGGAGCTGTGTGCGCAGGAGTCTCTGACAAAGGAAATATCCTGGAAAGACTTGTCATCATATTGTCTCTGCTCCATATTCAGAGAGGAAGTACGCAGAACTTTCCAAGAGCCTCTATCTATAGCAAAGCACAGCTTTACTGCTCATAAATCACTGGAAGTTTGTGAAACCAAGTCCAATCTTTGTATCTTGGGCTCCTACAGCCAAAAGCAGGCAGAATTGGACACTTTACTGCTTCTGCTCCTACTGCTGTGATTTCTGCACTGCTGCTCACTTTTTCTCATCAAGGGACATCTTCATTCTATAGGGCTTTAAGTTTTATCTCTTCTGCTCATCACAGACTGTATGGATACTAGCAGTTTGGCTGGAATGAAAAGTGCAAATCCTGAATGACCATTAAACAGAGATACTGTTTTTTCCACTATGCTTCCTGCATGGTACATTGGCTCTATGGATAACATGTAGAAAGCACCACAAATGTAAGGAAGAGGATCGGTCCATAAAATAAAGGCAGATCGGCTATTCCTCCACTTTTCTAAACTATCCTTTGGGGGTTTTTTCATTAGTTTTGCTAACAGTGTTTATTGCCACGACAGGTTGGCATTTCAGTTATGAACATCAATCACTGCTGGTGCTCATCATCTGGTGCTGTGGATGACTCCAAAGCCGTACTTGATTTTCAATTTAATTTGCCTATCCTACACTGGATCTTCAGGACCTGTACTCAGAAAAAGAATGTAGTTTCTTATCCAGGTCAGTCAGAGTCAAAATTATGTAATGACTTGTGAAGCTACATGTCATCCTTCACAATGGTTTCAACTTTGTGGTGCTTTGGATATATTACTCAGAATGCCATTTACCTGATGACTTGATGTCACAATACGTTTTTTCACCCAATACTCTCAAGGTAATTAATTAATAATTATCAAAATCTCACAATTTATCATTGACCGTGAGATGTTATAGACATCTTTGTAAACACAGGAAATTGAGGAAGAGAGTTTTCATGACATATTCAAACTCAAACCAGTCAGGCAGTACCATTTTCCAATGTGCAGGCCTCCATTCCTTATTTGGTCTTTTTTTTAAGCCATGACCTCTCATTTGGGACACTACAGGTAACACAGTATGGCAGCATCTGGTCTGGCATCCTTTGCCAGCCACTGCCTCACTAGATTGCTACCATGCTCTCCAGTCAAGTGATACTGAAGAGTTTTAAGCCACAGGAATCCAAGAAGAGACCAGACACTCTTTTTCCTGGTTTACTCCTAGTTTGCAGACTGTCTGCCAAGCAGCCACTCTTTAAATGTAAGACTCGCGATTCACCTTTCACTTAAAAACCCATAGCCTTCCCTGGAGGTCTCACTGGATGTGCAGATCTCATGCTCTTGGGTCTTTAGGTGTCATATGAGCAAGAAGGCTTTGCAGGGAGGATCTAATGATTCAGATGTTTTTGGATAAAGCTTGAGAGATGACAGCCGACTGGAATATAGTGGATTTCCAAGTGAAATGCTCCTTGCCTTGGCCTCGCCCTCCCTAGGAGTATTCTTGTGGTTTCCATTTGTGTTTAGGAAGGCATGAAGTTCCTGTTGTCTGCTCCAAGTGTGATTGATCTTGTTGGCCACAAGAGGTCACAAGCAATAAGTCCCCCCCAAATCCAAAACAAGCTGTCCTCTGTGACCTGATTAGACCCTTCTGAGACCCTCTGCCAATTTTTTTTTTTTTTTTTTTTTTTTTTTTTTTTTTTTTTTGTCTGGCTGCTGGTAGTGTCCTAATCTCCTCATCTTACTTTAGATCAGAAGGAAGCTCAGCACACCTACTGAATTCATTAACCCTAAATGCTCATCTGAGTGGCAGTCACCTGAGTACCAACGAAGACTTGATCTGGCAGAGACACAACTCACTACTGACTGCCCATGTTGGACCCCAAAAGTGTGTTTGGCATTTCAATGATTTCCACAGCAGTGATTTCATCACAACAAACAGTTTTCACCAACTATATAGGATGATTCCAGATAGAAAGGGTCTGTAATTAAATTCTGGGCAAGGATGAAGCACAAGGAATCTGAGTTTCGGTTGCTTTATCCATCCTGAAATGGGACATGTATTTTATATACATTTTACTGGCTAGGAAGGATTATGGAATCTTAGAGCTTGAGCCCATTTTTATATGAGCTGTTTTAAATCTGAAGCACAGTGCCAAGAGTGATCAGTGCTCACAGATTGCCATTTGGAGAGCAAGTTACGAGAGTTTTCCCTGTATGTCATTTACATACAGGAATTTCCATACTGCACTAGACCAACAGTGTGTCTGCTCTGCTTAGTCTGTCTCTAACCTTGATCAATGCCAGATGTTTTGCAGGAAACCATATGCCACAATGCACTTTGATACTTCCTGATAGGTGAAAAAGGCTTCTTGTCTCTCCTGATGAGGAGCAGAGCAATTTATCACACAGTGCATGGATGTACAGCAGAGAGACTAATTAGCTGTATGAAGTTCGACCTGAAGCTAGTCCAAGTCACTGAGAGCCTTGATTTCACTGTGATTTGGATGAAATCAGTTGGATCACACTGAGCAATCAGTTTAACTCCAGTTCACATACTTTAGGATCTTTACCTGGCAGACATGAACAGCTCCACTGATTTTGCTGGCATTATGTCACTTAGAGTAACTGAGGATCAAGTCCCACAAGACTCTACATCCTGCTTCCAGGTCAGACTCACCCTCTTTTTTTGGTGAGGGTTTTTTGTCAACATGTAACAATCACAGTATCCTGTGCTCCTCGCTGTTAGTTTACACTAGAAAAATTACCTTTACACTGTCTGAACAGCAAGCGAGGACAGTTGGGGGTAAGAGTAGATACTCACACTGCACTTAGTGCTTTGGCAAAACATGGATTTTCCTCTTGGAATTTCCCATGTTCTAAAATGCAGGATTTCCTATCTGCCTTGGCAGGGATGGATGGAAAAAACAATTCACTTCAAATAAACAGTTCCCAGGAGATGGGGAGCCAGGGAAGAGCCTGCTCAAATGCTGAGTACAAGGCCTGAAGGCCCAGTTCAAAGCTTGTAAAGACAATAGCAAAAAAAAATCCTATTGAGTTGAATGGGATGAGCCCTATATTCATTAAGCTTCAAAGTTCTCACGTGCTTATGCACAGATACCACAGACACAGTCATCTATAGAAAATAGAACAAAAGCCATCAGCCTTTATGATAAGACTGAATTCCCACCACTGAACTGCACAGTTCATAATCCTGAAATCCCTTTCATGTTGTAGTGATTATACCAGCTTTCATGAACCTGGAGATTGCCCTTCCAGTGAATGAGAGATCTCTAAATAGGAATTGCTGATGGCCTGCAATGCTTAGACTTGCTTGTCACTCAAATGCAGCCACCTCTGTGTGGCATGTACCTGTCATACAGTGAGTACAGCAAGAGTTAAGAAGGGAAAGTAAAAAAAGTATCTTTCTAAATAAAGGCATAGTTTGAATTTGCCAGAATAGTTCATGTTTAATGAGCTGCTAGCATTCATTTTTCTTGTTGTCTTCATGAGATGTGTCCTCTAGTTTCTAATACAGTCTTGATCCTAGACAATGCTGCTTTAATGCTATGTTGGGGGTTTGTTTAATGCCTCATTTGGAGCAGAGGGAAAGTGAACAAAACACCGGTCTACACAATCATCCAAGATTGCCTTGGAGAACTCCCAACACCACCAGTCCAGTTTTCGGAGAAGTGATTAAGGCCCAACAAGTAACAGAACCATGGGTCATGAAATCTCTGCTTACCTTCAACTTTCCCATTGCCTTTATGCTTGCTGTTTCGGAGAGGAGGCACTTCCAGGGAAACTATGCCTGAGTTCTCCAGGATGTTCACCTCCACTCGTAACCTCCCCACCAGCTGCTGGGGCCGGATGCTGACTGTATACTCATATTTTCCCAGACGCCTTTGCAAAAGCTCTTCATAATGCAGTAGGAACCTGGCCTGCATCTTGCGAGGAATGAAGACAGAAGCTTTGAATGTCTCATAGCCATTCTCCCTGGAAGGAAAATCCAAAGACACCTTCACACCCCATGCACATCACACACCACCTCCTCCAGTGAATGATGAATCTGGATTTTGTTGGCCCAATAACGGTATTTCCTATCATGTGAAAGCAGCAAGAAAGATAACATCATAATGCTTCACAAATCATTAGGCACACAGAGGGTTTCCACTGGAGGAAGGGTCTTAACAGACTAGATGGCTTCTTACAGAGAGGAATATTACAGACATGTATAACATGGAACAGGGCCAGAGGAAAGGCTGTCTCTTGGTTTCTTACACAGAGGATTTGCTAGACCCATATTTAATTCTTGACTTTTGCACTGTGGACTCATTGCAATATCTTAAGCAAAGTACAAATGAATGCCTCTTCCCTAATATTAGCTGTTTATAGCTACATACTCAATGGGGAGAAATAGGACTCCTAAGACAATTCTACCACTGGACACTTCTCTAAAAGGACTCTTCTCTCCAGTTGGGCACAGTGTGACATTAGTTACCCAGCGTACAACTGACAGTCAGCTTTCCGTTCGCTAATTTGAAGTGAGATGAATTCCCACCTTTAGACTTTATTGGCTTCGACTGCCCTTCTGTTAAACAGAGATAACCTAATATGCTCTACCTCCCATACAGTGCACTGTAGTGTCCAGCTACCAGGCACTGATATGATGCCAGGCACTATTTGTGAATGGAAAATAAAAAGCCACATAACAAGAATGGAAACTTTTAGTGCCATGTAGGGGTAGCTTCAGAACTCACTGATGTGAGATTTTGCTGATGCCCACAATGTAGCGAGTATTGAAAAGGATTTGAGACTTTTATTTCTCTAATACATATAGTAAGATTTTTTATTGTTTTTTTAAGGTTAGCCTTTAGGGCAGTTGGAATGACATCTCCGGGTGATACCAGTGGTCTAACAATGACAGGTAGTGATCACCTACAGAAGAGGATGCAACAGGGCATGACGAGAGAAATACAGTGCTTCAAGAGACATACAGAACTCTTTCAGGTTCTGCTAGTCTGTGTCTGGATCCTGAGACAGCATCCTTTGCTAAAGATTTCTGATGGACTTTTCCTACCACCATGAATTCATCCAGTCACTTTTTGAACCCACATTAAGTTTAGCATCCACAATTTCCAGTGGCAAGAAACACAATTTATGTGAAGAATATATTATTTTGGCCATTTTGAACCTGACATCTGAGCATTTAATTTAATTTTCTCTAGTTTTTCTAGGAAAGAAAATAAAAATTCCTTATTCTACTTCCACATATCACTCATGAGTTCAGCTCTCTGTCAGACCTCTTCCTCCGCACAGTTTGTCATTTCTCTGGTCTGAAAATCATAGTCTATTCAGCTCTTCCTGATCATGTGTTCATGCTGGAATAGTGCTACTATCCCAGGTAACTGAGAATATTGTAGGATTTTCCAGAGCAGCAAAATCCATCCAATGGTCCATATCTTTGAGAGCTATTTGGGGGAATTTGGGCACCTGTGGAACTAGAGTGCTGCTGAAGAAGTGCATTCAAGTGAACATACAGGCTTTTAGATCATTAAAGGGATGAGACTTTCTGCCAGTGCTTGGCCAAGAGGATAAACACAGTCAAGGACTGAGAAGAGGGCAAGTAAACGTGACTTCAAAAGGCTGCTTGTGGTTCTACCACTGACTAACTTTGTCGTCTTGAAGTTGTATCACCTCATTGAATTTCTGTGTGCCTTAATTGTCCTGCCTGTTATTCAGGAAGTAATAAGATTTCTTTCCCTCTCAAGTACATCCTGGAGCATCTTGGAAGTGAAAATGTTGTGTAAAAGGGCTAGAAAAGGCCACGTGCAATTTTACATGACTTGGAGTATGGGAATGACACCAGGCAGTGCAGATAATGTTCTATTTAACTGCTTCTTCCTATAAATCCACAGATGGGTATGCCAAAGCAGCCAAAATAAAGATGGGAGGAGAGTATGTCGCTTCCCAGAACACAGCCAAATGCACAACACTTACCTTCCATCTGGGGGGGTTGAAGGTTTCTTGTGCCTTGCTTTGTCATCGCTGCTATGTTTCTTTTCTTTCCCTGTGACCTCTCCATAGTAAGTCTTGTTGCCAATGCTCCTGGAGAGACCAGAGATGTCAGCATGACCACTCTGCACCCATAGACAGTGACAGCTGTGCACCTTGCTGTAGAAGGGTTCACAGACTGTGCACATATGAATAGGCTAAGTGTGCCGCTGGTGTAACCCTCCTAGAGTTCACCCAAGTCACTGAGACAGAAGCCAACTTAGAAGTTCCCTGGCTGGTTATACCAGCAGAGTACATTTTTAGTCCAGGAGTTTACATGTCTAAAATGCCGGTTCAGTAGGTAATCTCCAAAGCATAAGGATGCAAACCGGAAAACAAAGCAATTGCCAAGAATCCCAATGAGCACCTTTTTTTTGTCTGGTCTAGGATCCACCATCTGTGTCAATACACATTGCAATTTTCAGGATGACTGCTCTCAATTAGCTGCCTCCCTAACTAAAATGCTTCTCCCTGGGAATGAGTTACAGGGCCATGGATTTCATAAGGAAACAGCCCTTAACATATATTTTGGCTGGCCAATGGCAAAAGACTGTTTTTCCTCCCATTCAGCCCAAATAGAACTCTTTCTAAAAGAGCTGGTCCCCTGTCTGCTACGGTCAGGTCTGAAGCTGTGGCCCCAGTATCTACACACAGGGAAGATCTGAGCATGACCAAACCAAACATGTTTTTGAAACCAAAAGCTTAATTTATTCCTTAGTAAGTCATTTCAGTATGAGCTTCGTTGCCCTCTGCTTGCTCTGTTATACACAGAGAATGACTAGCACCTCCAGCAGCAAGTCAACCTATCTGCTAGTTGGAGTTGACTCTCCTCCTCCATTGACAGCATGGAGAACTTGGAACAACAAGGAGCTTCTTAGGCACCACAGTGAGTTAGGCGAGATAACTATTACGTGCCAGTGTTGCTGAAACTTCAATTGGAAAGGTTTCTGAGGGCTAGGAGAGGTTTTTTGGTCCAAATCAAAGAGAGAGGAGGAGGAGGAAGTTGTTAAAACACACTCAGATGGGAAATAGAATAATTTTCTTCCCCACGTACACTGAGGGCTTGAATCTTAGCATCCTGTTATCCAAGGACTTGCTCTGTGCTTTGGGGCCATGACTAGTCTTGGGTGGAGTACAGTATAAGTGTTGGTTTATTTTTCCCAAAGGAATGCAAAAAGCCCTACTGCAGAATAACTAGTTTTTGAAATTTCAGAGAGCTATCTGTGGGATGGGAGAACCGTTGTCCACTCAGCTGTCAGCATTGCTTACTTACATGGTAAAGTTGGAGATGAAGGCTGCAGCTGGGATCTGCATCTCAAACACACCTTCACGTGCCTCAGATCCGCTGTTCACCATTGTGCATGACACCGTGGTGAAAGCATACCGAGAAATGATTGTGGATCTCACAGTGAATTCAGACATCCGAGGCCTGGTTTCCTGTAGGTATCAGAAGGTTATCTATTAACAGTGACAGCTAGGTAACTCATCCCTTCAGTGTTTCAATGGCTTTAATACTTAATATGCTTAAGCAAATAACCACCCTATGAGTGGTGTAACACCCTATGGGGAGTATTAGACCCCCCTATGAGTAACAGTCAATGGCAGGCAAGGTGGGCTTGTCCTTAAAATTTCAGGTGAGCTGCAAAAGGTAAACCAGAGATGTGGCACTGCCTTTGTTCACACACAAGAGCAAAGGCCACAGTCATTCTCCCATGCCTGACAAGGGTCCAGGGAGGATGAGAGCCCTGATTATGCCAGCCTTTATGTTGTGAAACACACTGATGAAATCCACCTGTATCCTAAATTGCACCCTTCAACTCTGACCTTTTGAGAGGATCAGGATTTGTCCCTTATGGCCTGGGAAGAGAAGCCCAAAATATGTCCCCATAGGGTCCAGAAGTGATGTCAGAGGAACTGCCCCATAGACTGTGCACAAGAGCAGATGTAAGACCTCTTGAAAGACTAAGGTCACTGTGTATGAAGCATCATCTTCAAATTCATATAGTCAGATCTGTAAGTTATGTAAACAGAAAAAATATCATCAGTGTAGTCGACTGAGTCCTCCTCTGCTGAGAATAATCCATCCTAGAGGTCTCAGGCAAAGGATGGAAGAGATTTAATAAGAAACACTGACACCGTGATGTCTCAAGTAAAATATTTTAAGCCTTTTAGCCCACAGTGGATGCTTTCCAGCAGAGAAGCAGCAGAGACTGCAATGAATGACGCATGATGTAGCAATGGAAGCTGAAAGCCAATTTCTGCTTCTTGGGAATGTGTTTTTTGTGCAGAAGTCCTGGGTTGGAGCATTTCTCCAGTCTAACTTGTTTTTTGACAGCAACATCTCCAGGGACCTCAACAGTTTTCTTCCTGGAAGGCTTCAGTGTACTTAACTATAAAAAGCCCATGTAAAAAGAAATATCTGTATGTTGCCTTAAACAAAGACCAAACCATCAAAAGCAGAAGGAAACTAAAGAGTAAAACACACTGCAAATACAGAGCAACTTCACTAAACCAGAGACTTCTTCCTATTGAGGTTGATAAAAAGTCACAGTCACACAAGACTTGTGAAGACAAGAACGTGCTTGTCAAATGTACTTCCAGGATTTTTTTTTCCAAACACAAGTAATTTTGACAAATTGCTTAACAAAGGGAACAAGTGTTTGTATGAGCAAGTATGAAACAGAACATTCCTGCAGTAGCTGATGGCATCAGAAGCAGTAATAAGTGAGCATCCAATTAACCAAGATGCTGGCCTAGTGATTTCCAAGCAAATGGAAGAATGAATATCCATTGGAAACAAACACAAAACTGCCGAGACACTTGGAATAAAGCCCCACCAGCCTACACTTTCAAGGCATGGAAGGACTCTGATAAATGTGTCTCAAATGAACCTAATTGTGATAGATAGATAACAGCTGGACAATGTGTGATGTGCTCTGTATCCACGTACATCCTGCTTAGCAGAGGCTTAGCTCACATGGAGCACAATGGCAAGAAATTAGCGCTTTTAGGGTGTGATTTGTCTCTCTGATTTTAGACAGCTCTGTGCATTGGATCTAGACTAGAACACATCTGCTCAGATCTAATGTCCCCCCCTTAGGCCACTAGTGGTTATTATTCTGTTGCTGTTGATTAGAACTGGACCCTGCTATTCCTAGGACTTTCCCTGATACATAGGCATGGCTTTACAGTCTCATTATCCTGAAGGTGGAGTGGATGGGGAGTTTTGATCAGAAGTAGTGCTGTAGGAATGTTTCCAGATGTAATGAGCTGATGTTTCTTCAGTCTTCCATACCACTAATTGCCTGTGGCATAGCAAGAGATATAGAGGATTTAATAACAGAAGTAAAAGAAAGAATCTGAAGCTACAGCAAATTCTTTGGTTCCAGATCTTCTGCATCCACTCCCATGTTCTGCATTTCATCATAAGCTGTGTGTTCAAATGTACTTGACAGCTCAACAGCAAAAGAGGATCAAGCCCTTTGCCTTTTACTTGAGATACAAATGGTTCTGCACTGACGGATCTGACACTGAGTCTAACACTGTGAATGCAGTGATGGATTCACCTGAAGTTAGAAAGTCTTCAGAATATGACAGAGGACAGAGGACATGGGCTTGCCCTTGTTATCACAAGAACATAAGGATGGTTGTAATGGGTGAGAACAAAAGCAATTCTAACCCTGTAGCCTATCACTGGCAGAGATCAATAGTACCTGCTTGGAGAAGAGTATAAAATGAGTCCAACCTGCATGGATACTACCCAGAAATATTGTCTCAGTTTTCAGTAATTTGTGGCTGAAGGAACTCCTGAACCAAGGGTGATATTTTTGTGCTTAGTGGATTTTCCTCCTGTGACTTTACACAGCTGCTTTTTGAATCCATGTAAACTTTTAGCATCCACAACATCTTGTAGCAAGGAGTTCCACAGCTTAAAGATATTTTATATGAAGAACCACATCACTTAGGTTTTTTTGCTGAATCTACTATTTGCTGGCTTCAACTGATCTCTGTCATATCTCTCTTACCCCACTGAACAAGCCCCAGCTCTGATATCCTCACAGACTGAGGAACAGCAAAAAAACAAATTAAAAAAAAAAAGGCATTCAACACTACTTCCTCCTCCTGGTGGTTAGGAGTTACTGTGGGAGAAAGCAAACACTGAATAAGGGCATTACATACAACTGAGGATGAAAGAACTGATTCATCTTCCCATCCCTGGAAGGGATCTGCCATTCCTTGTATACAGAAAATATAAACGGTGGGGGCAGAGGCAGTTTCCAAACAGGTTGCTAGGTCAGGCTTGGCGGGCAGCCCAAGTTCCAGCCTGCGATTCTTGTGCGTTCCCTGGAGCTCTTGCACAATCCATCAGCGCCTGATGCTCTGACCTACAGCTGCGCAAATGCCTGTTTGTTTTCTCCGCTTTTCATTAAGGCCTTCAGAAGATGAGAGGCAGCACAAAGGGAAAAACAAAACAAACCATTTGTTTAATATTATTATTACTGTGATTTATTATCCCTATTAAAAATAAAGCTAGGGAATGCCAAGGTGGCAGATTAGCACACTGCTACAAGGCAGGTTGGCTGGATGTTTTATGAAGGTGTCCTGGTTATGATGATGAACTGGGAGCTGAAATTTTCTTGCCAAACAAATGATTTTATGCTTGTTTACATCAAATGGAAAAGACAGAAGAGAGCTGAAGATAAATGAAATATACTCCATGTTTTACCTTTATCGGTTGCTTTCATCAAAACAAATTGACCGTATCTCAGATTAGAAGTAATAAACTGGTAATAAGACTGAGAGTTGCTCTCCTCTAGGCTGCTGATTCAAATCTGTCAAAGATCAAAGGGATCAGAAGCTATTAACATGTCATAGCTCCTCAGTGTGTGAAATGAGTTCCTCCAGTTCTCAACTGGGAAACCCCATCCCTCAGAAAAGCCAGAAAAATAACTGGCCATGAACAGCAATTTCACAGGCTGCCTCTTTAGCCAAAGTTTTGATCTAAGCTGTGCAACTCTCAGTGCAGCAATGTAGCCAGATCTCATAGATCTTCTGTACATCTAAACTTAGGTTCCCATGCTGAAAGAAGGATATCGGCTTCCTTGTTTTCTTCCTTTCTTTGGTAAATTTCAGACAGAGAACAGAGATCTTCAAATTTCAAAGCAAACTCTCCTTTTCTCTTCAAATTCAGTGAGATTTCATCAGGCTTATGTTCACTGCATGGTTAAGGTTTGCAACACTGGATGATCTCTCTAAATCTGAGGTGAGGAAGATGGATTGGGAAGTATTAGAAGAACCTATACCTGTTGCATTGATCAAAATGCAGAAATTTTACCTAGAATCTCACTTTACCATCACCCACTGACACCATAGTTCATTCCTGGGTGGAGGAATGCACACACATATATACACAGAGCAAGTGTAATTCCCGTGACGTAAAATAAAGACAGAGTGTGATACATACCAGCCTCTGCAAAAATTTGGCCTGTCTTGGAACACGGCGTGCAACCTGCAAAGAGTTAAGGGAGTTAATGGAGCCTAGTCAACTTACAGAGACATGTCACTTGTTTAAATCCAGACATGGGTTTGCGTGACTGATTACCCATGGCCAGGTTCAAATGCTCCTCTGGTTAAAATTAAAACCTGAATCTCTTCTATATTAACAGACCCACTGATCAAAGCTCAGCAGTGGAATGCGGCTCTCACAGGTGAGGAGGTATTGTGTATTTTGCAAATGCTACTTGTCAAGAGACCCTCTATATGAAGACAGGGACCTCAGCTTTTAGACCTAGACCTGGATGCTGTGTCTTGGCCCTGGCAGTATATTCCCTTATAGCTTCCTGTGGAGTCACACAAAGGCTCTGTGTCACTGTCTTTGCCCCGTTGCATGGCATACGGCACGTGATGAGAAGGGCTGCTAAATGGTCCACACTGGTCATCAAATGCCACGCAGGGCCCATCTACATCCTCAGGTAAGTAAAAGCCAAAGCTCACTCCCCAGTCCAGATGTGGTCTTCACCTGTGCAAGAGCACTCAGTAATCATGGGTTTCAGACACTGGGCAGGGAGAGGGCTGAGGGCATGACAGTCCCAGTCACCTGAGACTGTCCTCAGCTCAGCACAGTGTGGCTGCTTCGAGCTAGAGCAGCAACCAGGTTAACACCTAGCACCCATGTGGTGGGGCTTAGCAAGCACAACCCCATTCCGCTGCACATGTGGACCTGCTCCAAAGGAGGACTTGTGTAAATTAGTGTTATGGCTTCAGCTTTATCGATATTACCTCAACAGCAGATCTGTTGCCTAAAAACCCTCCACAGGTACTGTGAATTTATTGTGCAGTGACAGAGAAGCACTAGTTATGTGCAAAAAGGGAATAAAGATATTTAAACTCAGCCACAGGTTTTGTTATGAAACAAAGTGCTTCACCTATGACAATGCAATCCTAGTCATTGTATTGCCCGTCACAGTAACAACTCCTCTGACTTCTTCCCTGCACATGGTGTAATTCTCAGCTTAGCAACATCTCCAAATCAAATCCCTCCCCAAAACAGAGAGTACAAGTCTCTTGTCAATGAGGGAAGCCAAGTGACTTCTTAAAATGTCAGTGAAACTCCAGAGAGCAGAGGTATGCAATGATTTTTTTTTACCTGATTTGCCCTTTCTGTTGATTTACACTGAAATAACAGCAGTCCTTGCCAAAGAGATGTTTTTATGTCTGTTTATATCACGCACTGAAAAGCTCAGGAAAGCCCAATGGAGAAATTAAAGTCTCCTGTGCTAGAATCTTTATTATTCCCTTCTGCATTATATTAGCTAACATCTTGTAAAATTAGAACCAAGGGAAAACAGCCCCTTGGGAAATTCTCAATGGAGGAGAGGAGAGGAGGGGAGAGGGGAAGAATTCTCTGCAGTTTAAATTTTGGAAGAAACTTTCTGTCTGGGTCTGTTATTTCAGGCAAGTAAAGCACCTCAGGAGCCTGCTGTGAGAGGCTGCAGAGACTCCATCACTGTAGGTTCTTCCAAACAACCAGACAAATGTCTGCGAAGTTGGCCCTGCTTGGAGCAGAGGCAGGGATGAGAGATCAGTGGTCCTCAGCACGTTCTTTTACTGAAGGATTACATTTTGGAACAAATCCACCTGTCATCTTGTATGGAATGGTCACAGTGGATTTTACTGACTAATTGGTGAAACTGGAAATTTGGTTACTGGTTTTACCTTTCCCCACCACACGCACATTTTGTTTGCTTGCTTATTTGCATAAGAACGCTTTGTATGACTTGGTTCCTTCAAAAGTGTCCTGGTTTTGGCTAGGATAGAGTTAATTTTCTTTCTAGTAGCTGGTATAGTGTTATATCTTGGATTTAATATGAGAATAATGCTGATAATGCACTGATGTTTTTAGTTGTTGCTAAGTAGTGTTTAGTCTAAAGTCAAGGATTTTTCAGCTTCTCATGCCCAGCCAGCAAGAAGGCTGGAGGGGCACAAGGAGTTGGGAGGGGACACAGCCAGGGCAGCTGACCCAAACTGGCCAAAGGGGTATTCCAGACCATGAGATGTCATGCCCTGTGTATAAACTGGGGGGAGTTGGGCAGGGGGGAGGATCACTGCTTGGGAACTAACTGGGAATCATTCAGTGAATGGTGAGCAATTGTATTGTGCATCACTTATTTTGTATATTCTAATCCTTTTTTTATTATTATTATTATTGTCATTTTATTATTTTTATTATTATCATTATTATCTTCTTCCTTTCTGTCCTATTAAACTGTTCTTATCTCAACCCACAAGTTTTACTTTTTTTTTTCCCCAATTCTCTCCCCATTCCACCGTGGGGAGGGAGAGGAATGAGTGAGTGACTGCGTGGTGCTTAGCTGCTGGCTGGGGTTAAACCACAACAAAAAGCTACCTTCTAAAATCTTGAGGATAACAAGTAGACATCAGTGAGTAGCTAAGGATCACCAAATTATTGTATTCTGTTTGCTAGGACTTCATGACTTACTGCCAAAGCACTGCTGCAGGGCTTGTGATACTGATCAATCCCAGCAAACTGTTTTGAATCAACCAGTTTCCCTAGCATCATCTAATGGAACAATTTCCAAGTTACCATCAACCGTTAGCTTTAAAGCCTTCTAACGCACTCATTAAAGCCAAAAAGTTGCTAGTAATGAGCCCATGGATGTTGCCATCTGCTAATCTTTGCATAGTATGTGGAGTAGCAACCCAACTACCTGTGAAGAGCTGTCCAGAAGAACTTACCTCTAGCACACGGTAATAACTAGCAACCTTGCCAACTACCTTACCAGAGTGGTCAATCATTGGATAAGTCAATAAGTAATCCACACTCATTGCAAATACCATGATCCTGCAAAGACCTGTGTCAGTACTTGTCTTTGTGTAGGAAGACCCTCCCAGAATGTTAGAGTTAAGTGTGGTCCTATACACTCTGCTGAATCTGTTCGTTTATAGGGTAGTATCTTGATCTAGGGAAGCACCTGCCTGTTCTTAACCTGGCTCATGTGTTCAGTGAAGCTCAGCCTTTTAAATCACAGCCTCCCAAACCACCACACACACTCACTTGCTAACTTGCAAAGAGTTCATTGCCCTTTCAGGCCTATTTCCCCAGAAAATCTATGCCGCACAATGACACAACATAACAACCCTCACTTGCAGAATAGATTTTTTTTTCTTTCCTGGTCAAGAAGCATTTTATAAGCTGAAACTCACGTGGCTCATTTCATCCAGCATGAGTTAAAAATCAAGTACAGTAAGGCTGAGACCATAGGCAGGAAAACTTTCCTCCGAGCCTGAAATACTCCAAATTACTCAGGCTGGCGCACAGCCAGGACACTGCGTTAACTCCCGTGTCCCTGCGAAACACCTCGTTAGCCCGGCTTATGGGGATGTCAGCTTTGAAGCCATCCCCTGGCAGTAGCACCCATCACAGGAGGGTGCCGGTGTTCTCCTGGCTTAGCACCTCCAACAACTGCCTTGCTCCTCAGTAGCAGCCTCCCACGGAGCTCAGCCTCAGCCGTGGGCACGCTGCAGGCACGAGTGCAATAAATGCGGTTTTAGCAGCCCGCCCTGCGTGTTGACACCGACAGTTAAAGGGGGGCCAAGCCAGCCCCAGCCACCAGACGCTCCCGAACGACAACCACCTTAAAACCTACTTGCTCCATGATGCTGTAGTCTGCCATCAGCTTCTCTTCCAGGTACCTGGCCATCAGCTCCGAGTCGGGCTGCCCTGCTGAGGTGGAGAAGCCCCAGCAGAGCCACAGCCAAAGGATCATGGTGGAGGGGGAAGCGCCGGCCAGGTGAGAGGAAAACCCTGCTGCCTGCAGCTGCTGCCTGTGCTGCCAGACGAGCTGCGAGGAGGCTGACAGGGGCCGAGAGGACCCACCCTCTTCTCCTCCTTCCCAGCTCGGGACCGGCCCCTTTTCCACTCAGGGCGGCTTTCCCTGCTGCCTGGCTTTGCGGGGGATCCTTGCAGGGTTCCCCTTCTGCAGCTGCTCTCCCCCTCAGCTGGGGGACGCGAGGCACTGCCATGCCCCCTCTCGATGCCGCCCTCGGCCTCAGCCCCCGTCTCGCTTTGTGCGGTGGTGATGAGGGTCCCTGAGGTGCTGCCGGCTGTCGTTTTGGCGCCCGCAGCACCCATCGCCTGTGGTGGCCCTCAGCGGGGTGGGGGGGTGGGGGAGGCTGAGGAGCCATTTTCTCCACCTGGCTGGGTGCTGAGGTGGGCCCCAAGATGGCCGCTGTCACAGGGCGCCTGCCGGAGGGGCTGGTGCCCAGTGCCTGTGGGAGCTGGAAGGACGCCGGGTTGTCTCCTTATGGGTCAGCCACGGCGTCTGAACAGTTTCTGCCACAGTCCATATTAAAAAGCACCCTCCTGCCCACCCCCTTAGGGAGCGCAATCCAAGGACATGCTTCAAGGCTGGGGCTTTACCGAAGAGCCGTAAAACCCCCTGGCTTCACCCTCTCTGAAGGGACACCTTCTCCTACCCCCTGGTCTGGAGAGCCCTGGTTTGTTTGTGAAAGCCACCCGCCGTCCCAAAGCAGGGCAGGACTCCCTCCGCACCCTCGCCTGGGCACCCCGACGGGTGGCCAGGTGCCTCCCTGCCGGCAAAGGCGGCCGAGACCCAGACTTTCCCCCCCGTCTCTCGCTTATCATCTGGTCTCCATTTCTCAGCTGGGCAAAGCTAGGGTGAGCCTCCGGCTCTTCCCTGTGTTTCCCAGAGGCAGAGCCTTCTCCTCCCCGACCAGCCCCAGGGCGAAGGCGGGCACTGGCTGGGCAGGATGGGTCCCCACCGCTCAGCTGCCAGGGACGTTCCTCCAGGCACGGCCGTGCCAGCTGGCACGGACCGGGCACGGCTCATCCCCAGGTGTTCGGGAACTTGCATCCGCAGGGCTCTCCTAACCCCAAATCAGACACATTTACTACTTCATTTTTCTGTGCTGGCAGTAACTTCTTAAATCCAGAAGACCCATATTTCCTCTCTCTTTGTGTTGTTTTTTTGGTTGTTTTTTTTTTCCTTTTTGCAGGTGCTAGGCGCTGCATGCACAAACCCATCAGGATTCGAACCACTGTATTTTCTTTTTCCTTTCCAGCTCTGGGTCAACAGGGACTGAAGGTGTTTTGCTTCAGCTCCAGTCCATGGCAGTGACAGTCCAGTGAGTCATTCAATGTCTCTCCAGCCTTGCTGGAATATATAAACACACCCTTGGGCCACTGGAGTTTCTCCTTCTGGACTGACACATGTGCACCCACCTGAAAGCATATGTCCACTAAAAGCATATGCCCTGGGAGCATTAAGTCCTCCAAATCTAGCACGCTAATAGAGGAGCAGGGAGGTCCTTGCTCCCCATTCAGAAGGGATGAGGGGAGCTGGAGATGGCATAAAGGGAAGGGACAGGAAAGTCAACACCTTTGGAACTCCCCTTTAGGAAATCAATGGCTCAGACAGGCTGAGGCCACACCATGTTTATACACAGGTCCCTTCTGGCATTGCCAGCAGGAGGGAAGCAATCAAAATCCTGGCCAGCCCCTCTCCCACTGGGACCAGTCCACCAGTCCACTGGCATGTACAAAGGCCTCTGGAGTGGCCACATCCCTGATGGGAGCTGCAGAGCTGGGCAGCACTGCAGGGAACAATGAAGGGCTTATGTCCTGGAGAAGAGAAGATGGTGGGAGAAAGCTGGAGGGAGGCTGGGGCAGGATGCTTCAGGCCCCCAGTGACACCCCAAATGGTTGCTGTGCTGATCTGGTCCCTACCAGAAGATAGTCAAGGCATTATCTTCAGCTCATCATCATTTCAAAGGGAGATGGAAGAGGGCTCAACCATCCAGTTGGGAATCAAGAAAGACTTCAAAGCAATGTTTCAGGCTGAGATCTGGTTTAAGGACGCACAAAAAATGAAGTATTTTTCATCTGGGTCCAGTTGTTTCAGTTCCTGCGTGTCTTGTCTAGCTTAGACACAGAAGTGCACTGCAGTAGCATAATAAGTAGGGCTGCAGTCTCCTGTGCTCTCACTACTGACAGTACGGTGGGCTGCTCCTCAACCTGCTCTGTCCATGTTTCATTAACTGGGGACATGGATGAATAAAAGTCTTGCAGCATATGCTTAGAAATGCTGGAAATGGGCATTTAAAACAATACATATATGATGATTTTCCTCCTGTTTTGGAAAACCGGGAGGAAACCAAGGCACCCCTGTAAAAGCAAGTCAAAACTACCCTGCTAATCCTAGAAGTAGCAGTAGTTCCTGGGCAGGAATGGGAGATGTTTGCCAGTTTGAAATGACCATTGGGCAGTCAGAAGGCATTTGGAAAAGTATCCAAATCTCACAGGCTATCACTCTGCCTCCTGATCAGTATTCAGCTTGTTTCAACAGCCACACTGCTTCTCCCATTGCACAGGCGAGGAGCTGAGGGCCAGAGTAAATCAAAACAGTGAGAGAGTGCAAAGATATTGCAATGAATCTGCTCTAAGCAAAGCTGGTGAAAGGAGGATATTCAGACCAAAACAGGATCCTAGAGCAGGTACAGGATGATATGAGAGAATGAGCTGGGGAAAATGCTGCCCTTCCCAAAGTGATTAGGAGCAGCCAATTTGCTCATGCTCTCCTCAGCAAGGGCACATAAGGACACAGCATGTAGCTAAATAAGACCAAGGTGTGTTTTAACATGGTTCAGGTGTGGTTAGTTTTGGTGAGTGAACATTAAGCCTGGGGTCTTGATTGTTCACATCATCCTCTCTTCCCCCCTCCTTGGAATACAGCGTCCTGATTTTGGGGCTAAACATGGCAGGCACTGTTCTGGGGATGCTGTTGGAGACCAAGACAGGCAGTTACTCAGGTGTGTTCACATTAGACATGTTTGATGCTGACTTTTGCCGACTCAGCAAAAGGAGCAGCTGTTCTTTGGGTGGGAGCTCAGCAAATTAAATTGCTGGCATAAAAACTGGCATGCCTGCGGCCAATATGAGCGGAGACATTGGAGAGAGGCATGATCTGACAGCTGAGCTTCCACACACATTTCACCTGGAATGGATCATGTTATATCAAGGAATCTCTCTGTGTTGGCCCACAAACACATGCACCTTTGTGATGCTCTGCCTTCACACATCTGCATCCCCCTGTTTTTCCATGCAAGGCTCATGGGTAGGACTAGTCTTCCTCATTTTCACCATAAATAAACCCTGTAGGGAGTGTTGAAGCTAAAGAAAATGTTGGCACCTTCTAGCTCAAGAGCAGGGGTTTTCCAGACTCCAGACTGAAGCTGAGGGAACAAGATCAGAACTGAATTTAGTCATAACATCAGTGCCATGGCTGCATGGATTCATAAATTAAAGATTTCCAGTTCTCTGTTCTTCTACGTAGAAGAACGGGACACCAGACACCCACCTCGTGCAGAGGCACCTACATTAAATGCCCAAATAGAAGCGTCTGAACCAGGAACTAAATCTACCCAGAGCACTAACAAACTGTAGAATTTAGTGGCATTCAAAGCCAGTGATTTGATCAAGAAATTGGCAAGACTCCCAAAGGGTTGCACAGGCATAGACACAGATAAATATACAGAGGTAAAATTAATTACGGTGAAGTTCAGGGAATTACATTAAGTATTTTCTTTCAGGTCTTAATCTAACCAGTTTCTTCTTAAACACCTGGATGGGACCCGATGGTCCCAAGTTCTGACACTATTTGGGGGGTGCCTGTGTTCCTGAAAGGTCTTTTCTGAGGCCCCAGTGGCTGCTGATCTCCCTGTTCCCATTAGCTGTTCTTACCTGGATCACTGAAAATTTTCAGATAAGAAGTTCAATATGGGAAGGGGAAACTGCCTGTCTCATAAGACACAGAAATTGTAAGCATCTCTCCCCGGGTGCAAGCCAAGTTAACACCTTTCAATTATTCTAAAGGACAGACTCTGCCCAGCAGTAACTCCAAGTGCTTCAGGGAGGACAGTGCATGAAAACTTCCTTCCAGAGGAATCCCAACCACAAGAGGACAACTCATGAAACAGCCCAATGGGCACATACCCCAAAACATCTTACTGACATGCTGTCCTCCTCATGAAATTCTGGGGCAGTTCACCTAACCTGATAGGAATGGTAGGGCTCTGAGCATCCTCAGCACTTACTCCTCCCATATATTTTCTGTACCTTCTCCTTGAGAAATTTCAGCTTTTTGGACTCTTTTGGATAGGATATTTGAGCAGTTCGTGCCATCTAGTGGTCACACTGATTTCCCAATCTTGTTATTTTTACCAAAAAAAATTAAGCCACATTTGGTGGTTAGGAGAGGATGGAAATAAGGGATTACAAAATTAAGGTTTAAATTAAATTCTGTTCTAACGGGACTTTTTCATCTCTTCAGAACAGCAGTGATTAGCTTCCCGGCCCAGGGTCCCAGGTACCTCAAGAAGAGCTATCTTAAACTTTACGTTTCTGATGAGAAAGGGCTGGTCACTCTAAGCTAGGGGCACATATGCGAACAGAATTCACTTTAGACAGAAAATTCAAGTTATAGTAGATACTGTCAACACAGCAAAGACTGCGTGCCCCATGCCTGCTGCTCTTGCAGTCCTGGATAAACCCTGTCATAGCCAGAGCTCCAAATGCAGTGATGGAGGTGTTCCTAAGCTAACTTTAAGGTAGCTAACTTAAATACTGCTAGGATTACAGGCATACAGCACTGAGCAAAATCCACTTAAGAGGCTGAGTAAACACTTGAGTCCAAGGTATATGGTTAGATTGTCAGTTCCTTAACTACCTGATTTAAAGCCAACCTGGATGCTTTATGTACCACAGAGCTGCAAGCCACCCTCCTGTTTGAAACAGCATCACTGGGACCTTAATGCTCAAAAAGCCTACAATGGTGATAAATGCAGAGCAGCTCACTCCAGGAGGCAGGAGTCATTTGGTGAAGCGTAGGTTTCCCCAGAGCTGGTATCCTCCTCTGAGCAATCTGACTGGTCTCCTTATATTGTACATGGCATGAATTAGACCCAGCAGGGGCAGGTTTCATCATCCCATTCTATGGTGCAGCAGGTAATTAGTCAAGCACCATATGGTCAGAAAAAATCTCTTTATTTCCATGGACTAAAAAGGAGACAAAGATGTACAGTAGGGTAATCCCTTCCCTCATTACGCTACGTTGGCTGACAGCCAGCTGAATATGAGCCAGTAGTGTGCCCAGGTGGCCAAGAAGGCATCCTGGTTTGTGTCAGAAATAGTGTGGCCAGCAGGAGCAGGGCAGTGATTGTCCCCTGTACTCGGCACTGGTGAGGCTGCACCTCGAGTCCTGTGTTCAGTTTTGGGTCCTTCTCACAAGAAAGACCTGGAGGTGCTGGAGCGTGTCCAGAGAAGGCCAATGAAGCTGGTGAAGGGTCTGGAGCACAAGTCTTATGAGGAGCAGCTGAAGGAACTGGGGCTGTTCAGCCTGGAGAAAAGGAGGCTGACAGGAGACCTCATCACTCTCTACAGCTACCTGAAAGGGGGTTGTAATGAGGTGGGGGCTCAGTCTCTTCTCCCAAGTAACTAGTGATAGGATGAGAAGAAATGGCCTCAAGTTATGCCAGGGGAGGTTTAGGTTGGATGTTAAGAAAAATTTCTTCTCCGAAAGGGTAATCAAGCATTGTAACAGTCTGTCCAGGGGAGTGGTTGCGTCACCGTCTCTGGAGGTATTTAAAAGACATGTGGATGTGGCACTTAGGGACATCGTTTAGTGGTGGACTTGGCAGTGTTAGGTTTTATGGTTGGACTCGATGATCATAAGGGTCTTTTCCAACCTAAATGATTCTATGATTATTCCAAAATTCTGCTCCCATCCTCCCCATTCTCCTCCTGTACACTCCACTCCTCTGTGCACACCACCTACCCCCACCTCCATGGGAAGCTGAAACACAGAAGACAATCTGGAGTAACATCAGGGATGGGAAGACTGGCCAAGTCATGCCATTTGGGCCTGAGGGATGCAGAGCTGCTTATCAAGTGATCTCTGCATTCAGAAACTGTCTCTTCAGGAAAAGCAGTGTTGCAGGCTCTACATGTGCACCGTCTGAGAGCTGAACCAGAGCTTAGAACGTAGTAAATAGGTGATGTGGGGAACCACTGTGTGGATGGATCAATGCAAAAGCAAGATGCACGTGTTGTGAAGGCTGTGTACTAGTTTGAGTACAGCCTACACGCTCCTAAGCTTTCTAGTAAACCTGGAGCCATGTCATCTCCAAGTTCAAGATCCAGGATTGCCCAAAAGATTGTGGGAGAGGGCAAATCAGGACTAATTATTCAATGCCTCTTCCAGCATAACATCTGTAAAATGGTATATGGAGCTATCATGTGACAGGTTTAAAGTGATGATCAAAAGGCCATGGTTCATTCTATGTAGAGTTAAGGTGTGGAACTTCTTCTCCCAGGATGCTATGTATACTAATTTTTTATCCAGTCTCTTCAGCGGAGATGATAGGCTTTGGGAAAATACATTAAGAACTGCTAAATAAATGCAAACCATACCCTGATCAGGATGTACCATAACCACAAGTAGCTGGAGACTAGGAGGGTCTTTGGAAAATACCTTATGTGCTTGCTCCAGTTCTTACGTTCTGTCCTAAGCAGCTTTGGCAGCTCTTATATGGCAGTGAGCTGAAAGGTCACTATTCTGCTTATGTTCCTTATGAACCTCTAAATGTAGTTTCAGGTCTCAGCCTGAGAGACAATCTATTGAAAAGATGGAGGAAGGATGTGTGACAGCAGACTGGTGCTGCAGAAAACTTTTACTGAAACACTGAAATGTAACATAACATAGGGTAAGATAACAGAAGATAATTAATATAAGGCAGTTAATATAATATAATACAATATAATATAATATAATCTTATCTTGTCTGCTGTTTTGTCCCAGGGTTCACATAGTAATTCAGTCTTTTCCATTGAGGTTGCTAGAATGTCTGCAAATTTCCTTTCTTCCCGTAAGAGTGGAAGAGATACCCCAGCTCCTTTTGCCAGAAACCTGCTTCCTCCCTTTTTTCCCCCTTTTGCTTTGCTGGCTTACTTTATCCCATCTCTTGAAGTATCCAAAGAGGCAGGGAAGCCAAAACAGTTTCAAAAGCACCCAGGAGCCATACAACATGCATCTGAAAATATCATTGCATGTTTTCACTTGACTAACTTTGAAAAACTGGCACTATCCCGCCACCAGCTAGGATTCTTTCCCAGCAGAGTGGAAGGAAGGTATTTGGGTGGGTCAGGATCCAACCCAAAGGTATCTGCCAACCCCTGTGAGATGGCTGGGTGGGACGGCACTTGGAGAGGTACAATGTTGCTGCTTCCATCCCTCTGAGAACCAGTCTTCACCTCATTTGCTATAAACAAACAAGCTATGAGTGAGTTCTTGCTTTCATCTTTTGAAGTTTGGGATACTCCAAGGTCTGCGCCTAGCAGGAAATTAGTCAAACATCATGGGAAGCTACAAAAGCAAGAAGTGAGCCTATCCAAGCCTGAGCTGTTATCGAGGGCAGAGGCGAGTGAAGACACTATTTGGATAACCCTTGCTCAGGCACCACAGCTCAGACTTACGTTGCAAGGCAAATATTTACCTATGGCCTAAACAAAGTCAGCGTTTCAAAACTTTGTTCAAAATACTGCATAACCCTGAGCTGTTTCCTTGAACTTGTCTCAGAGAAGGAAAAATCTTGCGTCTACTACCTATGCGGGCTGTTCTCAGGAGTCAAGCAGGAAGAAAATGAAGCATCTGATCTGCTTCCTGATTTTGTTCCTTGTTTCTGGAGTAGGAAGCTTTGATCTTGTCATCGACGAAATCCCAGATGTGAGTATTTCAAGGCAGGGCCTAGGTCTCCCTTCCTTGCTGATGTCAATGTTGGAGCTGCAGCTGGCTTCGGTTGGAGCAGAACTGGGTCATTACTTCAGAGCTCTGCTTGTACCTCAGGAATTCTCTTCTACTTTTAGCTGTAAATGGGATGGTTCTGATAATTGGGTTTCACCTGTGATGCATAGCATTGCTTTTTTAATATTATTAAAGTTGGGATAGTATGGGTATAACTCCGAGTTTCTTCTCAAGCAGGATTCATATTTTTACCTCTGCTTTGCTTTTTCTGGTGGTTTTAACCTTTAAACATTCACATGGGCTTGTATGCTCAGACGTACAGTGTATTTTATACCCTGTTTCCCTGAAATAAGTAGAAACAGCACCAAGATATCTGTGTGGATGGGGTCTCCTGTTTAGACCACTATGAACTTCAGCAAAGCTTCATATGGACTCAGGTTTTTGTTAACAAGAATTCAAATACAGAGTTAAGATCCTATTGACTACACTTCCCTCAGCAAAGGGATGTTGTAATTTATAGAAGAGTTTGTAATTTCTTAGGATAATACAGTGATGAAAAGAAGTATAGTTATAGCTTTGACTCTGAAGCTGAGTCCAAATTTAAACCCCCAGACTCAGGTGAATTTAGGTTTGGGTGTCTACACCCATTTCCACATTGCCATACTGCAATATTTCTGTGAAGTCAGCAGGGATGCTGCAAAGCTTTCTTTTCCTTTGCAAGATTAACAAAAAGAATTAGTGGGCCAGGATATCTTCTTTTTCATTCTTCTTATTCATGACACAGTGAGATTTTTATACTGAGTTTGTAATATCCAGGAAAGATACTCCAAACCTGTGGTCTTTTCTAACCATAGATGCCCTATCAGTTTAACATCAGTGTGTTTAAAGAGTTTAAGTTAATTTTGTGCAAACCTTTGTGTGTGTGCTGTCATACAAGTTGGAGAGCAACTCATGTACTTAAACTTCTTCATTGCCATAAATTAAACCTCTAACAAAATTTAATTAAGAGTTTTGCTGTGGTGTAAGAACCATGCTTCCAACTGAATCATTGCAGCTTTGCATTTGGAAAGCACCTGATGTTCCTTTATTGTCAATGGGACAAATTTAGTTCTCAGGTATACTAGTATAAAACCAGAGACAATTTCTACTGGTTTGAGCAGAAATTCTCTGAACTTGCTGGTTTAAATGAGATCAGTATCTGAAATGCTGTAGTTACCATTGCTAGACCCATCCTAATGATAATCTGCCTCTTGCTTTTTAAAGTCATTTCAGTGTGTTAAATATTTCTCCTTGTTTCAGAAGGAAAGGTTGTAAAATGATGGTAAAGGTCATGATCTTATAAGAGTATATAGAGCTAGTTGGCCACAGAGGGTGGCACATGTGTGAAGATGCAGCATTTTGGTCTGAGATGGCTTGTGCCTCTGCTCCCCATTTGCACCAAGGGGAGGTAAATTGCATTTGGAACTCTATTAGAGTGCTGATCAACAAAAAAATCAAGTGATAAATAAAACAGTAAGGCAGCAGAAACACCTCTTTCTTTCTTTCTTCCTCTTTCACCTCTAGGAAGTGGAAAACCTGATTGACCTAGAAATCGATGGATTTCCTTCAAGCTCCAAGACAAGAAATGGCAGGTACCAGGTACAGTACCCAGAAATGCTTCAAAAGAAGGGAAACAAGAATGCCTGGGAGCTCTCTCCAGGTGGTTTGTTCTGTGTCAAGGGTTGTGAGTGTGCAATCAGGTGGGACCAGCAGGTCCTTATATTCATTGAGACCTCCGCATCTCTTGTGGGGATAAGAACTGCTACTGTCCTTTATGCAGTACCTATCACAACAAGGCTTTGTTCCATATCTGCGCTCCTAAGGACCATAACACAGATGCTAATCAATGGAGATACTTGTGTGTCTAACTTCATGTGTGGGAAAAATCCCATTGATATTGGTGAGGCTTTTCCATGAGAAAATGGAAAAGTAGTTCAGATACTGGCAGTGTAGGCTGAAACCTTTCAGTCCTGCAGGTAGTTCATTCATTCATATTTAAATCAGGTCAAAAGTGTGCAGCACATGTCACACGGGTAATGAGCCGGTGGAGTCTGAGACCAGGGAAAAAAAATTGTTTCCGGCATGCTGATGGGTTGCAGATTATTGTAGTCTGTTGGCTTCCGAAACAGAAACATTTAAACCAGCATTGCGGGAGTTTTCTTGTGACTTACCCACTAGTAATTAAAAATAGTAATCATGGAATCAGTTTTTTGAAGATATTAACTTTTATTACACTGCATGAAAGAAATTATCAGAGTGGACTTTGTCCTCCACCAAGTTCTGGTGCTGCCTTTCTTGAGCTTGTTCAATATAGTGAAAACAGAAGATGCTCTTGAGTAAAGTTGGATTTCCTAGCATCTTTGAAGTTAACCACAGGCAAACATGATTCCTCTTTATACTAAGGCTTTTTGAAAAGGGCCTCACACAGAGTGTAAATGTGACTTACTGACACCGAAAGCCCCCATTACACTGCAAAAACATGGAAGATTTCAGCATAAATATGAATCAAGCCAGCTCACATTTGCCAGACCAGTATTTAAATAATTTAGTCATGATCTAAGCAGAAATCCCCTCTGGCTGCACTTCTTCAGGGCATCTTTTCTTTCCAACATATCTGTATTAGTGCCATATGTATTATATTGCCTCTGTTCCCCAACTTTCCAGATACATTGTAGTATAGACACATGCATGCAGTAATTTGCAATTCTACTAGTGGTTTTATTATACCAGTAATGCCTTATATTCACATATATTATTTCTCAGCCTTTACCTAATAAATGAGTCTAAACCAAGAGAACTAAGATCTCAGCTATAGGATGAGCTACGCTTATGTTAGTTGAGTCACAATAAAATATTAATAAATGAGATTAAACTGAACTATGTGAAATATCTTGAGACAGTAGCTCTGGCCAACAGTAGCACACAGTTACTTACTGTTAATCACTAGAGGAAGGCTGTCTTCCAAATTACTATTTTAGCATTATGGTTTTCTACAGTGAGGTCACTAGCCCATTGGCAACAAGACAACAGAACTCCGTAGACCCTACTGATTAGCTCTAAATAGAAAGAACTGCTTTCTAGGTCCAGATCAGGTATTCTGGTGAAAAATATTTGCTCCTGAGTAATTCCAAAACCACTGTGTCTCGGGTATGTGAATGGTCCTCGTGACCACAGAAACAGAGTGCCCCGTGGGCTGGAATGCAGGTAACCTTATGAACCTCTATATCATGGTGCACTGCCGTTATCTCTGTTTTAGAGGTAGATAACGGAGCTTCTGTCTAGACTGTTAGATGGGATGTTCTGTAGCATGTCTCCCAGTTTTGGTCCTGATCTCCAGCTGTCCGGAGCCAGGTGAGATCACACTTATTTCCTTACTGCCTTGCCTGCATGGTTACCTCTCCATGAGAACCAGCACAGGAAGAAAATATGGAAGGAGAGAGAGAGTGGAATCAACTGGCTGGAGAGTCCCCCAGCTCCCAGGGTATAAATGCAACCAGAGAGACCAGGATCCATCTGCAGAACTGTGAAGACAAACTTTGCCAAGCTCTTAGGTTTGAAATGGCTCTTCTTGCACCTCACAGTAAGGGTTATGATCCCCAAAAGGAGTCTGAAGAGGCTGCAATGAAATTGCAGTGTGTTAAAAACTGTTAAGAAAATTACTTACACAAAAACAAGTGAATCTGTGAAGAAACAACACCTCAAAGAACTGAGAGGACATGCCAGGTAGATCTCATCTTCTTTCTAGTTTCTCATGCTGGGCATCTGCTTTTCAACCTTTTTCATGCCCCAGTAGAAAAGTAATTTCCTTCAAATGCAGTATAATGCATCTCTGCATCTCTGCTTTCCTTGTTTTATTAAGTCACGCCTCAGAGCAGCCTGTAGACTTCAACTTGAAAGTAATGGTAAGCTAGGCATCCCACAGATGACATAAAAATGGCAAACTCTTGTAATGCATCACCTCTTGTAATGTGTTCTTCCTTTAGACACCATGGCTTCTTCCTCCACGGACAGGACAGGAGGAGTCAGAGCCAGCAGCCCTGGATAAAAGTTAGCTTGAAGTACCCAATATTTTCTTGACCGTAGAATGCATAGTAGCAACATTCATGCACAGTGATTTGAACAAAGATCATTGTGGAGGGCTAAATATCCATAACTTTTTCAGATGTCAGAGTAAGACAGGTCTCAGTACCTGAAGATAGCGCTCAGCATCTGAAGACCAGATCCTTAAAACAGTTTCTGAGGCACTTGTTGTCTCCACCCTAATTAGCAATTTGCCACACATTAGCTATTGTACAAGATACTGTTTCTATGCAGCGCAGTCATCAGCAGATCTGAATGCGATTTAAAGGCAAGGATCAGCCATGAATCCTCACGTGAGAAATAGCACGAGTCTCACGTGCCACAGAAGCCCCTACAAAGCCCATGTTCTCATAACCGCACCAACACTCCAACTTGATGTATAGTTATCTACAGCTCTGTCCTCCTGACCTGTTGGAGTGGCTGCCCTCTCAACCTTTGACATCCCAGCAGGATGGTTGGCTTGCCCCATGTCTGATCTCTAAAAACAGCAGTGGGAGGCACTACATGTGCAAGTGATAAGCTCACGTCTCTATCAGCACCTCCCCCTTCTCCACCCTCACGAAAACAGACAGGAAGGAAACCTGGGCATCTTGAAAGCTTTAAGCATCATTTGTAAAGTGAGTGGGGAAGTCTAAGCTCTTCTGAGAACCAGAAAAGTACCACAATAAACCAAATCGACCCTGTGCTAAGGTCTTGGTCTTCATCTTTTCAAAATTAGATTCGTTTCTGTTAAGGTTGGTTTAGTCTTAATTGCTATTCATGCCGGTGATGTTTCCTATGCCTTGGGTATGTGTGGGGACAATAGTCATTCTTCACGGTGTGGTTCTTTATCAGATGTGAAGGGTCTAGTTCACTGTACAGTGATGTTTGTGGGGTGTTGGGATGGACTGAGCAAGGATCAGTCCATCAGGGTTTGCAAAGGGACTCTAGAGAGCCATAAACCTCCATATCTTGAAATCCCAGATGGAATGTTTCAGATGGAGCCTGTAGAGCTAGTAAATAAAACCCCACATTTACTCTCAGGCAGGTGGAAATCCTGCAGTCTCTCTACCTGACTCTAAAGGATCCTTAAAATCATCTCATTAAAATGATCTTGCTATGACCTGTATCATCTCTTATGCAGCCCAAGATTTTCCTAGTAACAGTATATTAATTAGCTTCAAATGAACTTAGTAACTGTATAGCAAGCCTTATATGTACCATGTAACTAATGCAGTTTTCGTGAGCATCTTCTGTGGGTTTGCGGCCCCTTGGATTCAAGTGCTACTGAAACCTGAGATGAGATTGGTATGTTTTGGTACATTTTTATAATTTGGCCATGAGTAGCTGAACTAGTCTCCCTAAATTCCTGCTCATCAGCTGAGTTGAATGGCTCAGTTCACTTGCCTCCATGTACAGATCTAGCAGGGTCCAAGACATCTTACTTGGTGCCAGATACCATCAAGACCTACAGGAGCCTCATGATCTCCTGGAGCCCCAGCTGAAGGCCAGGGTGGTACCCTTGGGTACCCACTCCTCTAATCTGTACAGTCAGCATGGTTTAGGGCAGGACTCATTCAATCAAATGGAGGTATCTATTTTCAGATGAAAGGGGTCACTCCACGGACTGTGAAGAGCTGAGTTTGCCCAGCTGTGATGATAACACAAAAGTAGATATCTGCATTAAACAATTGCACCTCCCCCTACAACTGAGTGAGCCAAATCCCATCCCAGGATTACTTATGCAAGTTTAAGTTTTAGGGAATTAAACAGAATGATTTAAATGGCCACAAGATGTCACCACCTCTTCAAAGATATTTCCAAATGGAACTATTCATAGGCCAAGGGAAAAAAACAACCATTAATGAGCAGTTTCAGCTCTCCTAAACAGCACATACTTAGCTAATTTTACATATATACAAGTATATAAATGTATATTGATTACACAATTGGGGGGGGGTATATATACATGTTGCATATAATATGATAATATATATTCTAAAATGTAAATGAAAACAAAATGAGTTAAAAAGGTTGTTGAGGTTTTTTCCACTTGTCCCAGAAAAAAAAAAAAAAAAAAAAAAAAAAAAGATAATATTTCTGTTAAAATAAAGGGTTTCTGAGTATGACTTTTTGCCAGTATGTTTTGCTTTCAGGAAGAATGTTTTTGTTCTAGAAGAGAACGTTTTCTAAAAAAAATAAAAGAGAGAGGAAGAGAGTTGTCCTTCTGGTTTTGATAGCCTCTAAGTCGCAGCTGGGAGATCATGTGCTCCAACATCCCATGTCTAAATACATAAAATAAGACCAAAAGGAATATGCAAAGTCTGAGAACTCAAAACAATTCTCATGATCTTGGAAAGCAGCTTTTAGATGTTACCACTGTCTGATCCCTGTCTTGAAACAGCCACAATCTGTGTTCTTAGCTTTGCTGAAATACATTCTCCATATTTTTCTTTTCCAGCGAAGCACATCCGACTGGGGGTATGTTGGAGATCTGGTGAGTTTTTTTCTTCCTCTGTGGAAAATAATACTGAACAAAGTGATTTTCTAGTTAACCATTTTTTGGAAATCAATCCTTTTGTTTGTTCAGTTCCTTGTTTTTACCACTGGTTGGGTATTAACCTATTTTCTTTAAACACAGCACTGTTTGCACAATGCTGTTTATACAACTGCTCATGGAGGGAGAAGGGTATGGCAAATATGAAGAAATAAGCATCAAAAGTGATTAGACAAAGACAGTATCTTAATATACCAGTTTAATACTGTTCTCCCGCTGCCGTGGTTTAATCATTTACAAGACTAGGTCAGTAACCAATGCTTCAGGTCTCCTTTATTTAGGACTTCTATTGGAAATGTACGTGCTTTCCTCCTCAGTATATGATGTTGAGGATTACTGTGCACCCTTCTATGCTGGATTGCACCGATAGGGTCATTCCAATGACTGGTTGCATTGTCAAAAGCAAGGAAAACATTCCAGCTTAATAAATTCCATCTTTCAGCTGAAATGTTATAATGAACTATATTCACGTGAGTACCCTGCCACAATTGCCAGGCAAAACATGGAGGTGTCCTGAACTTGAGTTTGTGTCCCATCTAGCTGCCATATTGTAAGGAACGGAACTTGAAAAAAAGGCACTGAGACTATAAAAGGAGTTGATATTTCCCTCTAGGGCACATTTTCTAACTGTGTCCTAAATTTATAGAGTAATTTTCTCAATTACAGGTGGAGGACGATGACAAGATAGGTCTTTACAGCTACAAAGTTCAATCCACTATAACGTCACGGTTGGCCAACACAATGATCCAAGCCAAAATGGTGAATAACGCCAAACGGTCCCAGCACATAGTGTTTGATGTACAAGTCCCCAAAGGAGCCTTTATTGACAACTTCACTATGTAAGTAGCCTTGTGGTCTAGCAGGGTTCAATGTGGTGGCAGAATGGGGTGGGAGGGAAGTATTTGTACAAGGAAAACACTTCTTATTATTTTCCAGGTTCAGTGTAATTTTAGCAGACTTTCTCAATGAAAAAAGCTCATGTCATCATACTGTCTGTCTGTCCATCTCTTCCTTTCCAGTAATTATTGGGCCATTGGCCAACATCAGCAAAATTTGACAAAAGGACAGAAGTCTCAACTAGACTAAGCTCCTAACTCTCTTGTGCAAGTTGGCACCAGATCAAAGGAGAGAGAGAGAGACGCAGATAAAAGCCCTCGCTGAACAGAAAGGAACTAGCCTCGTTCAGTACACATTCAGAGAAGCAGCAGCCAGCAAGCTGGTCAGGAGACATGTCCTGATCCATGTTCCAAAACAGGCATGACATCAGTAACTGCCTGCCCTGCCCAAAGAATGGGGAAAGTGTGAAGGAGGTGGGGGAGAGCAGATCCTCCTCAGAGTACAAGAGTGCTGGCTACTTGAAATAAAAAAGCAGGTAGGGAAAAAGATACAGATCTAGTGGAAACCAGACATCATTACTTTAGGGTTAAACAAGAGCCTTATTATTTCATTTCCCACCAGCTTAGATTTCACTGATGTGCTTCTAAAGTGAAGAAACAGTCGTCAATTGTAAAGTTGTTTCTTTTGCACACTGACTGTGCTTCTCTCTCCTAGGGACATCAATGGTATAACATTTACCAGCAGAATTCGGGAAAAATCTGAAGCCAGAAAAATGTACTCTCAAGCAAAAGCCAAAGGCAAAGCTGCTGGAATAGTAAGGTATAAAGACTTTGGCATATGGGTATTGTACTGAACTTATTCATAGGAGAACTGAAGTGATCCATCCCAGGAGAAGATAGATGAGGGGGGAACCCTGGGAAGGAAATGGGTTGCTTACTTACAGCAATTCTGATACTTAATTGTCAAGGACTTATCTTGTGTTTCTGCTTTCAGCTTGATAAAACATACTGTGCTAACAGACAACAGCAGTTCCCTGATATAGGCCACAGTTAGAATCAGATCCAGCAAATGCATAACTCTAAACCAAATGCAAAGAAGCTCTCTTTCTCCTTGTATTTTCTCAAAATAACCCCACAGCTGACTTTTCAGGAGCAATGCCTTGGATATGGAAAACTTCAAAACTGAAGTGAATGTGCCCCCAGGGATGAAGATCCAGTTCGAACTTCACTACCATGAAATGATTCGAAGGAAACTGAGCTCCTATGAGCATGTCATCTCTGTGAGGCCAGGACGCTTGGCAAAGCACATGGAGGTAAAGTAGAGCTGGTGTGTGTAGGCAGCACCCCACAGGTGAATCCTCACTGAAAAAGTAGCCAAGGTTCCTACAAGCCCCACAGCAAGATGCTTCATCTACAGCTCCTTCCTTTCATATGGGCTTGGTACAAAGAGCCTCAAGGTCACTGTGTAGACCAGCACGAAACACTTCAAACCAGGAGCCATGTAGCTACATGAGTGAGGAGCAAATGTTTCCTGCCTCGTCTTGTACTAACACAGTTGGGAATCTCCTGAATCGTGACTGACTCACGTCAGAACCACTTGGGCAAACAAGCTTTTG
This sequence comes from Astur gentilis, assembly GCF_929443795.1. Taxonomy (NCBI): domain Eukaryota; kingdom Metazoa; phylum Chordata; class Aves; order Accipitriformes; family Accipitridae; genus Astur; species Astur gentilis. The sequence continues at coordinate 5,123,138 of NC_064890.1, forward strand.
CCTATATATACCCTTGTGTAAACTTGCCTTGACTGAAGGGAAAAAAACCCCAATGTTTGCTATTTATTTGGAACAGTGCTTTTCACAATAATCCCAACTTCATGAGATAGTGTCCTGTGAGAGCAGATGTTCTCTGAATGACAGTCCCTCCACAACTGTCTGCCAGAAGATGATTTGTCTTATTCTTACCCTCTTTCTTACACTCATTGCAAAGGTGTCCTCTGTCATCCATCAACAGACACAAGATACAGGGCTAGCTGGACATTTCCATCCGGCCATTCTTACGTTCCTGTTTCATAAATATCTTCTTCAGCTTTCCATGGCTTCAGCACAAGCTATATATGAAGGTTTGCTGCTCACATTTCCTTGGTGCAGGCTGTGATCTGCTTCAAGCTGTCCAAAGGCCTGAGTCAGCCCTACTGAAAAGGACACCATGTCCTGCCTCTTAGTAGTCTTACTAACTATGCAGAAACACAACCAGAAAAAAGGCCTTATCTCAGGCTGACAGGATAAAACCTTTATTTTCCAAATAACCTTGGTTAGCCAAATAAAAGCAAAAATACTCTCTGTCCTGTCAATAGCATGAGTAGAGAGGGAGAAAACTCATCACCGAGTGTTCCCCTGGCCTCCTAACCCAAAGCAGCACTGAGGCAGAGTCACTTCATGCTTCTTTTGTGCTTTCAGCCTAAATGATGGTATCATGCCTGACTCCTATCCCACCACTTGCCCCAGAGGGTGAAAAAGAGGAAGAATGAGCATTACCACCAAATTCTTTCTATTCTTTGGACACTTTTTTTTAGCCTTTCCATTGTGGTCTATTTTCAGCATTGCATGGATCCCCACCATGAATGAGGCGAGCCCTACTGGAGCATTCTCAAGGGCAACCCACCCCCCCAGCTGGAGTTTGCCTGTGGAGGGTTCGTAAGATCCTGGTACAACGCTGGCACTGCTCCATACTAAATGTCCTCCCTTCCTGCCTTTAGGTGGATGTCCGCATTATTGAGCCACAGGGACTTCGCTACGTGCATGTTCCTAATTCACTAGGAGATCATTTTGATGGAATCACCACCATCTCCAAGGGAGAGAAAAAGGTAACAGACACAGTCTGGAAATAATGTGAAAACTTCCATTTTTACACTTGTTCTTATGCAGTCACGGCATTTTTTCTTACCTGCTGGAAGCATGCAAAAATATGGAAAAAATATAGTGTCTTCATTATTGATACCTAAATGTATGTACAAGATGCTCAAATACTACAGTGACAGCGGTATAGAAATAGTGTGTAGTCCATTCATCTTTGTGCAAAGCTTTTCATTTGTAATTCTGAAAGAGCAATGCACTGAGATTGCTGAATGTGAAAAAGGTAAGTGAGTGATGAGTATCAGGTGGAATAACCATTCTGGAATAAGTCCACAATCTCAGTTTCAACTGAGAACATCTGCATAGGGACTTATTTTAGGACTGCTCTTTTCCTTAACATTCTTACCCTAGTTTTTTCCGGCATAGTTCTTGGGTATAAGTAAACCCTCCAACAGTAGAGAAGTTTTTCTCAAGAAACTTCAAGCAGTGACTCTGGGAGGGTACACCTCTTCTCACTTTTACGTAGGCATTTAATACAGCATATGTGAATCAGGCCCAAAAAGTCTGTCTATACTACTATAATAATATATCAGACAGTATTGTTTCTTAATATCTAGGCTCAACTTTATGTCTTATTCACCCACATTCCTAGTTCAGCAAATTATTTCAGAGGTAGTGTGTGACGATATATATTACGTCTTATCTTCTCAGGAAATTTCAAGTTATCCAGTCAAAGCAGAGAAATAATGCCATAAAGTCTGCATAACCAATCATGTGACTAATGAAAATGATTCCTAGTACTCAATTTACAGACAAATTACAAGCTTTCATTTGTTTGAGAAAAAATCAATTAAAAAGCTATTTAAAATGTTGATAAAATTATGGATAGTTTCAAGTAGGTAAATGTTAAATAAGCCAACATATTACTTACTAGAAATGGTTTGCAGAGCTCTAATTGAAATATTTGGTGCTCTAGATAGGTCATCTTATTTGTGCCACAGTTGCTACTACTGACTCAGCATATCCAGGCAAACCTTAGTGCTGTTTTCCTTTTGAAGTGACAAAGTCCATTTTCCACTTAAACTAAGAGTACAAATAAAGAAAGAAGAAAAGCATTCAGTGAAATAAGATATTTCATGAATAGATGAACGCCTTTTGTTTCAATGATCCAGCTTTCATGCAGCCTCTGATTGACCGATGATCACTTCTCATTTCAAGGCTCATGTTTCTTTCAAGCCAACAATGGCTCAGCAAAGAAAATGCCCCACGTGCTCATCCACAGCAGTAGATGGAAATTTTGTGGTGCAATATGATGTGAACAGAGAAACCACGGGTGGAGAATTGGAAGTAAGTGTTGCTGTTTAACTGTGATGGGGGATCTGTGAATAAAAGAATTGCTGTCATCAAGCAAACTGTGCTAAATAAGCTTCATCATTCAGGAGAATAAGCATGAGAAAGAGCTCTGTATCCAATTGAAAGAACAGAGAGGTTTTAAGTGGGCAGAATGGATTTACTTAATTTATGGCTAAGACATGGTCTTACATATAGTCAGGAGCAGATTCCTGTCTTGTCCAAAATACAATGTCTTTTATACCTAGCAGCACTCTGGTGATTTAATGACGAATCAGAGGACAGAGTCATTGGATGTTGTACCAACACATCACAAGGAGACAACCAGATCACTATTTTTATGTGAAAGTGAAGCAGAATTATGGCGTTGAATTATTACAGACAGAGGAGTCTTTTTTAATATGTTTTTCATTCCTCCCTATGCTAGTGCATGGCTGTTGTCTGAGAACCAGGCTCTGCTTTCCTTGATAAAAAGTAAAGACTGTGGAGTATAAATGGTGTAAGGCCACAGAGACGTGCAGAGCTGAAAGTTAGAATTAGCCCATAAAGAAGAATAACATTTTCTGCTCAGTTATTGTCCTGAGTTTTCTGGCATCTTTACTATAGCTCACTTTACTGTGAATATTTTTATTTTATTTTGCAGATTTTTAATGGCTATTTTATTCACTTCTTTGCCCCGGAAAATCTTGATCCTCTGCCCAAAAACATTTTATTTGTTATAGATGTCAGTGGCTCAATGTGGGGACTGAAAATGAAACAAGTAAGTGCTTGACCTCTATTGCAAAGTGAACCTCCTGCCAACTTTTCCCATGTGCTTTACCATACAGTTACGTAGCAGATTGGCACTCAAAATTACTAGCTTAATTCTTTACACTTCACACCATCAAAAGCCTCACTGAATCGGAAGAACATTTGGTGAATCAAAGACTTCATGATTTTACTCTTTATTTGTAATGCTCCCTCCATGTTGTAAGGAAGAAGTGATGCCATCACAACACAGATTTTAGCTCTAAATTAGAATTTTAATTGACAGATCACAAAACATTTTGCAAAAGCTCTGATCCCCTTTTTCTCTAATCTCTCCTACTGAATCCTGGGGAAGTCTCAGTGGGGATACTACATCCCTGCTTTCAAAAAGTTGTGGACAAATTGTTGACAGCCCACTGAAGAGACATATGAATTGTTTAGACAACATAACCCATGGGGGGGGGGGGGAAATGCAAAAAATAAGATGTTTTAGTCTGCAAAAGAAAAGACTTGGAGGGACATAATCAGCCTCCAAATATGCGAACAATTATTCCAAAAGGGAAACTCATCAACTGACATTCATGCCCACCCAGGGTAGAATAAGATGGAATCAGATAGATTTCCAGTGGGAGAGATTTATATTAGATATTAGGAAAACCTTTGTAGTGCTGAGAGGGGAGTTCAGGAGATTTTAGATCATGTGTCACTGAAGGTTTTTAAGAACTGGCTAGACAAACATTAGTCGGGAATGATCTAGGTATATTTGAATTTCCTTCCAAGCACAGTACTAAGGTGTGGCAGATTACTTCCTTGGGGAAATCAATGCTGCCAAACTGTGGTACAGGCTAATTGTCACTTATTTAAATCACACATCTTCAAACAGATGTTACGCAGCCTGAAATGCCAACATTGCAGACAGAGCTAAGTCTCCTGAGCTAATATGAGCAATTCCTCTCTCCTGAAGCACAATGTCTCACAAACTGCTTCTCTTTCTCACCTCACTCTGTGTTAGCAGGAGTTAAGCAAAGATGGGTTGAGTCGCATGGGTTTGTTCTTGCTAATTGCATTTTTTCTATGTTTCTTTGGTGAAAAGTTCAACTTTATGCAAGAAGTGCAAAAAAAGAGAGATTTGGGTAGCAGATGCTATTTTGGATTCCAGTGCTCATGTTCTTATTCATTAGAGGCATCTGCCTGTAGTCCCAAGAAGATGCTTTCAGCAACCGAAAGCATAAACTCATCTTCTCTTAAATTTCTTCTTCTCAGACCATCGAGGCCATGAAGGCAATATTGAGTGAGCTCCGTGCTGCTGATCAGTTCTCCCTTATCGACTTCAACCACAATGTCCGATGCTGGAGAGATAATCTAGTCTCAGCCACCCCAGCGCAGGTTGAAGATGCTAAGAAGTACATCCAGACAATCCATCCCAATGGGGGTACGAGGTTTTGACTGCAACATTCTCATGGTAGTTAGATATCACAGGAACAGGTACCTCAGACAACCTTCAGACTGGCAGAGTATTCCTAACAAAAAGTCTGATTCCCAACATCGGAAAAGTGTGTCCTGGAGCTAAAGGAGAGGAAGGATTCCAGTTTATTGTGTTAGAGGATGAGATGGCATTTTCTTCTACTGAATAAGCTATGACAGACAGAACATAGACCATAGAACAGCTGCCTTTAATCTATAGGTCCTACTTCCAGCCTCACAGATCCCAAATATCCTTGAAAGACAAAGGCCGTCTCATGCCTTTGTAAATCAGATCGTACGAAGCCCAACTCCAGGGTCTCCACTGGCTATAATTTGTAGGCTACACCATGATCTACTAAATGCCACCCTAGGCAAACTGTTCATCCTTTTTGTGCCTTCATTTCCTGTCTGATAAAAAAGGACAGTTGCCTTTTTCAGCCTTACAGCACTTTGGATGCTTCATTTGTTAGTGTTTGAGCAATTTGTATAGAAGGGGCTCATGATCACTTTAATCTACTGCTCTCTGAAGTGCAGTTCTGGTTTAGTTGTTCAGTTATTTGTACGCCAATAAAGTGTAGGGGTTCTCCCCAACCTCAGAGCCTTCTGGTGCTGCGACACCTTCATTTCCAGCACCTTTCACTGGCAACATATAAGGTAGAATCAACATGAAGTTGTAGACTTGTCCAAGATCATCAGTGTGTTGGGAATAGGAAACCATGTTGGGTAAATGAGTGTCTCATAAGCCTGACTTTGTTATCCCAAAACAATTGACAGATAAGCTAAGACACCTGTTCCTATCCAGCAAAGCCAGTTTGTAATGCAGCATTTTATTATCCTGACTCTGGAGCCACTAATTTTTTTCTTTCTTGACAAAGAAAATACCTATTTTTTTGACTGCTCAGCCTTCCTACTCCTGTTCCGTTCATATTAATTTCTTACTCTGTCCCTTCTGTGCCACAAGCCAAACCTTTAGACAGGCTCAGTAAAAATACACCTCTTCTTTTCCAACGAAGATGTCCAAGGAACAGGCTGATGCCAGAAAAGAAAGTTTCATCATGCTCTCATTCAATCATTTGCCTGCAAACCCACTGCTTTTCCCCACAGCAAATAGTTCCCAACACCACAAATGGTCCCACTGGAATTAGTGAGGGGGAATGAGGGGGCCACATGAAGATGACAGCCTGGGATGAAAAAGGGAACCAGAGTGCAAGCAGATGTACCGTAAGCATCACAGAGGAGGAGTTTTGCTGCCTTGATCTCAGGCCTTGTCCATGCTGATTAATTCCACTAGAATCTCAGAACTGATCTGGATTCGACAAGGGGCTCGACAAGAATCAAACTTGTTTTCTTCATTGTGTCTTTGGCAGGCACAAATATCAATGAAGCTCTTCTCCGAGCCACATTCATCCTGAATGAAGCCCAAAACTTAGGCATGTTGGACCCTAACTCAGTCTCCATGATTGTATTGGTGTCTGATGGAGACCCAACAGTAGGTAAGGATCCTGCTTTAGGTGAGAAGAAAGCCCTGTGGGGTTAGCCTGAGAAAAGACGCAACAAGTAGACACTTTGAGAGTAAGTTAAAAAAAAATCTGTTTCCCTTTCTTCCAATGCCTGTGCTGCTTTTGCCAAGTGCTATAGGTGCCATGGGGCTTTGCACAGAAGCTTTCAAAAGTTGAGCAGGTCATGTTATACAAGTTATGTACTTCTTGCAATTACAGAGATGCACAAGTCCTGTAGGAGAGGTAATCACAACAACCTTAGAAAAAGTTTCCTCTTCCAATGACCTTAGCCCAGACAGACCTATGCAGCCCAAAGTGTAACATCAAAATCAGGAAAATAAAGTAGAAAGCAAATTAATTTGGATTGGATTTGGTACTGGTCAAAAGCAATCATTTACTGCAAGACGCCATCCCAGAAAAAGGCTGCCATTAAAAATAAAACTGAAAAAAAGTCAGTTCCTATTGTGGCAGAGAACATCTTAAGTACAAGAAACAAAGTAAAACCTTTATGAAGATGTCTTAGTCTGCAGACACCTTGAAGCAGTAATTCTGGGAGAGGTCTAGATGCGTTAAAAGTACAAACTCCCCAGGAAGTTAAGAGCCCTGGATATACAAAGAATATGCATCAGATACAAAAAAAAAAAAAAAAAAAAAAAAAAGAGTTCAAAGAAATCATCTTCAGTGGAAACAATTTGTTAATCTCCATCCAGGAGAAGCTCAAATGTCACTGTAGGCACTGCAAAATGGAGATTTGGCATCTGAGCTAATTGTCTAGATTTCCCTTATATTAAGAGAGAACCAGAGACACTGGAAGAGCATGAATGCATCTACCTTGACGGAGACCTCCTCCGTTGCTCAGATGGATGTCACCCTTTATGTGTCTCCAAGGTGAGCTAAAGCTGACGACGATCCAGAAGAATGTAAAGCAGAGCATAAAGGACGAATTCTCTCTCTTCTGCCTTGGGATTGGGTTTGATGTAGATTACGATTTCCTGCAGAGAATCGCAACTGACAACCGTGGCATGGCCCAGAGGATTTTTGGAAATCAGGAGACTTCTGCCCAAATGAAGGTGCGTTTCTGGCCCATTACCTCTGAAACTCTCCAGGTCTCTTCACAGATGTGGAGATGGGTAACTCCACTAGAAAGAGCAGAGTAACTGTAGGTTCATAGGGGCGGTCATGAAAAGTATCATATCTTCTGGAGAGTCCTGCAAGATGACTATCATGTATTAGCTTAAGTGCTCCTAGTTACAATTTTTGTAATATCTATAATACATACCTTACTGCTCTTTGTGGGATTAATATTCTATAAAAAAGTTCTAACCATAAAAAAACCATAAAATTAAGGCCTGGATTTTACCTCAGGCCTCTTCAGCACTAACAAAAAGCATAGATATAAATGCTAAATGATAATCCATGCTTTGCTGGTGTGAGAAAAAGTTCAATTTTAGGAGGCTCTGGCTCCAAATCTGAGCAGCAATTGCTGATGAACAAATTCTCACACCCTTATTCTGTTTCTATTCATAGGTTTCATCACCTATGCAGGCTTCTCATACTTCTTCTTTCCCAACACAAGTGTGATAGGACACACAGAGGTGTGCCAGGACACACTACATCGTGTTCTGCCAGAGCAGCTCTGACAGCGCAGCCCCTCAATATGAGACAGCCTCCATCCATAGCACCTTATGGGTACCTGTTTTCACTCTCTGATTCCATATGCTAAACCCAGCTGTGCACACATCCCAGTTCACACCAGCCAAGTACAACAGGGTCAGAAAAGGGTAGACAGTCTACAGCCCAGAAGCAAAACCAAGTGAGATACAGGTCTAGGTTTTGGCAAGAATTAGGTGGGAAGCAGCTGTGTGGCTTATACAGTAGCCAAGAGCTGATCAACCTGATAATAGATTCAGGCCCGTATACACCTGTGTTCAAGCCTTTTAAGTCTAGGAGGAACACAGCCCATGGGCTTCTGACCATCCTTTGACTTCCACAAGACTTGGGCCAGACCTTCTTGCTGTACCCTCTTACAAGTGCAGTAAAGTCTAAGTATAAAGGAGTTTGTTTTCTCTGGGACAAGGAAAGTCCCACCTGCCCATTAGGGCTCCGGGTTTCGTTACGTGCTGTCCTTTCAGTAAGAGTGGCACATGTGGAACTGTTGCTTCGGGTACAACAGACTCACTTCTCTGTCTCCTTCCATCTCAGAATTTCTACAACCAGGTTTCCACCCCACTCTTGAAGAAGATTCAGTTCAACTACCCCCAGGAGTCAGTGTCAGACGTCACCCAGAGCAGCTTCCACAACTACTTTGGTGGCTCGGAGATAGTAGTGGCTGGGAAGGTCGACAAAGAAAACCTGCAGCACTTAGAAAGCATCGTCACAGCGACAGCAGTGAGTGAAGGTGTCCCTCGGATACCTTCTCCTGGGGTTTGGGCTGGTTCATACACTCGTGTGTACGGTCTTCTTGGGAGGTTATTGCCAGCAGAGTGCTTTGTCCGCTTGGGTTCTGGGTGGGAGCGTGGGGAAACTCATGCGAGGGTTTGTCCAACAATGTTTTACAACAGCTTCAAGTACAGTCACAAATAGTCACTGCCTGCAGCCTGCACCCTGCCAGAGGAACTGCCTTCTAATAAATGTACCATACAAAATTCAGTTGCAAGGTTTCAGGACTCCTCTTCCAGGTGGAGTGGGATGGGGTGGGAATACTACATCTAGATCCTTCTTTCTGAGAAGGAACTGAAATATCCATACTCTTACAGGGCTTAGGAGTTGCCATTTGTTAGTTGCTGGAAAAAAAATCAAACATTCAATATTCTTTCCTGCCAAAACACAGTGTAGTCCAAGGGTCTGTGGGAGAAATAGAATTTGGTTCCCGTTCCTCAGTAGGAATTGGATGTGAAAAAGCCTGAGGGGAGGATGGCAGAGCTCTGTTAAGAGCCTCTTCTTTTGGCATGTGGTAGCACCCTCTTTGGCTACTTCTGACAGCTCCTTTACCTATTTTAATCCACTGTCACGAAAACGTCTTTAACAGAAGACCCTCTTGTCACAGCTCTCCTCCCCATGGCAGTCAGACCAACGGTGCTGGGACTTTCTGATCTAGAAGTGACCTTGGGCTGAGCGAGAGTGGGGCATTAATGACAACCATGCTAAGAGGGGAACTCAAAGCCGCCCCATTCTCCTGGCTTACCCTCCATTATCTTTCTCTCTCATTGATGGCATAGGCAAATGCAGAGCTCGTCATGGAAACCCTGCGAGATGTTGAAGAACTGGATGGCTTCATGAAGAAAGACAGATACGCAGATCCCGAATTCACTAAAAAGCTGTGGGCCTATCTGACTGTCAACCAGATGCTGGCAGAGAGGTGAGGACAAATGTGGTCTGTGGTAGGAAGGAAGAGAAACTTGAGAGCAATCTGGCTCTCTCTGAGACAACAACTATGAGGCTGCCCTCAGGGTTTCAAATGTGTAAGGTAAAAAAATCAAAATATAGGTGGGTGATATCTTCAGCCACATTCCTCCTATTTCTAGCACTCACAGATATCAGGGAATAGAGTTTGGGAGCAGTTAATTAGAGGAATAAGGGTCAAAGAGATCTGGCTGTGCGGCTGAATGAATGAAATGAATGGGAGATTTGCCTTACGGAGCCTGAGTAAAAGCTACGGAATGGTTCAGGATGAATCCCCAAGCAGAAAGATGTCTCCTGCTGAGACCAGGAGATAGACTGGGCTTCTTCAAGTCCAGGCCAAAGCCCACAGAAGCCAAGAATATTCTTCTTATGGAGAGTGCATTCACACAGGCCCTCAGCCTTTCCTTCTTGCAACACATACCAGTTTGGCTCTATGACCACTCTGTGGAGGAATTGTCATGGCAGCTGCCCTGTAGAGCTGCTAACCATGCCTTCTGTTTCATTTTACACCCAGAAACACAGCCCCCACTGCAGCTTTGAAGAGGAACATCACCAAATCCATCCTACAGATGTCTCTTGACCATCATATTGTTACCCCCTTCACAGCTATGCTGATAGAAAACCCTGAAAAGGATGAAATAATGCTGGCAGACCAGCCCAAAGACCCCAGAAGGGGCTGCTGCCCAGGTCAGTGTTTCAGTCTGTCCGTTATTCTACCTCTCTTTCTGACTTTGTTCTTCTTGTGTCAGAAGAACAACCATGTTCGTTGTTCACTCCAGGTGTTTGTGCTTATAGGATAACCTGTATTTTCAGTGAAAGCTGACCAAACCTTCAGCCAGTTGGAGACCATCCTGTTACACAAGTGCTCTTTGGAGCTATTGGCTTCAGTGCAGACTCAATGTGCCAACATTGCAATGATGAGGTTTCCAATAAGCCTACAAAGTCACAGATTGAATGTCTTCTTACTGGGACAGATAGGTCTAGTTCCCTGCACTGAAGCTGTAGAATTGACTAAACTGTATTTTATCACCACTTTTAAGCCTTGGAAGCTTCCTAAGATTGTTATCAATCAGCCACCAGCCCACATGGAATCTGACTTGTAACAACAGAGTCCCTCATTAATTAAACTTCTAGATTTAAATCCGTTACTTCAATACGTATTCCAAGGTCCTTGCTACAGCCAAATGAGGCAGGGTTGGCTTGGTCTGGCATCATATGGTAGAGTAACTCTCAAAGCAATAGCTGTCGACATCCATGGGTGTCTAGCGTATCCAAAGTCATCCCTGCACAGCCATGTGCTTCCAATGAAACTTAACAGCAGCTAATGTGCGCCCTCATCAGTCAGCGATTTGGAAAAGCACAACTGCTGCTGTCAGGAAAACATTGCCAGTGCGATGCAATGGAAGCACTGAAAGTAAAAGATCAGCTCCTTGAACAGTAGAGTCTGGTGGTTTAAAACCTATTAATAAATGGCAGAGTTTACAACTGGTTGTGAAGGAAAGAAGCAACCTACATTACACCAACAGACAGCATCATCCGACTGGCATTTCACACTGGAAGGGATTGTGACTTTGCTGAAACTCCAAGCACGTGTCCTGCCTCCTCAGTTCTCATGTTCCTGGATAACTAAAAAAAAAAGTCCTGATGCTGGCTTAATGAAATGGGGTTCTTATGTTTGTTAATAGTTATTTTTAGATTCATTTCTTCTTCTTTTCAGTTTTAAAGTCTGCAGCTGAGACCCAAAGAGAAATTAAATAGTTGTTATTTATACTGCATACTACAACTCACAACTGCCAAACAGTCCAGCACAGAAATAGCATGTATTGCATTCATGTATAATGAATTCATTATACATGGCACCAGCTGACTAATTCAGACCATAATTATGTTGATTTAGATGATGCAGAGGATTTAAGTGATTTTAACATAGGTTCTCGTGTCTTTGTGTTTGATGGAATAGTCAAAACTTAACAACACTGAAACCAGGGTCATGGCATCTATGGATTTCAGGAACAGTGGGATGTGACTCTTGAACTGCAGTAGAGGACAGAGCTTGTAAAAATAATATCAAATATCTGTGCTTAGGATTGTGCAACACATGGGCTGTACCAAAAAGTTTGCATATACAAGGCATGGAATGGGTAATCTGAAATAGATTTTTCTGTCTGTCCTTATATAACTCCCATCAGAGCTGCACTGTCTGTTTTCATAGACAAAGATTGTGTTTCTTCCACTGAAATCACTCACTTCTCAAAGGATTGTCTAATTGTTCTTTTATCATGACAGACTTATTGCAAAAATGAGGAGCCAAGTCAGCAAAGCTTTTACCACCTACTAAATTTTTAAATTTCAGCTTTTTATTTGGCAAAACACTTAAGCCCTTGCACTGGGGGCTTTGCTAAAGTGGGGCCTGTTTGTATGAATAAGAGTTAAAAAGTCAGGCTCCATTTTTCAGCCATAGCTTTTAGTTAGCTCAACTGGCCTGGGAACTCATATTCCTCTGGTGGAGACACTGGAGTAAATCCATCCTAGCTTCATTATACAAGTCTGTTTGTTGTAAACGGTGTTGTACCTGCTTTACATTGGTATAACACCAAATGATCTGCTGCATTACTTTAAAAATTACACTATAAAATATGTCAGCACTAACAAAAACCTAATTATGACTGTCATTTAACAGGCACTCTAGGATTAACTCCAAATGCACCTAATAATAACAAAGGTATCCCAGCCTGGGCCAATGACACAATTGCACCAGCCAGTTTGCCTGAGCAAAGGAGTCCTCCTACGTCCTCTCTGAGCATAAACAGAGGTAAAAGCTACAGTATTTCTCTTCAGAGAAACACCAGACAGCAACACACATCACCTAATACACAAATAAAAGCGATATAACCAAAGTTATTGGGCAATTTGGGAATTTCAGGATCTGTGACAAGATGCTAAACCCAGTAACAATGGAGGAGTCTATCAGTTGTCGTAATTTTTCTTGTTGAGTTTTCTGAATTGTTGTAAAAGCTGTATCTTTATTTAGGGGCTAGTCCACAAGAGAATACATCAACTGCTGTGACTAGCTGATGAAGCTACTTCACTGCTGTTGCAGAGGACATCAGTGTGAAAGGTCCTCGATACAGCCCCTGCTGAAGGTCTGAGCAGGGCACAATCACGTGCCTCCCAAATCACAGCCACCTCAGTCAAATTTTTGTCAATCAGTCTAGAGCCCAAGGACTAGGCTTTTCTTTATAAAATACTGAGTCATTTTGGCTTTGAATAGATGAACCTGTAAAAATATCCTCTAAGCTACAAGCATTGAGACTAGTTTAGATCCTACTAGGATCCCAGCAACCCCATCTTCTGCTGCGTGCTTCCCTGAGGCTGAGGCTGCTGGCTGAGCTTACATTTAGCTTCTCTGCAGTAGCAAAGCTAATGTAAAGTTACTGCCATTGTAAATGACAGATGAATGTTCTGTGGTAGATAAAAATCTCTGAATGCCCTGATGACTGATGGATCCTGTTAATGCTTGGGCCTTTGCCACAGTTTAGTGCCTACTTAAACAAACCAGCTGTGAGAACCATTGCCTATAAAAGCAGTACAGCTACAATAACTCTGGGAGTGTGCCTGTCTGTGGACGTGTGTATTTACGTAGCTATCAAACAAAGAGCTATCAAACTCCTTCTCAGCATAGCTCAAGGGTTAATCTAACTGCTTGGAAAAGAAGGTGAGCAAGGCGAAGTTACCTGTCTAACTTGTACATGTATTTCACACTGGAAATTCTTTTGTTCCTGGAAATGTTGATCAGAACAGGCCTTGGCATCAAGTGGAGGAAGATCAAGCAGTTGGTGAGAACAAGAAAAAATGATTGAAAGCTATATCTAAGAGACTCGATATGTTCAAAGATTCAAGACATTCAATAGCTCCTTCACCCCTTGGATGGTACCTACCCCACCATTTCCTGTGAAGACAATCCTGGTCAAGGGTCTAGGATTTGTCTAGTGCACAAGAAGAGTTAAATACTTCCAAAAGATGAGGAACACCAGTGAATGACTGGAAGCTGGCCTGACTTTCCCCATAGGCATAGGCCATGTCTCTGAATGTTGACAGGGAGATGCCAACCACCACCAAACCAGCAAGAGCTGGGCAGTGCTTTGAACTTCAAGATAAGACTGGAGGCAGCTGCCTTCAGTGACTGGTGGAGGTATTTGGCTCATTTGACGCCAGTTTTAAAGAACATATGACTTTCAGAGGGGCCCAATACCACCAGGCTGTTAAACATACTGTGAGAACAAGTCCTGAATTGTATTCCTCAGGGGAGTTGGTAGGCAGGATATATCTTTACCCAACATCAGTATGGTGGTATGGACTTGTAATGTGTCTGAGACCTTCTTAGATTCAGAGAGTGATGTCCTGGGAGTGTGTCACTTCTAGAATTAGGCAACAGCTGGGCATGGGGGGTGTTGGATATTAGTTTTAAACAGAGGTGTCACCCAAATCCTGCTTTCCATGCCATAGGTCCTTTTCCGAATCTAGACCTCAAAGACCGGTCCCTGTCTGTCTGGTGACCGGATGGGTCCTTGGTCTCACCTGGAGGCTGGCTTCTATCATGAAGAAATAAAACTCAGCTTCTAGAACTCCAGGTTGAGCCTGTGGCACCCTAGTGTGCAGCTGACCAGTTAAACCAGTAGTTCACTGCACTTGGTGGTGTTTCACAAGCCAATCATGTCGTATCATTTCCTTTTCTTAAGCAGGGGAAGTATATGAGAAGAAAGTGTCTGAGGGACTTTTGTGAGGAGCATCTGAGAACTTTCTTAGCTACTGCAGGGGTAGAAAGGGCCCTGGTCCTGCTCTGAGGAGTCCCAAAAAGTGCTTGAAAACCCCCGAGGAAAGCGTCTCAGACTTTGTGTCCCTTACCTCGAGGGCAGGTACCAGCCTGCTTCTCATGCTTGTTTCTTTTCTATGTTTCAGTTGACAATGACCCACATTTCATCATACACCTGCCCAAAAGCCAAAGGAACATCTGCTTCAATATCAACTCAGAGCCTGGAAAGATCCTAAACTTGGTTTCTGACCCTGGTACCGGTAAGGAAATAAAACGTGATTTACTTTACAGCACACTTTTCTTCTCTCAGGTCTGAAAGGTGTTCAGAGGGAGCAGGAGAAACGCCTACAGGGAGGACTGTGTGCTACCAGGAGTGTGGTTGAGGGCAGTGGTTATTTCCCTCCACATCTGGAGTTTTGTGTCCAGTTTGAGGCTTGCAAGTACAAGAAAGTTGGTGACAAACTGGATCAAATTCAGTGGTGGCCACCAAGACGATAACTATAGGGCTAGAGCACAGGACATAGGAGAGACTGAGATAGCTGGGTTTGGTCAATCTTAAGAAAAGAAGACCCACAGTGAATTTTGTTGCTGTCTACAGTCACCTAATCAAAAGGTAAAGATGGAGCCTGACACATCTCCAAGATGCATAGCTAATGGACAAGAGGCACCAGAAACAAGTTGCAACAGGTGAAATTCAGAGTAGGAGCGGGGTACTAGGAAAAACTTTTTCACTGTGAGATGGCCAAACACTGGGAAAGGAGCCAAGATAGGTGAGGAAATCTCCATGATAGGTGAGGATTCCCCTTTCTCACTTGTACTTTTAAAGAACAAAGTGGAAGGTAGATACAAAAAGAAATAAAACTGAAGGCGTTCCTGGTGGCAGGCAGAAAAGATGTGTAACTACCTATGAGCATTTCTTTAACTTCTGGGATATATGTAAAATGCAACGAGCATTTGGAAGCAGGTTAAGCTGGGCTGGAAATGCAGTACCATTTCTCCACTGCCCATCTGCCCCATGCCTTTCATGGACAGCGAGGAACCAAACGTCTTATGAATCAGCTTATACTACCAGCAAGACGTAACAACAATTCCCACCAGATTAATATGCTAAGGAATGAACAGTGACATCAGGAGGTGATTTAATAAATTATTCTCTTCTCTTGGCTGGCAAGATGAGAAAAAACAGAGGGGCAGAGGGGTCCCTGTTTCTGCTGATCCCATGGTACTCCCCGCTGAGATCAGAACTCCAAGTCTCTAGGTGGTGCGCCAAGATTTAGGCAACATCTGCTTCTCTGCTCTTCACAGGAGTTGTGGTCAATGGGCAGCTCATTGGGGCCAAGAAAACAGAGAATAAGAAACTCAACACATACTTTGGCAAAATTGGTTTTTATTTCAAAAACAAAGGCCTGAAAGTAGAGATCACCACAGAAACGATAACGCTGAAAGATGGATCTTATGGCATCACACTGACCTGGTCTGACACTGGGCATATCATTCGGAAACAGTAAGTTGCTGAGTATTTGCTGTCTGCCCTATGGAAACTGTCTGCAACACAGCATTGGACTGACCCAGCTGTGGGTGGGATTCAGGTCACAGGGTGCCTACATCTGTGCCCATGAATCTTAGCTAGATATCTGGCCTCTTGTTATAGTTAATGAAATTAGGCAGTAGGGCCAAGAGAGCAATTCAGTTGACTAGACACAAGTAGAAAGAGCTGAATTCCTCTCCGTACTGCTGACTACATTAGCCAAGACCAGGATTCAGTTGCCTAAACACAAGCACCTAAAGTTATTTGAGATACCTTCAGGGTTTCTGACATGATGGGAGACATCACTCACAACATCCAGGAGACCTTCACCTGCAGATTAACAGCTAGCAGCCACGTTGGACACCCTACAGCACTAGACACCTGTTTAGGCAACAGGATCACTTCCAAAATCTCCATTCACTGTGGCAAGAGCTTAAATTTGTAGGGCACGCTGTGGTTGCCTGAACATGGGCATGAAGTGTCTGTCCTATTAGGCACTGTCCTGCCAGACCTCTGGGTACCACTCCCAAGGCTGTGGGTTTCTGATGGATCCTCTGCCGTACCTGCCAGCCCCGTGTGGTTGTTCTGGGTGCCCGAGAGCATCTCAAGGGGCCTGAGAACTTAATGTGTGGGCAGCTGAACTGAGCCCTTCCTTTGGTTCATCTCTGTTAGGCTTCTCATATCTGTGATGAAAGAAAGCAACGTTACTATCACCGTGGGTGAGGAGATGTCCTTCATGATTTTGCTGCACCGTGTGTGGAAGAATCACCCAGTTAATGTTGACTTCCTGGGAATCTACATCCCCCCTGAAAACCAGTTTTCTCCTGCAGCTCACGGGCTGATAGGTAAGGGCTGCGGGTCGGGTGGTGGGAATGGTGGGGTACTAGGGAAGGTTTTTGCTAGATCTTTGAGTGAATTCATTGGTGTCTGTGTCCTGATGAGAAAGGTGTGAAAATTATTCAAATAGAAAATGGGGGAGAGTCCTGTGATGTCCTGGAAGCCCCAAGGACATTGTAGAACATCAGGGACCAGAAGATTATTCCTCGTCCCAGCTGGGGAGTGCGTTTTCAAAACAGGCCTGACTAGGTGACACTGTGACAGGGCTTTCCCAGCCTTGCCAATCTGCTGCGGGTAGAAAATAAAAAGACCGAATGAAACAAACGCCTCAAACCTTCTTTCTGAGAAGACTTCTGTGCAAACAGTTGTAATTCAGCTCTCCCCTGGATGACAGCCCTTTTCTGGCAATGATATAAAACAAAAGCAAGGGCTCAGTTCATGGGGAAAACCAGCCCTTCGAGCCCTGGACCCACCCAAGGCTCCTTTTAAGATGTGGGAATCCTAAGCAGCAGACGCTGTTTTCCCAATTACTCTTTGCAGCTCCAGTCTGCTTTCTTAGAAGAAGTTTTCTGGCTCAAAAGCAGAGCTTTTTACTCTCCAGGGTGGGTGATGTGATAGCGCTGGAGACACGGTGCCCTGTGATCCGTGCAGGAGGGGTTTGCCTGCTGCAGCTAGTTTGATTTTCCAAAAGTGCCCGGCAGCAGCTTATGTGAGAGCCTCAAAGGTTAGGACATGTGAAGAGCTTTAAACCTCTCTTTGATCAGGCCAGTTTACATCTGAACCAGAAGTGTATATCCACCACCAAAGACCTGGGCAAGCTCCAGAGAAACCACAAGCCACCATGGAAGTGAAAGGCAACAAGCTTACTGTTACCAGGTAAGAATAATGTGTTTTATTGCTCTTTGTAAATCTGACTTCTTCTTCTTTTTAATGACGTCAATGACTGTAAGCTTATTAACTTTCAAGGATCTTGGGGGGGGGGGGGGGGGAAATCCCTCTGTTTGCCCTCTGCTAATAATCTGGTTTTAGCAGTTGGCAAAACACTTCGGACAAGTTGGGTTCTTTCCTATTTTTGCATGAACAGTTATGACCGTGTAGCTGCCCAGCATCTGACCTTGGACGGGCCGTGTAAAAGTGCCTGGGACCCCCACAAAAGGGCGCACGAGGTCATAGAACTGTAAAATTCACTGCATTTTGTGGTTGTTTGCACTCTCTGCTGGTGGAAGACGCAGATCTTGCCACTTTGGCAGAGCAGCACCATGAACGAGCAGGATTATCGATGTCTTCTTGTCTACCTGTCATGCCGTGACCTTCCTTTTGGGTGGCCTTTTCTTCACAGGGGACTGCAGAAGGACTACAGGACGGACCGCGTGCTTGGGACTGATGTGCAGTGCTGGTTTGTGCACAACAGTGGGAAAGGTTTCATAGACGGGCACTACAAAGATTACCTCGTTCCCCACTTGTACAGCTTTCTGAAGAAACCCTGAATGCTCCAACACGGAACCAGTTTATTACAAAAAATTCTTATCTGCTCCTTCATGCCCAAACAACTCTTCTGAAGAGTAGCTGTCAGCCTATCAAGCCAGATCAACTGAAGGTGACTTCACCACCATTTGCTTTATAAATGATCAGTGTTTCAAAGCAATGTAACTCCCTTTTCTGTTAAAAAATGAAATCTGTAATAAAGTGACATGCTGGGCTGTAGTAGGTATCTCACGCTTGCCATGTCTGATTTATTGGATAGTAAACTCCGTTAAAAATTTCAACTGTTTTATAATATACATTTCAATAGTACACTTGCAACAGCATTGTGGCTCCTGCAATGTGGGTAATCAACAGAACAACCACATTTAATACTTACACCTTTGCTTTTTCAGACTGCTGGGAAAGTGTAAGTTCACATACTGCTGGACTGGGCAAAAAGGAGCATATGCATTAGATGTAAAAGAAATTTAACAGAAAAGGAACATGGACTCTGGAATGGGTATCGTGGGGAGTCTCCTGTCTTTAAGGGTGGGTTAACCAGTGGCGAGGAATGTCCTTGAAATAACTGATCCTGCCATATTGCAAGAAAATCAATTACATGAGTCTGAGACAACCTCCAGCCTATTTTTGTGAAAATTTCAACATCACGGTGAAGTTCACACACAGATACACATCTGGGAAAGCAGGAAACATTCAGACCATGTAGAAATCACCACCAGTAATAAAAGCTTCCCTTCCAGCGGGATTAGCTCCCAAAAGATGCCTTACTCTTCAAGAGTATTCAGCAATGAATGAGACCGGTAGTGAAACAATTATGCATGCATATTTATCTAGAGCCAGATATAAAACTCCGCTTTCGGCAACCTTAGAAAAAAAAATGTTGGCCAAATTCTTCTCAGCAGCCCTAATCCAGGAAGGGGGCTCAAGTAATCTACTTGCCATTCTGAACTTTAGTTTCCTTCACTTACGAACTAAAGGCTGGTACGTGATCTTTCCTGCAGCCACGGTATCAGGATCAGGGTCTTTTAGGTGTCTCTTCAAAGTAACTCTCAGAAGGGCAAGTAACTTCCCTACAAACCATTCACTGTTTCTTTGAACTCATTTATTAGCTTTGGGCCCGACACCCTGCAGCAGTGAGTTCCCCATTTAACTAGGCCATGGGGGCTGGGGAGGAGAAACCTGACAAGCGTGTTTTTAAATCCCCCAATCAGCAATTCCACTGTCTGTTTCCTAGCTTGTATGTGAATACAAGCAGTGAATAATCATTCTCTGGTCTTCTCCCCACAATTTGTAACTTAACATGTCTATTATTTTCACTCTAATTTTTCAGGCTCCAGAACGTTAAGTGCAATTATTTTCAGTGATACAGAAGCTGTTCTGTTCTTTCACTTATCCTCATTACTCTCCTATGTACCTCTCCTCACTCAGTACCTGTTCTTTGAGAAAGGGCAGAGCTGTTTACACAATCCAGGTTGCACAAAAGAGCCTGAATTTACAGACAAGTGTGTCTTCTGCCTCCAGTTTCCTTCCTCACAATTCTCCGTTCTCTAGATGCTGCCTTACTGGTCGACTCTGCCTTGCAGAGAGCCATTTGATATCCTGTGTGAGGTTATTTCAAGCTACTCCAGACAGCAGCTGTTCCACCAAACCTCTGCAGTCTTTCAGTTTTCCTGCAGGGGTCCCCTGGAAACCACAAATCACAAGACAGTGAACCTTTGAGGCAAGGAAAGGGACATCGAACAGTGAGGCGACCCTGAACTTTTAAACTGCAACATGACTGATGTGCACACCAGGACAGATCCTGCCCTCTTCAGCCCTCAGCTGAGATCTCCTCTGAAAGACACGGGGGCTATAGGTTTTCTTTCCATCAGGTTCCACAGACATACAGCCTCGCCAGGGGCAGACTGGACCATCAGGTGATGGTTTGTATTTTGCCTGGGATGACTCACATCTTTCTTTTACACAAATAAGGCAGTGCACCAGCTGGGCGTTCTACTGTGCTCTTTGGTGGATATAAACCAAGAGACGCCTCACGCGCTTAAAAGGTTGATAAGAAATACACTCACCTAAGAAAGGTTTATGTTTATTCCTGAACTGCCTTAGAAATTAAACATTGTACAAAATGTGACTTTTTTAAAAAAATTAAAAAGTAATGTTACATCATTTAGCATGAGTAATGTTACTCCTGTAGCAGAGCAACAATGGAAGCATGAACAAAGGAAAAGGCTTTGGAAAACCAATCCAGCAATCACCAATTTGTATCTGCACACACTTCAGCTGGCATCCTAGAAACCTCACAAGTAGGAGTCCCTATGAAGATAAATTGCATATTAAATTATTAGGAACCCTGACAAGCAAGATGATGGAAGAGTGACGACTTGCACAACTCTACTATTGCTGATGTGCTAACCAAAAGTAAGTTGGTGACAGCACTTAATAAACCAGAGCATTCTTACAACGTGCAGGAAAATAATCCCTTGCAGCACTGTTACCTTCCCGCTATTCTCTTAATCCCTTCCCTTGTTTCTGCAGCCAGAACTCAATTTTGGCTGCAGATTGAGAAGTGTGTTATTTAAACTCCACTGGCTCCGACACACACTGCCTGCCTCAAGCAGCTATTTGTAGGTAATTCTCTCTTTAATAGAACTGCTAACATACTTCAGTAAATAAAATACTCCAGCTTGCAGCTATCTGCTTGTATTTTACAAAAGGAAATTGAACCAAATATTGTAACTTTGATATAGAATCAGATGAAATATTTCCACTGATAAGATTTCCACAAACACTTTATCTAACAAATCTGTAGTGATCTTTAAATAAATCCAGTTTGCTTGTGGTTAATTTCTATATACATTATAAATACACACACACAATTAAAACCCTGACATGGTAGAGTCTTGTGTCTGCCTGCAAGATGCCAGAAAGATATTTTGGGGAACCAAAATCTTCTCTGATCCATGATTGATTAGCACCTCAGGCGAGTTTGGAGATGTCTTCGTACTGGATATCTTCAACTCGACGTCCTTTTAAAGGTCCCTGGAGAATAATGTAGTGTGAGAAATAAGATCAAAATATAAACTTGTTTGTTTGTTAAATTCCTATTGGGGAGTTTAAAATAAGATAGCTAAAGGGACTGTACAAAATCTCACCACGTTTCAACATTTTTCAAGAAGCACAACCCAAGTGAATAGCACTAGAAATCACAGGCATTAGCGTTTTTACTCGGGCTGCACACAGTAAAAGCACAACGACTACTTCTCTGTTTAGCCAAAGCTCCTTCTGTGGTTAGGACACCTGCACAAGTTTCTTCTCAAGTAAATTCTCCAGAATCCAATGTGGGCTGAATTTCTGCAGCCCTTCTTTGAATGGGATCCTATCAGCGTCTCTCTCCTGCAAGCTGTTTTAAGAAATTTGACTTTGACCCAACATCCTCTCTGCCATATCAATGAGTTTAGAGATTGGTTTTGCAGAGAACTAAGAAGTAGCCACACAGACAGACATGATGACATGGCCTAATTTTAGCCCAGAGAAAGGTGATAGGTAAAAAGCCAAAACAACAACAACAACAATAAAAGAACTGTAATTGTTAACCATGAACAAGACAACAAATAAGCACATAAGCCCCACATTCAGTCTGGAAAAGGCAGGAGAAAAACCACCTCCTTGCATATTTCACATTTTTTACCTTCCCACAAAATAGTACAACAGCCACGTTCAAAATAAACATACAAAATATTTTGCAAGTCTCTTTCAAGTTCAAAACTTGGTAAATTCAGCATCCTGGCATCTTTTTAAAGGCAAACACAGCAGAGCATTAGTCTGCAATGGGGAATTATGTGGCTGTTTTCCTACCGGTTGGGAATAGGCTGGGGGTGACCACAGCACTTTGCACACCATAAATCCCACCTGTAAGACAGGATTAATGATACCATCTTTCTTTGTGAAAGCTCTCCAATGTACACATGAAAAGCGCTCTACGCAAAGGAGATCTTGCAGTGTTTGATACTTACAGAGTCGATGATTATTGTCGCTGAAAACCTCTTTTCATTGATAGATTCCAAGATGCCTTCATTTCCCCTGTAACCACCATTTAACACCATCACTTTCTTGCCTGAAATGAGAGATAGGAAAACAGTTACACGACAGGGCTCCCACTTCTTTTGATGCAGTAGTGTTCAACTCCACTGACAGCTGAGGGATAGAAGGTTTCTCCCAGCAGCTCCATCAAGCAGCACCCAGCTTTGCCTTACAGCCCGCCCATTTCCAAAGCGCACCTCGGTTTACCGCCTCAGGCTACACTGACCCTGTGGGCAGAAGCCCCTGAAACTACATCAGGGAAAGAAGCCAAAGCTGTTTCTCCCACATCCCATTCCCCGTGCTAATGGCTCAGTGCACCTCTTTTTTTTCCTTCTGTCTCACACAGGCAGTCCCCTCAGAACATCAATTCTAGCGCAAGGGTGGGCAGAGCTCACCTACAAGTACCATTACGCTGAAGAGCACCCACAGACACCATCAACCAGCTCTCCACCAGCTGCAGAAATGCAGAATGCATCACGTCTGCTGAAAAAACTGTGAATCCCAAGATGCTGTGCCCTTTTTCCCCCTACGCTGACACTGTTCTGCTTACTGCTACTCTGACCATTCCCTGAAATACTGATCAGATGCTACACACAAACATTAGTGTGTACCAGCCACAGAAATGCCAGTGAACCAAACAGAAGACGAGGTAAGCTTTGCCAAGTGCGTACAGCTATTTGAGGCATGACTTTGGAGGGAAGATACAGGATAAATATGACCAAGGGCCCTGAAGGGCTCCAAGAGATGCTTCCTGGCAGCTGAAGGGAAATGCTTTCATCTCACCAAATGAACCGATTCCTAAAGCACTTCTATCTTCTCAGAAAAGAATCTAATTCTTACGAGAAGGGACTGTGAAGACTCAAAGCAGAAGCAATTTAATAATTCCCTGGAAAGTAACCAGAGGTTATTTGGTAAATGATCAAAGTAGCTTACAAAATGCTGTCCCAAAAGCAAGAGGGCCCTTGTTATGGTACTTTCAAGTGGATGAATCATACTTTAGAACTGAAACATAAGTTTTGCAGTGACAGCTGAGCTGAAAAACAAACAAAACAGCTATACCTGGTGCAGGTATTACGGTTTCCAGATGTGTCTGATCAAGCTTCAGTTTGTCTCCAGAATCAATCATCTTCACAACTGCTGTATATTTGTCAATCACTTCCTGTTGTGAAAGGTAGAGGCCAATCAGAAAAAACAAAAAAAAATTCTCTGTATTTCAAAATCAGCAAACTCAGGACCATGAGTCTGCACTTCTACATTTTCAAAAGCAGCAAGAACTTCTGAGCTGTCCTAAAGGCACCCAGCTTTCACAAACTGCCGACTGGCCCTGCTCTGAAGCTAAGGTTAGGTTAAAAGGGCTCCTCTTGAACATCAATGACTGGTCTAGCTGACCACTAATTTTGTTGGCCTTGTCTGAAGGTTTTGTCAACCTTCGGGTTAGCTATCTTAGCTATTCTCTCAAAGGTGGAGAGTAAATTAGAGGCTTCTTTCCCCCACGGGAGGTTAAGCTGGCTGGAAGCCACACAGTGACAACTGGATACAACCTCTCAATGAGGCAAAATGTCACTGATCATCTTTGTGCCTAGCATAAACCATGTTCAACCTCTCATATTCAAAGCTCAATGGAAGACAGCTGCTGGGACTCATAAACCTGCCCAGATGTCTATCAAAAAAAGCTGTGATTCTGAGCTCTATACACTCTTGTCAATTATTCAAAACGCCCCTGGGTGTCGTCTTTGGCACTCTTGCCAGAGACTGTTGAGTCCTGGACTACCTAGTACAACATCATTTCACTGGCAGTGGCTAAAAGAAAGCATTTCCAAACAACAGAGCAAGGCTTACAGCTTGAAGATTTTGTACGCATTTAGGATCTTGCTCAAAGGCAGCATGCTGCTTAAATATCAGTGCAAAACTGACTAGTCTTGAGATCAGAACACAATTGCACTGCTCTTGGTCATATCACACTGACAAAGTGACTGTTCTCTAAGGTGGATGTGTTAATAGGGACAAAATATGCACGACAAAACCGTACTTAAGAAAGGATCACTGAGTAAATGACATTAAACAAATTCAGAGATTCACCCCCTGCCCAGAACAAGTCCCAGTACAGTTAAGGTGACATTTCAGCCCCTGTCAGTGGTGACTTAAAGCTGAACAACTTCCACAATGAACCAAAATTTCAGAAGTCATCTGATACCAGAAAAGCTTAACCAATGCCACATGCTTCCATTTGCACCCTTTACCTTAACAACTGCCTTCTTCTTGTGGTACTTCTCTCCAAGCTTTTTTGTTACAATTTTTACAACGATTTCCTGAAGATTTGAAAGGAGAAAAAAAAAAAATATCCAAAATATAAACAACTACACAATGTAAACTAACTGCACATTCAGTTTGCTCTGACTCCAACCACAGACTGTACAGCACAGCACAGGAAGCAATGATAGTAAAGACTCAGCTTTCAGGAATTTGTCTTTATCCTTGAATTACTGCCTCGAAGCAGCAGCTCTCAAGACTTTTTTTTTGGTTTACAAATACACTTACACTTGAATTCAGATATAATGTGACAGCCCACAATGGGCCAAGGGCAGGACTTCTTGATCTAGAAGTCCAGTCAAAAAGTAGAAGCTGAGATGAGGTCTCTCAGCTCAAAGGCTGATGTTGAATTTGACACCTCTATGAGAGTCAACTACTGTGTAGAAAGAAGAGGGCTGTAATACCATGATTTAAACATCATCTGTAGAGACTCACAGTACCAACTCTTTAATTAGAGAATTCCACCCCATCTGAGATCAGGCATACGATGCTTCAGACTGCAGATCATGCTCAACCAGAAGAGTAATTCCTCCCAGATACTGTAATATTTCACATTTGGCAGCTTGGAAAATAAGAGCGAATTTAGTTTGGAATCTGCTTTTGGATCTTTATACAAATCAATAGCGGCTTTAGAGATGCAGAATTGGTTGTATTTGGTATAATAATAATAATAATAATAATAATAATAATTTTTAAGACACTTACAGGCTGCAACCAGTAGTCTCTTCGAGATGTTCTTTTCTTCTCCTCTTCAAGCTACAGAACAACAACAAATAATCACCATTTACTTCGTCCTTTCACTGCAGCTTTCCCATGCCTTTGAAAAGCTGAATCAATTCTTCAGGCCCACATCAAGCGGGGAATAAAAAAAATACAAAAAACAAACAACTAAATAAGGGTAAGTCAGTGTGTGCTTGCTGCATAAAAATCAATCTGATGAGATCCAAGAATCCATGGTAAAATTATGGAGATTTGTATTTGGTTTTGTCAAGTGTTTCTAGATATTTTCTTCTCTTCCAAAATCTGTATTTCTTTACTTCCAGCATCTCAGTCGACTGGGGAATAGGCACAGATGAGCAGAAGAAACCAGTGTTAACAAGGAAGTGAAACCATTTTGCCTGATAAGATATGAAAGTCTGAATTCCACATGAACCGAAGGTCTGAGGTCACTTCAAAGGGACGCCCTGGTAAAGTGGACATTGCCATAGGCATGAGGTTACAAAGACACAGATCCTGCATGATTATTACCTCCATAATCTCATCCAGTGCAGATTTCTTCTTCTTCTCTTTGGACTGACCAGAGCTATGAGCTGATTCTTTTCTTTTAACCGCCCCTTCCACCATCTTCAGTGCATTTGGTCCAAGGACACTGCTGGAAGAGTAAGATGGTGTTTTCACAGCAGATCTTACATTGTTTCCTCTACCAAGATGCATCTGAAGAACTGGTTGTGCAAAAAGGCCTGCTGATCTATTTAATTTCAGTTGTGCAAGTCACATTCCAGACCCTGCATGCTTCCTTCTCTAGGACTGCATTTGGCAGCTAGAACTGGTCTCCTTGAGGTGTAAACTCCATGTCCACTGATGTTCGCTGCTAGCAGTCCAGCAGAATGAAACAACCTAATGATCGGTTCACCAGTGCAAAAACAAAGAGTTGATTGGGGACTTGAGTTCAGTGGAGAAGACAAAAGCAGGTCTGCCAATAAGGTTTACAAATTCAAAAGGACAAACTTGTGGCTTTAGAGAAGCCACCTGGACAGAGCAACTCTCAAACGTGGTAGACATCTAGAACTCCTTCCAGACAGATACTTAACCTATCCGGCAATGGGAGAAAACACATGGGAATCTGTAGAAAAGGGTTCCACACCCAACAAATAAAAACCATCTTCACAATCATATTCAAAATAGGCAAACAGCCTACAACTTATGAAAGAAAAGAGCAATCAGCACATAAAGTTACCTCTCAGGGATCAGGGAACATCTAGGCAAAGTGAGAACTGCCTAAAGGCAGCTTGAGTTAAGCCATTTTTATAAAAGACATTTGAATGCAGTAAAAAAATTTAGGTGTTGTCTCATCCAGAAAGATGAAGAAGGCTGCTGTGAGGTGGACAGTAAGGTAATAGTAATATGGCCTTACAACAAATTGCATGTTCTGCCTGTGGTGAAGATGTTGGATATACTAGCAAAGGGAAGATACGTAATGGGAATGAAGATACAGAAATGGCAGTAGAAGCAACACTGAGAGAAAAATTGTATTTCAGAGGAAGTCTGGATAATCTCCACAGCAGAGTTCTAGAAGAAATAGCACATTAAATCACAAATCAAATAGCAAGTACTTAAAGTAACATCTCATAAAGGGTAATGTACAATTAAAACATAACAACTGCAGTGCCTATATTTAAGAAGGAAAACATATCTAGCTGTGAGGTTACTAAGGGATTCCTGGGTGTCAATACTAAAACAAATCTTATTTAACATATTCAGGGACAAAGAGTGACAGACCACCAATGCTGTTTGTGTGTGTCATCAATATGGAGAACACAAGAAAGAACTGGATACCAGAAGGGACTGGTTTATCTTGAAAACCAAGTTTTAAAAAGCACAAAATTCAACAGCATGTTACGCAAGCTCACGTACTTTGGAAAGTTTACTCTGATTACCTTCTATCTACTAGGAGCTGTTTAAGAACAACAAAAGCAGAAAGGGGTCTGGCTATAATCACAGATGACAGCTACCAGTGTGGACCAGTCATGAAAGAGTCAAATGCAATCCTAGGAAGCATCAAGACAGACAAGCATTAGTGCCTTGTATAAGCCATGGTGACGTTTCATTTGCAGCATGCACAAATTCGATCAGCTCCCCTGTTCAAGATTAGCTGAAACTGGAACAAGGACAAGGAAGGGATATTCAGGAGATCAGAGGAATGGGGAGATAAGGCCAGCACTGTGCAGACCTGCTTGTACAGTACAGTGAAGGCTGGGAGGCTAAAACTGTTCTCTACAAATATATTGTCTGAGAAAACAAACACCAGGGAGAAAAAGAACTATTCATATTGAATGCCCCTACCACCACAAAAGCAACTGGTATAAACTGGCCATGACTATGTTTACCTGGGAAAACACAGACAAGGTCCTAACCATCAGAACAAACAGGTTTTGAAGGATCTTCCCTTGGGATTATAAGACTAGGGAGACCCTAACTGTGTACAATGAAGGCTGATCAGTGTGCGGACAGGACTGTACACTGGTAGACTTGCAGTACTACAGACAGGAGTCAGTGACCTTGATAGTAGCTTCTGCTCATTCCTTAATCAGAAGTAATTCTAATCTTACTTGTCCACTGAGTGAGTTAAGCAGGGATTTGAGGATGTAAGCTCTCAAGGGAAAAAAGTAAGCCCAGGGCTCCCAATTTGCTCAAGGGCAGTCAGCATCAGAAGCTGCGTCTGCAGCACCAGTGGTGACTCCTAGCTTCATGTCAGACACACGGATTTTCAAGGGAAGGCACACCTTCCCTCTCCCTCCCCTTTCAGCAAGGCTCCAACTCCATCTCTGTACCCAACTACCAGTATCCCCATGCCCTCAAAACTCTACTGTCCACTACCTATGATCTCCTGGTCCTATTTCTGTACTCTGCTCAGGAAATACAGGTGACAGGTTTCTGTTGCTTGCACTGTGAGCATAGAAGGTGGGAAGCCAGGAAGTCCTACTGCATGCCGCGCTGGGGTACCGGACATCAGGTTGAACTTAACTGATCCTCAGTAACAGCCAGCAGCTGCAGAACACACCGTTACGCTGACACAGGGAAGCAGTTTCCATATACGACTCTGATGTGATTCCTGTATCACCAGTGACATTAAAGTCACTGTCTGGTCACTTTACCATGAAGTGGGTATCCTAATTTTGCTTCTACACTACTATTACAAAGTTTACAGACAAGTATCTCTCATATGCTATGAAAAAAATTACACTGCTTGATATATGTTTTCACATTCAGCCAAATTTTAACAAGCACCTTAGGTATTCCTCACTGCAACTATTCAGGCGAGTGTCTGAATTAAGTTTCAGACTCATCTTAAGCACAACTCAATGCTTAGGGATAATTTACAAGTTTTCCTCAAAGCCTGAAATCTGTATCTATTATTGCAAAGAACTACTTTATTGTCTCATTTTCTGCCTGGCGTATTTCCCATCAGATACCTTATCTAAGAGCTGAGCCTGTGATGAGAGGAAAGCTTTCGTTTTACCCGCAATACATTTAATTACAGTATTGCCTCACATGAAAAGAGGTACTGCTCATCAAACAGTTTCACAGACTGCTATAAGTCAGTATTGTTTGTGTTATTGATCCTTTTTGTCCTGTGTTGCTTGTGGTTATATGACGACAATTAAATTCATGAACTTCAGAAAGATTTACATCAGGTAGATTCAGCTTCTTAAATGATGATCAGAGAAAGTATTACCTCCAATTAGACAAGGCAATCAAACCCTTTAGGAACCAAAATTAACAAGTCATGAATACCCATTCATAGAAGGCAGCTGGAACTAGATGGCATTCACTTCAAATACTTTGACTGGATCCCTTATCCACCCTTTGATATAACAGTATCTTAGAAGAACCTATAACTGCCTATTACTTTATGGACATCTGCCATAAACCATAGAAGATTCAAGAAGGCTCCTCACAGCACACATTTAAGATATACCCATTCATCCATTTTAAATACAAAAGGAACTATGAAGTCACCTAGCAACCCCTCCTGAATAACACGACAGGATGAGATATCAGACTCCAAATACTTCAGGACAAGATACATTTTCCTGCCCATACAAATATCATTGTCATATAAGTGCTTTGCAACAGTAACGGTTGCCCTTAAATTCTTTTCTCACCTTGTTTTAGAAGATGCTGCTATTGAAGTACTTGCTCCTTTGTTTAAATTAAATGTAACTAAAAAATAAAAAGACATTACTCTATTTCTATCTTTAAATATAACTGCATTGAAGGATGTTACAATTTTTAAAATCTGTGAATGGAAAAGATCATAAATTTGAAAATATTTCTTAATCCATGTTTTGGTTCAGCTTTTAAAATAAATTACATTCAGCATTATAAGAAAGAATATTCTGTATTACCATATTCCAGTGCTCTTTATAACTGATCTCAAAGCACTTTATGAAGCACCGAGCAGGCCTCAGCGCTCATCTCGTTTTAATCACAAAATCAGCTTCAGTAGATTCTAGAAAATTACATACATCAAAATCTGGTTACCTTTTTCTTCTTCATTTTCTCTGCTCAGTTCAGTATAGACTGGCTTTTCCTGCCAAAAGAACACAAAACACATTTCAAGAGTCAAACAGAAACATGAGCCAAGATATCATTTTTTGGTGATCATTGATTAGCTCCGTTTTACAGACTACTGTGAGATTATTACAAGGAACTGTAATATTCAACCTGGCTTGATTCATAAGAAGATTATAAACTGAAAACATTATCTCATTACAGGCTCCTGTGCAAAATTCTCTAATTAACACTCTCTACAGAGATGCTGTCTAAACTTGCTTGATTCCAGCATGAAAGGAAAGTGGCCTTACTGTAATAGTTTTCTCTATTTGAACCAGCATGATTAGACTGGTTTCTGGACAGACTGATAACCCAAAGAAGGAAATTCTGGAATCTTTCCAACTTTTTAGCACCAAAGGCTCAGACCATTTAAATTTCAATTAGTTTTAAATTAAGAGAAAGATAATTATTTACAACAGCATTTAAATGTACCTATCAATACCCAGGACCAAATGGGAGGTTCCAGTCCCAGGCAACAACATGTATGGAAGTCATGGAATGACACCAAATAAACAGATCCCAAATACCACACCAGCACTATCAAAATAAAACTTTTTACTATGCTGATTTGATTATATCAGCCCCTCCTAGTTATTCATCTCAGCCTCCCCACTGTACAAAGTATTTGTTATTTGCAGCCCTAAAAGCTGTGAAATACTATAAATGAAGACACATCATGCTGGTTACTGTATTGTTTCCTTTCCAAAACTGTAGAGTGATTTTTGCATCACTAATCACTTGAAAAGCAGCAATTATCACTCTTTTAGTACTAAAGCAAGCCAGGTACAAAGTAACTCCAAGTTTTCCTCCAGAGCAGCATATAATCTAAGATAACTGTATAGCAGAAAAATTCAGAACATAAGTGAAGAGATGTGGTGATTCAAGTATGGAAGAAGACAGTCTAAATCAAAGCCTGAAATGGCCAGGATCAGACACTAGGGCCACAGGATACTATTCTAGTAGATTTCAAAATCACATCAGATCTAAAAGGAGCTGAAACCTTTGCTTTCTTTCATTTTTTTTTATTTTTTTGAAACTGATTCCATAGAGGACCTTGCTGTTCATCAGATGTAAAAACCACCAGCAAGTTGGTTAGTCAAGGAAACGTAACAAGTTGCATTTTCAACAGAAACAAGTTACTCAAGGCTTCTATCAGAAGTATCTGCGAGAATACTATTCCTTGTGGGTTAGAAAAGAACAGCAATCCAGCCAAATATGCCAACCGTTCCTCAGTTTAAACTGGTGATGAGCCTGTAACCTGAAGCGTGAAGCTTACTCATCACCTTTTAACTGACTACAAAGGAAATACCAGTGCAAGGATCCCAGCAGCGTTGAATTCACCGTTAACTTAACCAACGGGAGTTTTGAGCTGAAGGTTGACATAGGGTGCAATTTTCCTCACCAGTTCTTTTCCCTCCAGACCTCTTCTAACTTGTTGCTCAATGAATTTAGCAGTTTTTTCTTCATCATCAAGGTCCTGTTTCTTCTTCCTCTCTTGTTCTTGTTGCCTGCGAATAGTCTCTGGATCCCTATCAATATATTGAATATACCAGCCTTTTGGAGTCTCATCAACCTTGCAAAGACCTAAAAAGTCAATGCAAGATACAGTCAGATTAATACTCACAAAAGCAAGTAAGGGACAAAGAAAATATCAAGACCATTTTCACATACAGTCCACATTCACTGTAACAATGCAGATACTTTCCCAGAGACAATGTACCCCCTACTGGCCTGGTAAAATTGACTTTGAATCACCTTTAGTATGTGTTTCTGCCCTTCAGCTAGCTGGTTCTATTTGGAAATAGGCCAGAGTACATAATAAAGTGGACGGAGTGTTTTACAACACTTTCCTTATTAAAGAAAATGTTTCCTTCCCACTGTTTTAACAAGGAAGAAAACAGAAATCTAACATATATAAACAATACACACTAAGAGCATCATACTAAAGGAAACATTACTATGCTACGCTATTGTTACTATCTCTCACTAGAGTGATTTTTCAAACACTGTATGACTCATGAACGTATCCTGTAAGACACAGGCAATCAGAGCCAAAGTAAACTTTCTGTCACACCACAGTGCCATTTAATCGCTCTTCCTCTCACTGAACACAAAACTGCAGATCTCAAGCTTTAACCCTTTCACTAGTCCAGGAATGAAAATGACTGCTCGCTTCTTGTCACCTTAAATATGGAAGGATTCTGTAGTCATAAGAAATGTTCTATCATCGTCTTTAATTTTTAAATGGCAACTGTTGGAAGCTGATTTAGAATTTAGCAATACCTCCACTAAATAGAGACCAACAGATGAAACAAGGAAAGGTTCATGACTGATGCATTTATCCCAGACTTCTGACATTTTTCATAAGCAAATTCCTAATGGTTAGCACAGAAATATGTTTGGACATCTGTTAATATATATACAGGAGGGGAGGGGAAGAAAGAAAAAGGAAATGGGAGAACTAATGTAAACATTTACTGATCACTTATCAGCAATGCAATTACCCAATAATTTTAAAACTTCCCAACCCCGAGCAACTACATTTACCTTCTCTCCCCAGCCATTTAGTAAAATCAGTCAGTGTCTCCCACTGTGTGGCATTCATGTGGATGTGTTCTCGATGACTGATGTATTCATTGTACACAATATTATTGTGGACTCTCTTTGTTCCTGAAATACAGAATTATTATTACTAAATATAAATATAGGGCCTAGGAGAAAGCAACCAAAACTTCTTGCACTGGACTAATAAAAGACATTAAAAACAAACAAGCAAATGAACAGTAAAATATTTACCAAATCGCCTCCTGAGCAGTTCTAGGAAATCATTTCGGAATTCCCTTAGGGGATAAAAAGAAAGTATTTCAGTAAAAATTTAACAACTACAAAGTAATTTTCTATTGTCATAACAATTAAATATCTGCAGTATAAACGAGTATTCTGTTGAACTGAGCATGATGAAATTCAGACAGTCATTTCCCTTTTTCAATAAAGTAGCATTAAACGCAGTATGCATGCACAAAGAAACACAATATGGTACATGCACACACAAGTTAAATCTTCAAAAGGATAATACCCTTTCAAAGGGATAAAATGGAAAGAATGAAATCTAAATACTTCCCACTAATTGCTGGTATTTCATTACCAGGTATCTTCCCAGGTTGACTGACACAAAACACAGGGCAGGACAAAGGGCAGCAGTGGTAGATGGGGTGGATTGATCACTCATCTCACTGCTAATTCAAGGGCTTGAGTATAAAGCCTCACTTCAGGCTCGTGCTGACGACAGCTCCAGTCAACCCAGCTGTCATGTAGGTCAGCTGGACAAAAGACTGGGGAAAACTGCGGGACATTAGTCACACCCCTGACTTGTTATCTCTCTGTAATGGTTCTTTTTGCTCTCTGTAACTCTGCATGTGTGGCAGTCACTTAGCTGGGGTAAAAGGGTGACGTACTTTGTAACATAGAGCAACTTAAAAC
The DNA here is from genome assembly GCF_929443795.1 of Astur gentilis. Classification (NCBI taxonomy): domain Eukaryota; kingdom Metazoa; phylum Chordata; class Aves; order Accipitriformes; family Accipitridae; genus Astur; species Astur gentilis. Next base: position 5,156,547 of record NC_064890.1, read on the forward strand.
AGGACTCAGACTCGGGATAAAACTGTCAAATTTGATTGAATATCATGGCTCCCTGAAGCTTCTTACATATGTTCAAAAGTGGCATTGCCTAAATTTTCAAATTGCCATTGAAAAAAGAGCTGACACTAAAATGTGTCAAAATAAAGTGTCTTCAGTGGGACATGACTGAGCCTTAGAGGTATGGCTGTGCAGATCTGATACAGGAATGAAGATCTGGGTAAGAATATATAGCAAACTTACTCAGAAAAGTAATCCATGAATTGCTGAGGGTTTTCAGAAGCCAGCAGCAATTGCCTCTGGTGGGACTCAGACATGCAATGACATTTGAAGCCATTCTATAAAATAAAAATAAATACTTTGTCTGTCCTTGCCTCAATTTGCAACACTTACACAACTGAAGAGTATTAAAAATAATGTTTTGCAAGTGGACTTTCTTGGAGGCTCCACAGAAAACACCTTAACTCAGCCACAGCCTACACAGAGTAGTTATTCCTCCTGACCAGGCAAGCCAGAAACAAAGCTCTTCCCAAGGCCAAGAGCCTCCAGACGAACCATGAAAAGGGTTACGAGATAGGACATTCCAGCAGTCCTCTTCATCCCTTGTGGAATGGGATAGACAGGGCACCACCCAGGTCCACTCCGGACCCATCCAGGCGCTTCTGCGAGAGCACTGGAGGTATTTGCTGGCTCCCTACCAACCAACACTGACACCAAATGTGTGTAAGGAAAGGATGGTGTGCTGGGAGCGCTAAAGCTATGGACTGTGATAGTTTGGCCACCTCTGGCACACGGTTGAAGTCATCAGAGCTTCCCAAAAAGCACCCAGATATAGGACATTTGACCACATCCTTTTTTGCCTAATGTAATGCTCTTTCATCACAATATGATTAAAACTACAGCAAATTTCATTCCATGGGAGCCCTGCCCCCCCTTTACAAAAAGATCTGGTTGTAAAGCAGTGAAGTTTTTTTCCTTGTAGTCACTGGGAAGAGAATAGGATTTGAGCTTCTTGGGTGAAAGGGAGAGGGGGGCAGAAACAGTTGAAGAACAATACAATTAACCATCCACAGGATGCTTTATTTCTCTTCTCTAAGGCACATTAAAGAGGCTATTCATGGAGAATGGAAAACTAAAAGCACAGTTAGCCCAAGTGGAGGTACTTTTGGAGCACAACTTAGGTGAAAACATGAAGAGGACATTCACATCCCACAGGCATCTGGGTCCAAGTGAATAGACAAGTGAAAAGAAGAGGGGGAAGCTTCAGAAAAAAAACATCTCATCATAACAGAAGAAGAGGAGAAGAAGCCAAGCCAGAATCAGAAGGAAGGAGTCATCAGTACAGGAAAGACATGGACCTGTTGGAGCAGGTCGAGAGGGGGGCCACGGAGACGATCAGAGGGCTGGAGCACCTCTCCTATGAGGACAGGCTGAGAGAGTTGGGGTTGTTCAGCCTGGAGAAGAGAAGGCTCCAGGGAGACCTTATAGCAGCCTTCCAGTACTTAAAGGAGGCATACAAGAAAGCTGGAGAGGGACTTTTTACAAGGGCATGTTGTGATAAGAGAAGGGGTAATGGCTTTAAACTGAAAGAAGGCAGATTCAGCCTAGATATAAGGAAGAAATGTGTTATGACCAGGGTGGTGAAACACTGGCTCAGGTTGCCCAGAGAGGTGGTCAATGCCCCATTCCCTGGCAACATTCAAAGTCAGGTTGGATGAGGCTCTGAACAACCTGATCTAGTTGAAGGTGTCCCTGCTCATTACAGGAAGAGTTGGACTAGATGACCTTTTAATGTCCCTTCCAACCTAAACAACTCTGTAATTCTATGAAAAGAGACCTCGCAGTGCTCCAGACATGCATCTCCTTGGGCATGTCGCCACACGCACCTGGCCCTCAGGGGAAATCATGGCTACCCTCAATCCCCCTCTGAGGTGGATAGGAGCCACCTAATTCTATACCCCATTGATCTCTCAAGGTGTGTCTGAAGGAATCACCCCTCTCGGGGGCTTGGGGTCACCCTGTGGTCCCTCTCACCCTGGGCCGATCAGTCATTCTACAGGGGACTGAATGTCCCCAAAGACAGTTCAGGGCCAACACACTTTCTTGGAAGTGAATGAGGACTTCTCCCATGGGGGTCTGGGGATCCCAATAGGATTGCTCCACCCCCAGCAACTGGGAATCCTCCCGGTCGCACCAATCCACCCCCAAAGGGACTGCAGTCCATACAAAAGGGAGCGGGGATCCCCAAAGGAGAATAAGGACCCTCTCCAATGCTACCCTAAAAAAGAGTTGGCTCCCAGCACGTGAGGCCAGGATGCTCCCTAGAAGCATCGCACCCCACAGATGGGATCAGAGACCCCACAAGGAGACCAAGGACACTTACAAGAGGAATCTGAGCGAGCCCTGTACCCCCCACAAGGGAGCTGGGGAACCCTACAACGTTATGAAGCCACGTATCCCCTAAGGCGATCGCAGCCCTCCCCCCGGAGGATTGGGGACCCCAACAAGGGCGATCGGAGCCCCTCCGTGTCGCCCTCAATGGCCCTAGGGACGCTTACAGAGGAGATGGGAGCCCTCACAGGAGGACTGAGGACCCCAACCCAGGGGATGTGACACCCTCCCCCCCCCCCCCCCGTGTATCTCCCGCAGATCCACCCCCCTCAAGAAGACTGGGGTTCCCTACAGGAGGGTCGGAGCCCCCCGTGCGCCCTCATGGAGGATCGCCAGACACCCCCACTCCCCTAAGGGACGGGGACCGGCCGCGCTCCCTCCGCCACAGGCCCAGCCACCACCGGGGCGGTCTTACCTCATCGCGGCACTGCTTCTGGCACATCTGGCAGTACCAGCGCAACTTCTGCAGCCCCTTAGACTTGATGCGGTTGGCGATGGCCTTGGGGCTGAGGAAATCCGACTTCCCCATAGCGGCGACCCTCACCCTCCGACACCCCGCTCCCTCACACCCCTCCGCCGGAAGTGACCGCCCGCCCCCCCCGGAAGCACTTCCCGCCGGGCCGGGCTGCGCGCATGCGCGGTGCGGGCGCGCTGACCTTCAGCCGGGCTGTGGTGGAGGCGCCGCCATGTTCGCCCGAGGGGTCGTCGTCGCGCTTTACCAGCCGCAATGGTAACGGGGAGGGAGCGCCGGCCCGGGAAGGGTCCTGTGGGGATGTGTCGCGGTGGTGGGGGCGAGCGGCGGGGCTGGGGTCGGCGCCGGGGCGGTGAGGCGGGAGCTGGTCGGGAAAGGGTGCTCAGCCCTGGGGGGGTGAATGGGTGAGGCAAGAGGAGTAAAAAGGACGGCCTCGGAGGTGACAGGCGGTGCAAGGAGAGCCTGCTCTTGTCGGGAAATGGCGCGGCCTCCTCTGCTTCGTTTTAAGCGTTTTTTAAACAACACTTACGTTTTTGGAAGGTCGGACCCTTCTGATGCCAGGCTGTCTGGCCTTCGCTTATATTGCGCCGTTGTCTAAGGCAGCGGATAATGTGTTAAATGATACAGACAGGGTGTCTTAGGAGATAAGGAGAAGGGAGGAAGGTCTGGATACAGGGCATGGTTTAGAGCGGCTTGTCCCTACTACAGATGTTTTTCAAGAAACAGCAGTTCTTTGTCATCCCTCTGAAAGGGACCTGCCCTTGACAGATGTTGGTTTGCTGGAGAACTAGGGAACTATCCTAATTTCTCCTGCGTTCATTTTTAGGGGCCAAGTCAGGAATATGGCAACTCTAAAGGACAGTAAGTACTGCTTTTGTTTGCTTTTGAGAGAGGGAGGGTGTTGCAGGAAAACCATAGGTTAAAATATAATTTTGGTTAGCCTCTGTTGAATGAACTGATTGTGATACACCATAACATTGATACATGAGCCACCAGCACTTCTTAGATTAAACAAAGTGTCCCTCAGAAAAGGCATTGCTTAAAATGGTTTTAGCGCTAATTTAGATGTAATTTCAGAAAACCAATATAGTTTTACTCAAATGTATTTTAAAAATAACTTTATCGTATGTGCTGAACCAGATTTTTGCTCACCTTTAAGAATTAATTTATTTTCTGTTATGTTTATTTCCCTGTGTGTTTCTTCAACACTGGGGGGAAAAAAGGTTGACTGTGTGGTTTCAGTTTGATAAGCTGTTAAGCCATTCCTCATAGGTTTTTATACAGGGATATTGTCTTGGAATTGTGCTTGTCTGTAGGACACCTATTTTGTTTTCTTTTTGCATCAGTGTTTTTACGAATCTCATTTTGCCACAATCTAAACAGAAGAGGAAGTTTATTCTGTCTCCTTATAGTATGGGGTCTTTCTTTTTTTTTCCTCCCCTTGTCATCTAGGAAAAGATTATAATATATTTCAAATGGTATATCTGTGAAACGTGTAGAAATGGAAAGAAAGAGAATAGTAAATAGATCTTATCTTAGGCTAAATATTAAATAAATGTTATGTCTGGGTGGGGGGGAAACATACCTGTTGTAAAGATACATTTGGGTTAGCCAGATTACTACTCTTACTGCTTTCTGACTGTAAATACTAAGGGTATGTCTTTTATGAGGTTTATTTGTGCATTGTTTGTTTGGTTTTGGGGGTTCTTTTTTTTGAGGAACATGGCAAGATATTTTTGGATGGCAGTTGCTAGCATTTTATTGCTTGTTTTTGATGTCATTATGCCCAGTACAGCCCATGACCTTCAACTATTAATCTTGTAGTTACCAGGCGCTTGAAATCCATCAAGAACATTCAGAAAATTACGAAGTCCATGAAGATGGTTTCTGCAGCAAAATATGCAAGAGCTGAGAGGGAGCTGAAGCCTGCTAGAGTCTATGGAACAGGAGCACTGGGTGAGAGAATGCTCTTGCACTGTGTGATGCGGGAACAGAAGAGGAAGGCTTTCATGGTGGTGATAAAATGCCTAGACTTTTTTAACCTTTTGGTGGCTTTTTCCAAAAGAATTTGTACCTCTAGGCCAATGTCACCTTGAGTATTCCTTATAAGTCATTCATGGAAAGTGATTTTTAAAAGTTCTAATGTGAAATTTGTTATGATTTCCAAGTACTTTTTTAACTTTGTGTGGTTGTTTTTGTTAGTCATAAAGACACCACAGCTCAGAATTTCTGGCCTGCCTTTATCTGTTAATGGAATTGTGTCCTATCTCTGTAGCATCTCCAGCTACTGTCAAACCTTCTTGCAAACTCTTGGGCTGCGCATGCTCCCGAGGCAGTGGACTTGCACGATGAACTTGACTAACTAATGTCACTTGGTTGTGTGATACCCGCTGCAGAGATGTGTCTGGCTTTGAACTGTTTCTTTGTCACCTCTGGTCAGATCACATGCAAACTTGAATGATTGTGTAGGAGATAAAATTCATCTGGTTGTGATTTGGAACTCTTCTAGAAATCGTTTTAGTCAGAATAATTCAAAGATATTTTGATATGACCTATTTGCTCCCTGGCACCCTTGAATAACTTATCCATCTTTTTTTTAGCTCTCTATGAGAAAGCAGAAATAAAGGCACCTGAGGACAAGAAGAAGCACCTCCTTATTGGTGTGTCCTCTGATCGAGGTCTGTGTGGTGCTATCCATACATCTATTGCTAAAACCTTGAAGAACGAGATTACCAACCTCTCAAACGCAGGGAAAGAAGTTATGGTGGTTGGAGTAGGTGACAAGATCAGAGGCCTACTTCAGAGGTAAAAAGGAGAAAGAAGTGTTTGGTTTGGTGGTATTGGTTGTTTGTGGGAGAAATTTCAAGACTGCTTGCAAAGCTGTGTGGCGTTCACAGGCAATTGCATTTAATGAAACTGCTAAATTGAAGTTCCTTTTAAAAAAAACAAAACAAAACAAAAACACCCAAACCTGCAAACGTGCTAAGATGGCTTTGGATTATCGGACGTTTATGAAACTGTTGCACAGTATTACTATATTTTTGGAATACAAGTTTGAAAGCTAGCAACACTAACACTGCTACAAGTGTGTGTTTATCATGAAGTTATTGTAATTTAACTAAGAAAAAGCAAAATTTATCTCATACCCTAATTCAATAAAATGCTTAGTTCTGAACGCTGGTAAGTTACTGGACTCGTTGCCTGTTGGTGCCACATAGTTGTATATTAGAGCATCCACTTGGTTCTAACACAGATTTGACGTTACTGCAGGACACATGGCAATTACTTGCTGCTGACATTCAAAGAAGTGGGACGGAGACCTCCTAGCTTTGGAGATGCTTCAGTCATTGCTTCAGAGTTGTTAAACTCTGGGTATGAATTTGATGAAGGCTCTGTCATCTACAATCGGTTCAGGTAAGATTAAACTGAAACTGCACTGGAAAATTATTGGGTAGAAGGCTTCAATCAGCATGTTGGCCTGATGAAGTAATATGAAAACTGACTGTGACTTGTCATGTTTACTTTATTTCTTGAGGAGTGAGTGCATTTTGTTATGTGTGAAGAGCTGTTGTTTTTCTGGTTTTTTTTTAATAGTTGTGGTTGGAATTCTCTTTCTATTTGTATAGCGGGTGCTGTTACATTTACAGTCAGCACATCATATCCACATGGTATCTGAGATCTCTTCATTGGGATTATTGCAGAACTTTGTGGAGTTTGAAGGCCAGAAGTTGTCTATTCTAATTTGATTTTAAGCATTCCGTTTAGGGTTAGTTGAATTGAAGAGCCTATTACACTGTTTTTATACAGGTCTGTCATCTCTTACAAGACCGATGAAAAACCAATCTTCTCCCTTGAAACAATTGCTGGTTCTGGTAAGTAGTGAACTAGAAACCACCAGTTACGTGAAGTGATAAATCACAGAAGTACCCAGAACATGGGAATGTGGTATTAAAACATCTTAGTATCATGCATGTATCTATCATAAGTTCAACAGCTTGTTTTGTCTTGGCAGTCTAAGTCTGACCTATCAAGGTGCTGTGGAGCAAGGAGGTTAAAAAGAACAGTTGTACTAATTTTGATTTGAGATTCTCTCAAGCAAGAACTAAATATATGCAGAACTCTGTCAGTTCCAGTGTTTTCAGCACTGAAGAGCATGGATATTGAGTGACTTTGCACTATTCAGTAAAAATACCCCAGTATGTTTCTGTAGCATTGTATGGGAAGATTTAACATAATACACCAGTAATATAATTGGCCTTCATCAGAATCTGACTTTCCTGGTGTTAAATTGAATGAAAAGATGTAAAATACTTAATCTCTCTGCTCCTTAAAATTTTGTTATGAAAGTACACATGGTACATAGAGAAAATCCCTTCGCACTGCCTTAAGTAGAGAAACAGGCTAGCCTAGTAGTCTTTCACGTGACATTATACTGTTTTGCTAGAAGTAGTGTATCTTGGATTTCTCATAAGTCCGTTCTTTCATATTTTACAGAAAGCCTAAGTATCTATGATGATATTGATGCTGATGTGCTGAGAAACTACCAGGAATTTACACTAGCAAATATTCTTTACTACTCCCTGAAAGAATCCACCACCAGTGAGCAGAGTGCTAGGATGACTGCTATGGACAATGCTAGCAAAAATGCTTGTAAGTCTACACTGTGGGCTTCCCAGAACTTCGGTAGTTTAGCATGAAAGTGCTGACCTCCCTTTGTGTAATTCTTAGCTTCCAAAATGATAAGAAATGAGCTGGTTTCTCTATTAATTCCATCTTGATTCTGTTTTTTTGAGCCAGTGCAATCAGGATTATTTTCTGAGTATGTGAACCTTATTTAGTCCCTGGAAGAGGAATTGCTGTCAAGTATATGAGAAACAAGACTAGGTAACTGGAAGTGAAATAACAGATTCTTTGATAAGAACATGAAATACTAAACTAATCTTGTAATGGCCAAATACTCTGTACGCTCTTCTCCTGTGGCTGGTTTGAGGATTTCCAAAATTTTTATAAACCTGTACCTAGTTGTGAGCCAAATGTAATTAGTACTGCACCAATTTAAAGGTGAGGAAACTGAAACAGTGGTTAAATACTTTACCACCTGTCACGCAGCAAGTTGAGAATATACAAGTATTCCTTGGAAGGTGTCCAAACTGAGTGCAGTGCAGAGAGTATGCCGTTGGTATTAGTGGGAGACAGCTAATAGCTTTTAAAGTGGCATGGTGATAAGACTGCAGCCCTTAAAAGGTAGTGTTGCATGAAGGATACTGGTGACTGAGTGAAGCCGATGGGATGTGCAGTTGGGCTACCTGGAACTGTAGGTGTGGCACTCTGCTGACTGCCTTATCTTGAGAGAAAAAGGTGATACTTACTGCATTTAAAAAAAAAAAACAAAACAAACTTTTAAGAAAAAAAATTTCAAAAAAATGTGGCTCCCTTTGCCAGAACAACAGTAACTTGAAGGAAATACTAATGTAGTTAATTGACAGCGAAATCTAATTTAAAAGCAAATAATGCGTACTTGTGTGATGTTAAAATAAGCTATGTCGTACCATGGTATTTACTAGTCTGTCAGCTGTTCTTCAGATGTTTAACTCTGATGCCTCAAGGCAAATTATCAAGTTTCTAGATTGTCTACTAGTAGCGTTATCTGTAGGGGGGAAAAATGAAAAGTGCAGTAAGCCTCTTGATCGTTTGCATGGATTTACAAGACTATTTGATCTTCCGTTCATACAGCTTCTCTTTATCTGTATTTGAATACTTACTGTATGTTTAAATTCCAACCTTAATTTTTTCTAGCTGAGATGATTGACAAATTGACCTTGACTTTCAACCGTACCCGTCAAGCTGTCATTACCAAGGAGCTTATTGAGATCATCTCTGGTGCTGCTGCTCTGTGAGTACCTGTACAAACATGAAATAGGAGTTGTTGCAAAGTCGTGTAATGCTTGTACGTCCTGCTTCAGTCAGGTTAACAGGGAAGGTTAGGGCACGTAGGTCCTAAAACCGAAGGGAAGACAATCCATGGCATGACTCCCAAGATTTTCAGCTTGTGCGGTTCTACTAACAAGTGTGAAGTTTGGCAGTCTTTTTTGGCCAGATAAAGTTAAAAAGCTGGTAAAATAGATCTTTAGCCTCAACACACATCCTTGCCTGAACAGGCAGTGGTTTTCCTCCTTTTTGGCTTTCAGTGGATTTCCCCCCTCCTCCCTTCTACCTGGGCTTCTCCTACTCTGTCAACTCAAAGAGCCCAGTAGTGTTGGGTGGGGGAGAGCAACTCAGATAGGCTTTTGGATAAATCAGCCTTTGGTGGTCTTCAGAAGCTGAGAGTTTGGAGGTGGGGTTGGAAGGAGGAGAGAGTTTCCAGATTCTGTTGATACTGAATGTGTATTTTACTTTAAGTTCGGTATTTTGCTTATTTCCTTGAGAAAGAAGTTTTGTGAAGGTGTGTATGGCAGGTTACAAACGTGTGGGCTTAGACCACCATTTGTAACTGCGTGTAGCTAATATATATTACAGCTAACAGTTAAAATTTTTTGCTATACTTGGATGCAAATACATGTGTTAATATCCTGTGTGTTTACAAAATGCCTGGAATACATGCCATAAAGCAGTTATGTGCTGTATTGTGCTCCTCACAATACATTTGCGGTTATAAATACATGCATAGTTTTGCCTGAATTTGCATGAGTTGCTTCCTAACCTGCTTGTTCTGTTTTTTCTCGTAATACCATAACCAGGGATTAATCGGAAAAAGCGGTTCAGCCAAATCCATGAGGTAAAGTTATGACATAGAAACCAGATTGTTTTTTAAAATGAATTAACACGGACGATCTTGAAGTCAAATGAGGAAGTCAGAATTCAGTGTTGGTCAGACAAACTGCTCTTCCCAAAACGCTGGGACAACTGTCCATTGCTAGTTTGAATCTGTCTGAACAAGTCCTTAAGTGTCAATAATTTTATGCAAAATAACATCCATGGTACTGTACATCCACATTTGACATAACTTTCTGTGGTATATTCTGGGTTATTGGATTAATTTGCAATTAGTGTTTTAATTTTTTCGTAGTGCCCTGACCTTATGCAATGACTTTAAAATGTCTGTATGTAAGATGTTGTTCCTAAAGAGGTTTCTTTTGCAAAATAAGCATATTCAAAATTTAAAACTTCAAGGAGAAATAGACTTGATGAAGAGTTTGAGGAGGGGGGGAAGGCTAAGGAATATTAGTGAGTTGAAGGATTCAAATTGGAGTAGACAAAAGGTTTTTTTAAAAACCCAAATAATTAAAAGGGATTTAATTTGCTTCAATTTTTCTTACAGGTGAAGAAGAGCTCTTCTGAGCACATGGCTTAACCTGCCTGTGTCTGTGTTAACAGGACTGCTCTGTTATTTTGTGAAGTCATGATAAAGCCCCAGAAATCTGTAAATTCTTAAAATAAACCACCTACATGAAAAAAGTGTTCTTGGTTGTCCATGGAGCAAATGCGCTTGGTGTCTAAATATCTGGATTTGACTTGGTTGCTCTCTGGAACATAATTTTTAAAAGCTGTGCTCTACATTTTGTAATGTATCTGGCATGCAAAAACACGTAAGTGGGTGTTTTCTTCGTTTGAAGAGTGCAAGAGATTGCCTGTCTTCACCTTGCGTTTAAAAGTGTTGGTCTGTTACACACATTGTACGGTGTGCTGAAGGAGGAGACTGTGGAATAACCTCTCTGCATTGTGCAGTTGGAACACTGATCTCATTTTAATACCATATTATTACTATTTCTAGATGTTCGTATTCTAAAATGAACTGATCTGATTACATGAGTCATTTTAGCATTTATTTAGAATGCTTGCTGTTTATATCATGGTCCATGTGTGTGTGTGTATATTCTATTTGCATGCTGTAAACTACAGTAATGTCACAGTTCTAAGCCCTCGCTGGGCATGACAGGAATGTGAGAAAGGATAAAATGTGGAAAAATAAGAGTCTAGCAGAAGTGTAAGAAACAAATGGTAGTGCTGCAGTGCAACCATGGAAGTAGAAAGCTGCCCCTCCTGTGTGTGTACATCGAGAGGTACGCGTGCATAAGGGAAGCACTATCACCCCTGAGGTGGGATTCAGGGAAAAGGAGAGAGGGTCTCTTGGAGCAGATTTGTTACATACTTAGAAAACACTTCCAATGACTTCTTTTAAGGAGCTATGGTTCTAATGCTGTGTTACGCATGCAACTGGAGCGGCAGACTGGTTAGAATGGGTGAATTCAGGGAGTACTAAAACATGGGAAGACAAATGAGCCGCTGGATGTTGTGATAGTGATCTATGCAATTGCCAGTTCTCATAATCTGGACTCTGTAGTTCTTCAAGCATCATTTTTACTTAGAACCCCTTTTAAGTCATGGTTTGTCTTGTTTCCTTTTCTACCAAAGTGTGGGAAACACTGCTTTGAAAGCGCAAGCCTAAAAAGACAGTACGTTGTAATTTACTCTGTTGAAGTTGAGAGCTAGCCCCATTGTTTAAACAGCTTCCATTTTTTTTTTTTTTTTCAGGTAATCCTGACGATTTATGTTGCCCTTTCCTCTGTTAATTTATCTACTCTCTCTGTTCTCTTCCATGTGAAATTACATCCCCGCCAAGAAATAATTTAAGGCTACTGCTGGCTTTCTAATGCAGTTCCCACCACGTTCCTTACCTGATGGCATGTGAACCAAGGGCCGTACCCCTAGAGCCAAAGCTTTCCCACAGCGTCTTGAGGTTTTTGTGGCTGCCTGGCCTGCTGCCACCACCTTGCAATGCAGAGTGTGCAGCTGATGGGCTCAGTGGGACTGGCAGCTGTCTCTTGCTGTTGTCCCAGATGAGAGGGATGACACATGTAACACTGAGCATAGAAATGGTGCTCTGTGTACTGCCTGGTCCATCGGGGACCCTCCTGCTGTCCCCAACCTATCTGACTTCCCTTCCTTGCCCTCCACACAACATCTCCTTTAATTACTCTCAGGTAGGCAAGAAAATCCTTTCTGCAATGTCCAGCCTTCTCTTCTTCCCCCTTTCAAGACACAAAGGAGCACCTCGCATGCAGCCTGGGCCAGGTCGATGTACCTAAGGAGTCACATGTCCACAGAGGGAAGTTCTGTCCAAGTCCTTGAATCCTATGTTCATAGAATCATAGAACAGCTGGGGTTGGAAGGGACCTTTAAAGGGCATCTAGTCCAACCCCCCTGCAACGAGCAGGGACATCTTCAACTCGATCAGGTTGCTCAGAGCCCTGTCCAACCTGACCTTGAATGTTTCCAGGGATGGGGCATCGACCACCTCTCCGGGCAGCCTGTGTCAGGGTTTCACCACCCTCATTATAAAAAGTTTCTTCCTTCTATCAAGTCTAAATCTGCTCTCTTTTAGTTTAAAACTATTACCCCTTGTCCTATCGCAACAGCCCCTACTAAGAAGTTTGTCCCCATCTTTCTTGTAAGCCCCCTTTAGGTACTGGAAGGCTGCTATAAGGTCTCCCTGGAGCCTTCTCTTCTCCAGGCTGAACAACCCCAGCTCTCTCAGCCTGTCTTTACAGGAGAAGTGCTCCAGCCCTCTGACCGTCTTTGTGGTCCTCCTCTGGGCTTGCTCCAACAGGTCCGTGTCTTTCCTGTGCTGATGACCCCAGAGCTGAATGCAGTACTCCAGGTGAGGTCTCACCAGAGTGGAGCAGAGGGGCTCAACCTGCTGGTCACGCTGCTTTTGATGCAGCCCAGGGTACGGTTGGCTTTCTGGGCTGCGAGCACACATTCCTGGCTCGTTGTCCAGCTTTCCATCCACCAGTACCCCCAAGTCCTTCTCCGCAGGGCTGCTCTCAATCCCTTCATTCCCCAGCCTGTATGGATGCCGGGGGTTGCCCCAACCCATGTTCAGGACCTTGCACTTGGCCTTGTTGAACTTCATGAGGTTCACGCAGTCCCACCTCTCAAGCCTGTCAAGGTCCCTCTGGATGGCATCCCGTCCCTCCAGCATGTCAACCGCACCACACAGCTTCATGTCACCTGCAAACTTGCTGAGGGTGAACTTGATCCCACTGTCTGTGTCACTGATGAAGATATTAGAACAGCACTGGTCCCAGTACAGGCCCCTGAGGGACACCACTCATCACTGATCTCCATCCGGACATTGAGCCGTTGACTGCTACCCTCGGGATGCGACCTACCAATTCCTCATCCAGCGAACAGTCCACCCAATCAAATACGTGCCTCTCCAATTTAGAGAGAAGGATGTTGTGGGGGACTGTGTCAAAACTTCACGTTAATTCCCTTAAGAATACTTATGAAGCTTCAAAAAGGGGGCTTGTGCATTTACAGCTTTCCAGAGCACTCAAAAAAATACGTTTCTAAAATGGGAACTGTAACAACAGTTCAAAACTGCCCAAAGCTTCTCAGTGGGCTGAAAGGAGTGAGCGAAGACCATCCGCCTGTCCTGAAAAACAATGAGCTGCAGGGTTTTGTCATGAGTCCAGCTCCCCTCTCCTCAGGTTGCAGACTTGAGATGTGACTGATAGAAGAGACCAGGCTGTTTATTGACTAATCAACACACTACTAATGGTCTAATAAATCAAAGAGCTAATTTGTGAACTAATTAACTTCTAATAATAGACCGCTATTATTTACAATTCTGTCCTTCACGCTCTGATTAGTTACACACAATTACAGAGTTACAGTTTAGCACTTGTGTTATTAGTGTATACACAGGCACAATTAAGTAACAGCTCTCTTGCTCTTCATTCTACTTCCCACACCACTCAGTGACTGTTATTTTTGTTTCTGGATCCTCCTTTTTGCCACCACAGTTTCCCCCTTTCCCTGCTTGTTTTTTTCCCAAATAAACAACTCGCCCATAAACACTTTCTCCTCATTGTTGCCAATTTTGCTACACCTGCTCCCAAAGCTGATATTTCTACTGCCTAGGCAATCTTGGCCTTATATGTAATTATTTATATACCTGCCTACATACAGGTGACCTTGCAAGGTTCTGCTTCCCCTAAAGATCCCCCAAACTTCCCTTCCATTTGGCTCATACTAGCTCTCAAAAATTATTTTTTTTGTGTGTGGTTCCACCACGTGCAAAAAACTGCAGCTGCAAAAGAGATTCACAAAAATCGTCTTTTCCTTAGCTCTGGAGGAATTGCTGAAATTAGGAGAGAAATGTAACAAAACAGCCTTTTTTTGCTGCAAAGGAGAAATATCCCCTACAAGTCTTCTGGCATTAAAGTCAATACTGTTTTAAAGTGTCTTAAATCAGGGTCTTCCTGTGTCCTTGAGAAGCCTCTCCACTGTCAAAGGAGTCTCTCTGTTACACCAAAACGTCCTCTCCCATTTCTTAGATTCCCGTTCCTCACAGCACCAGCCTAATCCCGCAACTTCCACGTGAAGACAGGAGGTTGCTCCAAAACCAGCCTGATGCAGTGTCGGCTATACGTGTGATACGTATGGCAACACGTGTGGCAAGGCTGTACAGCTGTAGAGTGACGAAGTGCAACCTGACAGCACAAAACTGCCATCTCCAAAAGTGACCGAGATGATTAGTGTGAAGAGTAATTAAAGGGCTTCACCCAAAAGTAAAGATTTAATGGCAAGGTCTTGACAGCAAACATTTGATGTCTGTGGGTATGAGCCACCTGAGGATGCGCTGGGTCCCACAGCGGAAGGGAAACCCACTGACAGCGACGGCTGCAGACATCCCACTCCGCCGCCCAGCTGGGAAGAAAAAAAAAAAAAGAATAATTTAAAAATAATCGAACAGGGCTTCGGATAAACCGTTTCGGCGAAGAATTTTCAGCTTTCTGGTAACACGTGGCACTGCTGCTTGTTTAAATGAGGCGCCCGGGTTCTGCTCGGCCGCTTTGGGCCTGTGGAGGTGAGGGGGCGGCGGTGGTCCCTCGCTCGTGGGGAAGCCCAGCTCAGGGGGTTCCCGGAGCCCCCCGACACCAGCTTTTCCTCACACCGCTGTAAGAAACCCCCATTTTGGCGTGAGGTTTTTTTTTGGGGGGGGGAAGAGCTCGACCCGCTCCGCTCCGAGCCCGCCCGCCGCCGCCACAACCCCTTCGTCCCGCCCGCCGCCTCCGCCCTGCCGACGGCCGAGCGTTCGATGCGCCGCGTCCCGCTCGACGCGCTCGATGCGCTCGGTGGTAGAGCGGCGCGGCCTGTCGCGGGCGGTAGGGAGGCGCGGCGCCAAGATGGCGGCGGCGGCGGCGGGTTGTGTGTGAACCTCCCTCGGCCCTCCCGGCCCTGGGCGGGCGGCGGGCCCGGGCGGCACCGCGCCGAGCCGAGCCGGCATGTGCGAAACCTACTCGCGGTGGCTGCTGCGGGTGTCGGTGGCGCAGATTTGCCAGGCGCTGGGTTGGGACTCGGTGCAGGTTTCGGCCTGCGACCTCCTCACCGACGTGCTGCAGCGGTACCTGCAGGGGCTGGGCCGGGGCTGCCACCGCTACTGCGAGCTCTGTGAGTGCCGGGCCGGGCCGGGGGCTGGCGGGCAGTGCTGTGGGGAGAGGGGCTGCGGCGAGGGAAAGTAAGGGGTTTGCCGCCTGGAGGCTGCGCTGGGAAGCCGGCTGCGGGTGGTCCCGCTTGCTTGAGCAGGGGGTCTGGACCGAGCGACCTCCGTAAGTCGCTGCCGGCCTCGGCCGTTCTGTGGAGTGAGGCTGCGGAGCGGTGCTGTAGGCCGTGGGGAAGGGGAGTCGGTCTGTGGGGTAGCGCCGTGGAGTTGTGAGGAGGGCGGCTGTGGTTGTGGGAGGCTGTAGGGCGGTGCTGGGGGCTGAGGGGGGGCTTTGCGGGGGAGATGCGGGCTGTGGGGCAGTGCAGGAGGGGACGGGGAGGTGAGCTTTGGGCAGCGCTGGGGTCTGTGGGGTGGTGGGTGCGAGGTGTGTGTGTGGGGGAGACCAGGCTGTGGGGCAGCGTTGTGGTGGTGTGGGGAGGTGGCCTGTGGGGCAGTTCTGTAGGGAAAGAGCGTGGGGAAGTGGGCTGTGGCAGGGAGGCGAGGGCATGGGGGAGATCAGGGTGTGGGGCGGTGCGGGGGCTGTGGAGGAGATCAGGCTGTGGGGAGGTGGGCTGTGGGATACCCTGGGTGGGGGAAGATCAAGGACAGCTGGGCTGTGGGGTAGTGCAGAGAGCTGAGAGAATGAGGAGGTGTCGTGGTTTAACCTCAGCCAGCAACTAAGCACCACACAGCTGCTCAGTCACTCCCCCACCACCCAGTGGGATGGGGGAGAGAATTGAGGGGAAAAAAAGTAAAACTCGTGGGTTGAGATAAGAACAGTTTACTAGAAAAGAAGAAACTAATAATGATAATAATAACAATAATAAAAGGATTGGAATATACAAGTGATGCACAGTGCAATTGCTCACCACTTGCTGACCAATGCCCAGTTAGTCCCCGAGTGGCGATTCCCCCCAGCCCCACTCCCTCCAGTTTATATACTAGACATGATGTTACATAGTATAGAATACCCTTTTGGCCGGTTTGGGTCAGCTGCCCTGACTGTGCCCCCTCACAACTTCTTGTGCCCCTCCAGCCTTCTTGCTGGCTGGGTAGGAGAAGCTGAAAAATCCTTGACTTTAGACTAAACATTACTTAGCAACAACTGAAAACATCAGTGTGTTATCAACATTCTTCTCATACTGAACTCAAAACATAGCACCATACCAGCTGCTAGGAAGACAACTTTATCTCGGCTGAAACCAGGGCAGGAGGGAAGCCATGGAGCAGTGCTGGTGCACAGGGGCCCTAGTGTGAGGAATAGGTGGGCTGTGGGGCAGTGGGCCTGGGGTGTGGGGAGATGGGGCTGCTGCCCTCCTTTCTCTGGGCAGAGCGTGCAGGGTAGTAGGGTGCATGTGTACAAGAGGTGGAGATGGGACTGTTGGCCCTGCTGCTGGGGCTGTAGTGTTCTGAATCTGGGAGGGGAGAAGGGGCAGCCAGCCCTCTTGCTGGGTGGGATGTGTACATGAGAGGATGTGATGCTGCTGCTGTGTTGTTCTGGCTTATCTCTGGGTCAGGGTCTGTGCCCTAGTGGCAATGCTGAGGAGGCCGTGGGGGTCCACTGTAGGTGGGGTTGTGTGTGTAGCATCCAGGATGTGGGCACAAGGGGAAGTGCTGAAGCTGTAGGGCACAAGGTTTGGGCTGGGTGTATGGGGCAGGGAGGCGGGAGGTGTTAACCCCTGCCATGGGAGGTGTATAAGGAGTAAAGAGATGGAGCTGCAGCGCGTGGGGTCTGAGAGGTGTGCCTGGGGGGAATGGAGTCACCTGCATGGGGAGAAAGAGATGTGGCTGGAAACGCTATTGCTGGAATGCTCTGGGTTGGGTACATATGTGTAAGGGGGCAGTGGTTTGTGGGGCTGGAGGTACATATGTGCAAGGGGAGGTATGGGGCTTTAGTGCTGGCAGGGAGTGCGTATGTACTATGCTGTGTGGGGTCAGGGATGTATGTGTATAGGGATGACGTGGGGCTGCGGTGCCTGGTATCAGGGATGCACATGTATGGGAGTGGCCAGGGGGCTGTGGCAGGGATTAACACATACCAGGGCAGCATGGGGCCATATATGCGAGGCTGGGGATGTGTGCATACAGGGGGATGTGATGGTATTGTGGGGCTGGGAATGTGTGTATGGGGGATGTGGGGCTGCAGTGTGTGAAGGCAGGGGTGCATTAGAGTGGTTTTTGGGGGAGACGGAGCTGTAGTGCGCAGGACGTGGGAAGGTGACGGGGCTGCACGTGGGAAGTGTGGAGTATGTGTATGCAGAACAGGAGGGGTGGGGCTGGGGATAATTTTAGTGCATGTGGCATGAGGCGTGAGTGTCCTCACGTGGATGCAGTGGAAGAGGTTTGGCTGGGTATGTGGGAGACTGGAGTTAGCCAACACTGCCATTGAGGAGGCATGTACAGAAGGAGCTGGGAGTGATGGTAGGGGACAGGATGCCCAGGGCGTCACTGGATTTGGGGAGGGAGCATGGAAGGGGTGGGAGCGTGGAATGGGTGAGTTTACACCAACTGGAAGAAGAGAAAGAATAGAGGTCTGGGACTGGGAGGACTGCTGGCTGGGTCACGTAGGAGTATGGAGTGTGCTTGGATGGGATGGGGAAGGGGCAACAAGTATCACTGCTGGGTCTGGGTGTGTGACAGGATGAAGTTGTGTGTTCCTCGGAGTTGTCTGCATCCCTGCAGAGCCTGCAGTTAAGGTTCTGAGGGGGCTGATGACCTGCTGGTACCTGCAGAATATGGGGTGAGGGAGAATGGGATGTCCAGTTGCTTGCTGGGTCAGTAATGCTGACTGGAGGGATGAGAGGTTGGAAGGGGTCTGCTGGGTGTGAGAATGTCAAGAAAGGGGTGCTGATGTCCTGGTGGGTCAGGGAGGGTGTGGGGACCTGGCAGTATGCGGGGAGAGGGAGGCTGTCAGAATCACTGCTAGGTCTGAACACAGGGAGTGTCGCAGGGGACGTGGAGCAAGGCTCAGGCTGTCAGTGTGGTTGGAGGGTTGTGAGTCTGTGTGTGGAGGCCTTTGCTGCCCTGTGTGTGGGGCCAGGAGGGTGTAACGTAGTGGGGAGGACAGCAGTGATGTGTCTACAGAGATGGGGCTGCCAGTGCTGCTGCTGGATCTGTAAGTATTGGGGTTGGGGGGGGAGATGAAGGGGGCATGCACATAGTGGAGAGGCTGGGGGGAGCGACGGTGCCCTGTAGGGGTGGATGTAGACTGTGTGTGCATGGAGAAACAGGGCTGCTTTTGCCTCCTGTGCCAAGAGGGACATGTTCCCCCTTCCTTTGACGTGCTGGGGAGCCATGGGCTGCCACTGCTCCACTTGTCTGTGTGTACTTATGGAGGGGGAAGTCCTGCAGAGCCCCTGGGGCAGAGGTCAGAGCTGCTGCAGTTGGGTCTGGCAGCGGGGAAGGCGTTAAGGAGGAAACAGGGGTTGGAGTTGGGATGGATAACGTGATTGCTCGCCTGAAGTGCTGAGTGAGGAGAAGGTGACTCACTGATGGTGGATTTGGGGCTACTGTAGCCACCACCAGTTCAGAGAGTGTGCTGGGGACTGTGGGAGGTTTGGGGAGAGGTAACAGGGATGGCAGCCCTGAAATGGAAAAGTCTGCCAGCACTTCTGTCCAAGTTGTGGGAGCTGTGCTAATGAGGGTGTTGCAGCCATGGATGAGAGGAGTATCAGAGTCATGTTGCTGTCGACTGGTGGTGGGTGCAGCCTCAAGATCAGAGGAATTGTGAAGACTGGAGGTGTCAGCTTCCCCTGCAAGAGTGAATCTGGAGACTGTGTGGACCAACGACCCGTGAGCTGAGAAGCACAGCGTGATCGGCTTGGTCAGGAGAGGAGCAGCCATGGCCTGAAGGTGCTGCTGCTTGTGGTCATGTCCCTGCAGGTCTGTCTGAAGCAGAAATTCTCACTGCTGCCCTGAAAAAGTGATGAGCTGAAGGTACCTGATACCTGGCCCTGCCTCTGCTTTATCATTTCAAGAATAACTGAGATCGAGTCTGGCACTGCCAGTGTAACTGAATTTAGGAGGGAGTTAGTGATATTGCTGCAAACTCTTTGGATTTCATTTCTAGGTTGAATAGGTTTCCTTGTACAAGTTTTTCCCAAATTAGAGATCTAGTTAGATGTCAAGCTGTGTATAGTTAGTGTGGGATTGGGACTGTGCAATATTGACCCGTATCTCCCAGCAGCACAAGTGCAGCTGCTACACCTCTGAAGTCTGTATCTCAATCCAAACACAAACTATCTCTAAAGCAATTAAAGGGGACAACAGACAGAGTTTGGGAGAATTGAGTTATGGGGTGAACAAGGAGCTAACCTAGGCTTGGTCAGAGCTGTCCTTTCATATGGTTAGTACAAATACTAGGGAAGATGCTTTTGTAACTGGATCACTGCTTGTGCAAGAGATGAGTTGTTGAGCAGCATTGCCCCCCTAGCTCAGCTGCCTCTGCCACAGGTACTGCAGTGTTTGTAGGACTTGGAGGAAAAGATGCAGAGATGGTGAAAATACAAATTTTTCCTTTTGGTGCTTGAGGAATTGGAAATGCGTAGAACTAAGGTATCCCCCCTCTTGCTTTGGGTGTGCTTACTGAAAGTGGGGAAAGCAATTTTTTCTTCCCCTCCATAGACAGAGAAGGAAGTATAATAGTCTTTTTTTTTTTTTTTTTTTTTTTTTTGGGGGGGGGAGAAGGGGAATATGCTGTTTTCGTGCCAGTGATATGGTATTTTTTGTATTACCTCTCTTAAAATGATTCCTGTATTTCTTTCTTTAAACGGTTTGTAAAAAGACATCTTAATGCAGAGCTGATGTCTCCCTGCTTTTTCAGAATTGTTTCCTTTTGCTCTTAAAATAAGTTACTGTACAAACCCAGCTCTGGATGAATGAGTTGAATTTTGCCATGGTTTTGCATAAGTAGAATTAATTAAATTCCAATTGTAGCATCTTCATTGTCAGTGTGTTATCTCAGAGTCAAACCAGTGGGGTTTGAGTTAGCAGGGTTGTCAGCTGGAGGGACATAATCTTTGTATTTGAAACTGAATGGATTTACTCTGACGTAATTGAGACAGTGTGGTATTGCTCTGAAAAGCATGTCATTGCTGTTCACGTATTTTCTCAGTTGCAAAAGAAAATGATGGCTTTCCCAGCTGTGTTAGATCTTTGTTCCAGCTGTTACATCCCATTAGGAGAGCTACATTCAAGATTTTCATTACTTTTCTGCTGTTGTTTCTTTGCATTTGCAGTAGCTGTAGTTGATGGGAGCTTCTGTGGCTGCAAAGAGAAGGCAAAAGGATTTGCAAAGCGGGCTTGAGATGTCTTTGATGCTGTGAAATGCTTCTGAATACTGTGTTGGGGGTGGAGGAGAGAGTGAATTTACAGGGGAGAAAATAAGGGTTTTCCTGTTAAAGTACACCACATTATGCTGTTCAGATTCATGGAAAGCTTGTAAGAGGAAGGCTATTCAATATGCTGCACACTCCACACATGGTTTTATCCTAAAATTTAAATAAAATATTTGAAAAACAGCGTTGGAGTTAATAATTAAGTTATTGAACTACAAAACAAACTGATGTCATGTGGTTTCTAAGAGCAGAGTTCTACATTTCTGTTGTTGCTGTTTGTTTTAAGCAGAGGTGAAAAGGAAAAAGTTCTCTGTTATGTGCCACTTCATTTTGCACTCACGTTTCATGTGGTTCGATAGAGCTGGTAGCACAGCTGGTGCTTTGGATTAACTGCTCTGGATTTTCTTGTGTATGTTGGGGTTTTTATATAGGGGAACTGTCCAGTGAAGACAGACTGGTATCTGCTTCATTTCCTATGAGTTTGGCTAACGCAGCTTGGCAGCGGGAGGGTTGGTTATAGACCGGCAGAATATGTCACACTTTACCTCTTAACTTAGCACATCCAGTAAGAGAGTTTAGTTTCCAGTATATTTATGTGGATGGTGCAGTTCATGGGAGGGCTGAGGAGGGGAGTCATGGTTTATGCCCCCAAAAGCCTCATTTTTTCTGTTACATTGCTTTAAAAAACAATCAGGTAGAAGCTACTTAACTTTAATCAATGAGGGCACCTGGGCATATTTCAGCAGGACAAAATTAGATTATCTGCTGCTAAAACTGGAAGTAAAGTAAACTAGATAATTAACTTTGAGGTGTGTTGGCTCTAGAAGTGAGTTTTTTAGTACTCTTTCTGTGAATTTTCAGTGTTGAGCATATGCCTGGATATGTTGTGACTTTTTTATTTTTTTCTGCTGAGATTTCCTACAGTGAGGAAATGAAGTTTAAAAGTTGCTCTTTAGTTTCATATTGTGTGACTGCTTTTTTGAAGATTATTTTTATGTAACTGTAGAATCATAGACTATCTCAAGTTGGAAGGGACCTGTAAGGATCATCAAGTCCAACTCCCTGCTTCTCGCAGGACTACCTAAAACAAATTCTATATATATATAAATATTAATTATAAATAATATTCTATATTAAAATTGATTTTAATAATGCAACTGTTTTTATGTTAAGGCAGGTTCTGATCTGGTAAACACGACATTGTAACTGGAAGGAAAAATGACAGATCTTGCAAAATGTTTTATCAAGATAGAGCTGGCTCAAAACCTGCTCTGGTGTCACTGCACAATCTCCTGTAACAGAAAACTTAACTTCATTACAGCAAATGTTTTCTTTGGAGAATGCAAACAGCACACCAGTATTTTCATTGGGAATAACCACAGTGTAGAGAATTGACCTGGCATCAACCAAATTTTTATTTCTTTCCAATTTAAATGTCAAATTTACCTCATACGTTTTTTCACTGATGTTCGTTTTTTTTTTTGTTTTTTTTTTTTTTTAGTTACTTCACTCTTATCGGTATATAATAATAATCTCTGTCAAAGTGTTAGATTTTGATGATCAGTCTAAATGAGCTGATTCCCTATACTCATGCTGAATAACTGTTGTAACAAGTATCTATCCAGGGCCCATAACATTTGTTATAAGAAGTGTACCTCTTTATGTCCTGATGACCTTAAACTTTGATGTTTTTGAGCTAATTAACTTGTTACTGGCTACCCATAAACAAGGACAGCTTGGGTTTTTGCTTGACATTTATGAGGTTACCAGGAAAAGGAGCAGACTTTAAGCAGCAATAGCAAGGAGGTGCTTTCGCCTGACTGGTGACTACATTAATAGGACCCTTTGTCCCCCACTTAAACGCACTCAAGTAAGGCATAAATACTTATTTAATAATCTACTGTGTATGCTTCTGACTGTTCTTGTGGATGCTGGATGGAAACAATGTCTTACCTGCTTGAAAGAGTTATCTTGGAGTGACTAATCAGTGTAGATGCATGGGTATTTAATGCGTGGCAGGGTTGTGTGATGCGCTGGAGCACAAGGAATCTGTCGTAGAGCCTGTTATAAAAATACTGAGGAGCTATACCTAATAATTTCCTGGTTAAAATAAAATGTAAAAAAATGTCTTTTAGAGCAGATATGAGGGTGAATGCTGAGCTATTTATAATAGACTGCACATGTTGCATGGGTAGTGACTCATAATTTTTCTCAATGTATTTATTACAGAGCTGCAGTTGCTTCCTTTAGAAAACCTGGCATGAAACTAAAAGCTCCTCTGTTCTGTATTTACTCACTTGCTCAATTTTCACTGATTCATACGAAGTTTGGGCCAGGAAGGAGGAGGTGATGGGGGTGAGTTTGACAAAAGTAAATCAGCTATTCCTAAAACTGAATTTAAGGAAAGATAGTTTTTCCCTAGGCCCTGCCCACCCCCTTGCAGTTTCTTTGGGTGACATGAGCATTGGTTAGCTTGTTTGCTGGAGGGCTGGAGGAATTCTTGTGACTTTTGCAAAAATAACTAGGCTTTTGTAGCTTCTAAAAATGCCTTTTCCCTGCAAACTGAAAGCGCGCTTTTATTGTTTGAAGGGGAGTTAGTGCAGTTATCTGCAGGTGACGCTGAGCTGCAGGTTTGAGGGCTGCATAACTTTCCACCCGAATACTTGGCTCTGCATGGATTCTGTTTGCCCATAGTTTCGGTGCTGTACTTTTTTGGGGATCCATTTCTGTGTGCAGATTCCTCCTCTTCTGGTGTTTGTTCTCATGCCTAGGGAAGCTGAGAGTATCGTAACTGCACGGCCATTCCCACAGGTTTCTGGTGAGCTGTTTTGAGACCGAATGGTCTTAATTTTTTTCTGCTGTTTGCCGCAGCTGTATCAGTTTCGGAGCACAGTTCCCATTCAGGGAGACAGTACAACTTAAAAGCTCGTGAGAAAGATATTTTCTTAGTTCACTGTTTGCAGGGTAAAGGAGGAGAGTTGTAACTTGCTGGATGAACTACTCCCACCTCCTTCCATCTCTTTCCAGACCTGGACAACAGATATTCTTTGAAGTGTCGTGGTACAGGGAACAGCAAGAGGCTGGACACCAAAAGTTCCAAAGCTGTTTGTTGTCTGGCACTAACTTGCTGGGTGACATTGGATTAATTATTTCACTGGGAGGCTTCAGCATCTGAATTTTTAAACTGAGGATAGCACAAATATCTGAAGAATATTGAGACATGTTCAGTATGCACAAATTAATTTTTTTTTTTTGCATCATTTACTTACAGAAAAAAAGCCTAAGACTAAATGAAAGACCAGCAGAGAGTGTTACATGTTTGTCAGCATTCTTTTTCATGTGTCTGGCTTCTGCCATTTTAGTGAATTTTTATTAAACCAGAGAGAGAAGAGGAATGCTAAACTGTTCAAAAAAAGTATAAAGCCTTGATTTGATGAATCACCTGAAGTTACATTTAATGCATTTTTGTGCTGTGTATATTTTCAACTGATAACTGTATTTGATTTAAATACAGACACGAATACAGATCTGAAACTTTTTTTGTACACTTTTACCACTGAGGACACACTGTCTTAAAAAGAAGAGGTTAACTGATCGGTCCTTTCATCCCTCTGGCAGTTGCATGTTTAAAAATTTTTTTAGCTTTTAATCAATCTTATGACTTGGCATTGTCTCTTTGGAGGCAAATGTAAATGTCAAAGATATGGGAAAATTGAATCCTCTTCAGGGTTTTGGGGTTTTTTTGTTACCTTTTGAACCTGCTTTCTAACACACACAATTGTTTTTTGATATGGTTCCTTAAATACTTCCATGCTTCCCTTATGCTTAGTAGTTGCTTCTCTGCCATGTGTTTGTAATAAGCACTTGTAAGAAGAAGTCCTTTTTAGTACCTACCACTTGCTAATCACATCTGTACACATTTTTGGAAGTTAAAGAGATCACGTGCAGATCTAGCAAAAGACCTTTTCCTATTGCAGTGATAAACTGGACTAAACTTTTGCCCTGAGTACGTGACAGTGCTGGTGTCAAGAGGTGCACACCGAGCAAGGTACTCAAAACACCTCCACAGAGTGCCAGTAAAATGGGGCAGATGTTGTGGTGCATCTTGCAGTCCTGTGCCCCGGTTGTCCATCTGAGAAACCTATTGCAGCGTTTTCCCTGCCTGTACACTTGGTTTTTCTTTCAAGGGAAACTGGACACAAGCATGGTGTGTGTCCGTGCCTGTCGGTATGCTTTCCACGTCTAGGCAATGCACACCTGGGAATGAGTGCTCTGAGGCTCACCATGAATCCCCCTGTCCTGCAAACAGCACAGCCAGTGATTTCAGGAGTGCCTGGGGAATAAATATGCTGTACTTCTGGGCTTGTTGAAAACTTTTCCCCAAGTTTTTCTTTTTAACTGGCTGTCTGACTTGTATCTGTTAAGTCTTGACACCTTAGAAAATGGTTCAGTAAGTTCAAAGGTATCTTTGTAGTCTGAAAAAGAACTACAAGTGACAACACAAAATTTCTTAGCTATGTCAATTATCTAAATTTAATTTTTTAAGGATAAAACACTCTTCCGCCTGCCTAATAACTATAGAGGTCTCATAACTACTCCAGGGTGGTGATATCCTACTTTAATTATGTTTTTGTAAGTCTCCACATTTCTCTGTCCCTAGAGTCTGCAGGGGAAACTAGTGTTGCACTTGTACTAGATATTATACAAACACAAAATCCGAGATGGTTCCTGTTGTACGGAGTTCACGTTCTAAATACAGACGGACAAAAGAGGCAATAACTTGGTCTGATCTCCCTTTTAGCTGTGGAGAGAATTAAAACACAAGCGACTTGCCCAGAGTCACACAAGAGGCCAGTGTTACGGAGCTGAGAATCAAAACCATAATCTGAGTATTACCCTTATCTTCACCACAAGACTAAGAAGAGAAATTCTAGAACAAAATTCTTATTTTCTAAATGTACCTGCAGGCGTAAGTTGGCGGGGGGTTTGAATTCATCCAGTGATGTGAGAACCAGCCTGCTCGACTGCTTCGGCTTCAAGATAAACCAAGAAGAGATTAGGTTAAAGGACAAACAAAAGAGCATCCCCCCCGTTCTCCAAAGCTGGGGCTTCACAATAGCGTTTGTGTTCCTTCAATAAGCACAGGCTGGTTTTCCATAATTACTTTTTAAAGTAAATCACAGCTTATCATCATGTAGGGATGCAATATCTTCATAAGCCAACTATACAGATCTTCAATAATTCAGTATCATGTTATTGAATTAAAAAAAAACAAAAACAAAAAACCAAACAAACATGTTTGGGGTATAAGGCATCTTTTTTTTGTGTTATTGTTACTACAAAAGGTTAGGATGAGACTCAAAGTGGTGCCTTGGCTACCAAAGCCAGGTGTCCAGTTCTCCCTCTGGAAGCCTTCAGAGGAATTTCCCTCTGTCAGGTCAGGGAAACTGAGGCACATGGAGGACTTCTGTGCTGTATAGTTTAAATCTTTGAACCAAATTATATGTGTAGAACAAACTGCATCCTCACTTGGACTCTTTTCTTGAAGGTCATATCAAATAAAGATCCTGACTGCTTGGCCAGTGGTGTTTCACTATACTTTTTGTAAGGAAAAGAAGATTTTTGCTGTAGAGTCAAGCTTAAATTGCACCCCAGGAAATCAGCCCCTGAAGTTTACTATAAAATACTCGCTTCTCATCAGACCACTACTTAGTATTCCTGTGTTTCATCCGGGAGGTACATCTAACCAGTAGGTAAAGTGACTCATAGTTTATGAAGCCTGTAGATTTCATCTGGTGGAAAGATATTATGTGAAGTATTTTTGTTATCAAAAGATACATGAGATACCTTCTCTTTTTGTTACCCATAAACTACAGTTGGTTCAACAAAATTAAGTTGTTCCTTTTCTGGGTTGAAAAAAAATGTTTGGTCTGTTACATGCTGGTAAGGGGCACTTTCTGCATATTAAGGTCTTGTTTCATTCATTTGAATTTATGAAATTGAAAACTATTTTAAGTGGTGTTGCATGATGTTAATCGACTGTTGCCAGGTAAAGCTGCCTGTTTCTGCTCCCTAGGTTTTGCTTGATTTGCTTCTTGAGGTGCAGTTCTTTAATGGTATGAATAGAAACAAAGTGATATGGGTCGAAACAAAATGCTTTTAAATGAGAACATGTTCTTAGCCTGAAATGTCGTGTAGCCCGATGAACAGTAAACCTGGTAGAACTATGGGGCAGTAATCTCTGTTACAGGTGGTGAGCTGTGGTAGATTGAAATCTCTAAGAAGAGATCTGCGGGTTGATTTTTTTAAACTGGATTTTTGCAAAAACACTGTTCTTTTGTTGTTTTGTTTGTTACAGATGGCCGCACAGATCCAATTTTGGATGATGTAGGTGATGCCTTCAAGCTTATGGGGGTTAACCTGCATGAGCTAGAAGATTATATACACAATATTGAACCTGTCACTTTCGCACATCAAATCCCTTCGTTTCCTGTCAGCAAGAACAATGTCCTGCAGTTTCCCCAGCCGGGAAGTAAAGATGCGGAGGAAAGGAAGGAGTACATCCCTGATTACATGCCACCTATTGTCTCCTCTCAAGAAGGTGCGAAATTAATCCTTTGCTTTAAGTTTTGGTCCCTGTGTGTTTGCATATTTGTTTGCATCCTCAAGCAGTTTGAGTTGTGTTGCCCCATAGCAGTCGCTCAGAAAGGACCCACTGGGTGTTACACAAGCATGGTTTCAAAACAGATAGCAGTGCTGTGGCAAGTTTATTTTCCACTCTTTTACTTTCCTCCAAGATTAACTGGTGTCAAAATACACTGCATCAATACATGTTTCTATAATGCATTTAAATTTTAAGTTTTCAGATAATAATAGAAATTAATTCTTTACATTACCTTTTATGTGTTAGCCTCCCTCTTAGATATACTGCAAGAGTTTACATAATTTGGTAAAGGTAGAAGAAGGAAGGCTGGCGAGACTGGCACAGCATTCCCAGCTCCTGACAGCTCTTTCTTCTTCCTTTGAACAAATTAAAAAAAAAACAACAAAACAAAACCAGAAAAAAAAACCACACCAAAAAACCACCACCAACCAAAAAAAACTTCCAATTAAAATGAAGTCAGATTTAAAATAAGGAAGTAAGAGTCGGTTAGAGGCACAGTGGTTGCTTTTAATTCTCTTTGCTAATGTTGCTTGGGGTTTCATCATTACTGTTCCAACTCCTCTCCTTCCCTTTCTTGTGTAAAAGTCCGATGGAGGCAGGGGTTGAGGATCACTGTAACAGTGAAACCAACTATACAAATGCTACGAGCTGCAGTTAGCCTGAGAATTTTAACAGTGGCAGTGGAAAACGCAAAATCTTTTTTTCTATTTTCAGCTACATGAGACTTGATAGCTAATAAGATAAGCCTTTAAGAAACGCAACCTAGTCTAACGTACCCTTTGAATAGCAAACATCACACAACTATACTTTGTGGGGGAATAAACATATATAAGCTTGTGGACCAGGTACAAAAATCCCAGACAGAAGAACTTTATTTTCCAAGAGAGTGTTACAAACAGGTGCAATCCTCACAAGATACTTACTTAATTTATAATTTCCGTGGGGACAAAATGGATGTCATGTTCTGTTATGCATATTCGTCTTTTTTAAGAACTAAGGTCTCAAAGTCAGAGCATTGAAATATGTGTAAAAATTCTGCCCAGTGTAAAGATGAACATAACTGACGTCACCTTATTGGGTGAACAAAATTTGTTGCTGTGCTGCTACAAATGTTGCATGGTGCAGTTTTTCAATGATTTAGTAAGCTGTAGTAAGTGTAGGTTCAAGTCTTTCATACATCATGTTGAGCTAGATAGATGCAGTTACTATGTGCTCCAGTTAGACTAAGTGAAATTATAGTCAGTAACAGGTATCTGAAGTGTGAAGGGCTATCAGATACAATGATTTCAGTGTGTTCACAAAAAATAGGCTATTTCCAGTAACAGTGTGAGGACTTGCTCGTGCTGATGTATATTTCTCAGGGTCTGTAGACCTGACTTTTCTGGTTTCTTTAATTGCATAGAATACATAGTTATTTTATAGATCAATAGCATTTTAATGTCTCTTGCCTTAATATAACCCAGGAAGTGAAACTGCTGGGTTTCAGTGAAACTGCAGAAATATTTTATTGGATTGATAAGAAGGTACTAAAATCTCCCCTTTGTGAAGTTTGTTAAAAGGGTTATTTTAAAAATCTAAAAGTGAACTCTCTTAAACTAGGAAGAGACAAACAGAATGTAAATATCATATATGTAGACAACAAGAAAGAAGTAAAGAGGAAGATGTTGTTAAGTGAATAGGGATTTCGGCTACCCTGTTCTGACTGCTTTCTTGAAACATGTTAGGCTGATTTTTCAGGAGGTAAACAAACACCATTCTATCAGAGAAATCCAGCATCTTTGAAGTGTAACAAGTTACCCGGCAGTTTTGTGTTCTGGAGTTTGTTTGGGTTTTTTTTTACTTGGAAAATCATACTTTAAAATTATGCAAGAAAGATCAAATTCAACAAGGCTTAAAGCAGCTGCAGACAAATATCTGAACATGGGGAGTGAGAGATGAGAGTATTACAGACTCAGTCTGGCGATACATGACATAGAAAGAGAGGCTAAAAATTGAAATGGGGACAGTTGTGCGCTTTTTTTGTATGTAACTTTTTATACTCTTTCTCTTGCAAGTTAGATCCAGGAGTTAGATTTTAGCAGTCCTTATAAATAATGTATGAATCCTTTTAACACCCGAAGCAAGAAGATATTATTTCCAAAGTTGGATGAGAACCAGGAAAACTTCTAATGCCTAAAGCTAGTGTATCAGAAGACCTATAGACACAACTTCAAAAAAATGAATACAACATTTCTTTAAATGGAAATTTAAAGCAAGCATTAAATACAACTGCTGAATGCAGGTTTGTAATAGTTGATTTAAAATACTTACAGTTGAGGACATTTTAATTTTGAATTAAGTGTTTTCTGAAAATGCTCTTTGTAATTTTGTGCCCTGTGGGTTTTTTTAGAAGGGGTGAGGTGGATCAAGAAACTCTGTTGTATGTGTTCTGTTGTAATTCACTCCAAGTAAAATTTGGAAGAAAAACTTACTTTTGCAGATTAAAGGAATGCATCGTAAAAATACTGAAGAAGTGCAGAAGTTGTTTGAATAGTTTTCAGATCTTTATAGAGTAGAAAAAAAAAAGTGCTGCTACGAACATTGTGCAGTTCATAACATTTGAGTTGCTTTGAGTAGGCAATAAAGATAATTAGTCAGTAATGAAGGAAGGCTTCACGCATGTTACGATGTATAATGTAAATCTTTCAGTCACTTAAAGGAACTGTCACGAAGACTCGTTATGTCCCATTTTATATCGAAGCCTAGAGCGCAGCTCATGTTATGAATATTTATTTACTGATGTGATTCAGAAATTACTAGTGCTGATATATTTTAGCAATAACATAGCCATTACAGTCCAAGGGTATGAGCAGAACAAGATTTATTGGGAGAGGTAATATCTTTTAATTTTATCAGTTGATCTAATTAGATGTATCATGTCTGGTGACAAACTGACTTTGCAGGTAATTTTAGCTAGGTGCTTTAATAAGAAAAAGGGGGGGGATTTATTGTTCATTTGAAAAAAAAAAGAAAAGAAAAAAAAGAGCAGTGTTCAGTATGCACCATGACCAGTAGGTGTTGCTAACCTCCTTCTCAAAAGTCATCTGCACATGTAACTAACTTCTTATTTCCCCTTACTCTAGAACTAGTGCTGTTGTGTTCAGAGTATACAGTCTACCCAGCAGCTTGTGTGATGTCTTAGTTATCATTGCCAAAGACTTGATAAGAGCAAAAAGTCCTATCCAGCCTGAGAGGAGCTGTTTCCTTCATATGTACTCAACAGTAAGAAATGCTGAAACAGCTCTCCGAACAATTTCTGAAGTTGTTGGGGAAAAGGAGGAAGGCAAATAGGTTTTCAAGATCTGTAATTTGTGTCAGTTGGAAGTTCAGTTCAGTGGTACAAGTTTTGTTCCAAGAAAGCAGAAAATGTTTTCTTGCCTTAAATATGCCGTGCCTCACTCAGTTCAGTAACATGCACTAACTAAATGATCTGGTGCAGATTCCAAATGCTTGCACTGCGAGGATCTGCATATAAAAAATTATATGTTTTATAAAACAATCTGACTCAGTATTGCCATGGCAAATGTTGGGTTTTTAGCAGTATTTTTACAAAGGACACTGAAGGGATAATTCTATGCCAATGTATCATGATGTTCGCTGTCTGCCTAGTTTTAATTAGTCTCCTTTTTGTTTTTTGAGTTATTTTAGCGCTCTTGTCACTAAAATGTCATGGTAAACTTGAAAGATATATTAAAAAAGGAGAAAAAAATAAATTAGTTGCAAAACATGATGGTCATGCTTTATTTCTTGTGCTTTAATGTGAAAGAACATACATTTTGCAATAATACATCAACTTCATAGAATTTGTTGATTGCATTTGAAACAAAACAGTACTGTGCTGAAACTAGGCCAGTTGAGAAAGCGCAGATGCTTTTCCAGAGCTAATAATAATCATCACTGTTACATTTTGTGATAATGTTGAGAGCCCTGGGTCCTGATGCTTTAAGAACATGTCTCATTCTCCATAATTAAAACAAAGAAAAGCGAAATGTGAATCCTACACGTGCCATGGTAACCTTATTTTTAAGCTTCCTGGAATGAATTTCTACCTGCACTTGCTACCTCTTGTTATTACCTTGTTTTTAAATAATAATAATGATTTTAAAAAACCCAAACAATCAAAGAAAAAACAAGCCATGTTTTATGTCAACTGCTTTCTTTTTCTGACTTTTTGAAGTTACAGGTAGTCCCTCCCTGTTTCTCTGACTGGAAGACTCAAGCAAATATGTTGCTTGTGTGTATGCAATACTGTTCATAGTCTGTTATATTTGCATTAGACCCTCATTCCTCTCTCTCACTGTAGTTGTGCTGGGGTGCATCAGAAGGATATGAGGGAAAGGACATGAGAGTCTCTTCCCAGTAGTTGAGATTTTTTGTGGGGAGAGGGGAAGCTTTTAAGGAGTCAAACTTCCTCCTCAATTCTTGCTTCATCTTTTTTTTGTCTTCTGCTTCATACCACTTCACTCCCACTTCATAGAGGTTCAGCTCCTTTTCCTTAAAGATGATCTGGAAACAAATGTAATTTTTACCGGGCATTAAGTTTTGTGGTCTTTCTTTCCTTATAATGTGTGTTCAAGCCCTGACATTGTACTTCTGATCATTGAGTCAGGACCAGTTCTTGGCACAGCATACAAATTTGGATTTATTTGTAGCCTTTTCTGTCAGAGCATTTTATTTCCCTGGCAGATCAAAGCACAGAATCGTTGATCTTTTTACAGTCCTGCCTTTTCCCCTCTTTGCTGTTGATGTGATGTTAGGACCTGTTACCCACCAAAACCTGATGTCTGCAGCCACCTGGAAGCGTGGCGACGCAGCTGTCAAATTATGCATAATCTCAGAACATCTCTAGTTTTTTTGTACAGTGTTAGTTGCTAAAAATCACATTTGAATTGATGAGAATAGAGGGGTGGGGGGTGGTGAAGCAAGGTGCTAATCAAAATAACATGATTTTTGCATCTGATATCTAGGGTCTACTGGTGCTAGAATTGTAATTGTATAAAGCATTAAGCATCACAGTGGTATAAAGCATTAGTGTCTAGCTCCAGTGGCTAGATATATCAGATTTTAAAATTGTCACTGGCCCCTCAGTCTAGCAGTGCTTTCTTTGGCCTTGGTCCAGAACTGGATGTAGCAAGTCTTGGATCTCAGACCAGCGTCATTTCAGTCTCTGGTTTCCTCAAGGGTTAAACAAAGCCAATACCTCTTTCTAAATTAGCACGTGATGGTCTTTAAAAAGGATACTGGGATATCGGCTTTGCCATTTTGACAACAGAGGTCTCGCTGTTGCCGTTTTTAAGCCTTTCTGCCTTTCTCCAGATCTAGTTTAATCTCACAGACTAACTCTTCTTCACTCTAACAGCTGCACCAATGATCTTTTCAACAGAGCTTTTCCAATATACTTGGTTAGGAAACCACCACCCATCAACAAACAGGTACTGTGTAGTCAACCAGTTTGAAGAGTTAAACCCCTGCCAGACTGTGAACACTTTGCTCCTGGCTGCTAACCGTGCCTGGTTGCTGAGTACTTGCAAGCATCCTTTAGCCGTCCGTGCAGTATGCTGAGTGTTAGACGCTGATTGCTTTTGTGCGAATGAGTCTTCACGTATGCATCAGCCTAGCAAGGAAGAAGCAACAAGAGAAACAGACAAAATGAGAAAGGCAGCCAAGCTTGAGATGCAGACAGAAGAAAGGCATTGGGAAAGAGCCAATAGGAGAGGCAGGTTTCAAAGAAAAAGGAAAATATGAGACAGGAACAAAAAAAGTGTACAGAAAATGTGCCTGGGTTAAATCTTGCCATTAGACAGAAAAATAACTCTTTTATAGAAGGCATGCTGATAAAGCTGTAATTGGGAAGACAACTGTATCTTTACCTTTTCTTGAGAAGTTGTATCATAATCGAAAGCATAATTTCCAGTGAAATACTGCAAGAAAGGATTTAATGATGAAGATTTTTTTAAAAAAGCTTAAAATGTGAAGCTAAATAGACTTTCACTGAAGAGCTTCATTTAATTTACAGCACTTGGGGGAAAAAAAAAAATCAATGTAATAAGTGCCATAGTAAAACTTTATCCATGGCAGAAACCAAATCACATAGCTGGGATCCATAGACTATGGAGGCAGAGGCATACACTGTTTATATTCTGTAGGAGACTAGTACCTAACTTCTCCTAATCATTCATGTCTTTGGAAAAAAAAAAGCCTCTTGCTATTTTTATAAGAAGCATAGTGGCAGCTGGAAGTGGGGAATGGAGGAAATGGATTAAAAGTGTTTGCATTAGTTATGGGAGAGAGCTTGTGACGGGTTTTCATGTTTTTGTTTGTTGGGGTCTTTTAAGTCTTGTGTCCTTCAGAACAAATAGACCAGCTGGAACCTGGCTGTACCTGAATAAGCAATCAGAAAATACATTTTATACAGATGCTGACTCCAGTTTTTTAAAAAGTAATAGCGAGGAGTTGGTATTACTAACTATAAAAATTCAGCATTGTGAAAATGTATTTCTTTAGCTTCTTTAGCTATCTAGGTTTATTCGCTGCATATAGCAAATGAAATGAAGTTAATGTGACTTTTCTTCAAGGGGATATCATCCTTTTAAAACCTTCCCACAAAGATTTTTCTGTTTTTTCAGACCTGTTTAGATAACTTACAAGTTGTTAGTGATTCTTAAGGATTCAAAATAAAAATGGCACAATGCAGAAGTTGACTCATAAAAGCCAGCCTTTTGCAGTAAATTATTTACATTGAATTGGAATGAAAGTCATGGATTCTTTCACTGCATTGTGATGTGCAAATTGCAATTTTGGCTATAATAAAACCAGAGGAGAAAATGGGACTTTATGATAAAAGGATTGTATTGTCTTCTGTATTTAGAATAGAAATGCTGTCATGATTTTAATTTCCTACTGATCCTTTTTCAGCAAAACTTTTGTCACTTGTCTTGACTCGTCATGTCAGATCAGTTTTTTCCCTTTTCTGACAATGTATGACTTTGTTTAGCGCCTGTGTGGCTTCCTGCACTGTCTACTGCTACGATACTTGAGGATTTTATTTCATCTGGATCATCAGACACCTTTGTGCCTTTGAAAGCATAAGTTTCAAATTAGGTTATCGTCTGATAGCTGTGTGTTACTGTTCTCAAGTGTTTCAGACTTTCCCTTACTGCACTGAGTATTTTTGGTGACTCTAGGGGAGAGGGTGGGAAATGGAAAGTCTAGCCACCACTTAAAGCAGGATAAAAGAGAAGCACAACTGGCCTATTTTAAGGGCTGACCTTGTAACTTTATTATTTTTCAGTGCTTTTGCCTCATGTAGGAGCTTTTCCTATTTTTCTTATCAACAAATGCTTTTATTTTTTTCTCTTTGACTTTTGCCACCGGGGATGCTTTGACTTAATAAAAACATTAAGGATTACTAACAATTCCTGGTATTTGAAAAGCAAATAAAAATTATTTTAGCTACTGGGAGCAAAACCACAAATTTGATTGTTACCCCCCCATGCAGGAATTTGTGCCATACTTTCTGAGAAATGGCTCGTAACCCAAGCAAGCCTTCATGTTGTACTGTATTTGAGAGACTCGTTTGTGAAGGACTTGGAAGTAGAACATGCTGGTTGAGACCTCGTATGCATATCTGATTTTGAGACGTGGACTTAAGTTTCTCCAGCAATGCCAGCATCCTCCTGCTGCTGATTAACAGCTGTGGCGTGTACGTGGACACAGGGAAGGATCCACGCCTGGACCTCAGGAGTCAGCACTCCAAGTAGTTGTTCTGAGTAACACTACTGTCCAGAGAAGAATTACTTGCAGAATAACTTTTTTTCAGTTAAAACACTTTTGAAGTGTCTGAAAGATTTCTTCCCTCCTGTGAAAAAATCCATGCTTGGAGCTGTTTAGGAACACACATTGCATGGTGTTTACATGCACATTTTCAGATTTAGCTGAGTCTAACCTCGATCTTAGCATCAGAACAAGCTGTTGTCTACACAAAGATCACTAGTGGATTACGGGACCCGTATCTCTCTTGCATTAATCAGGTGAATGACTCATTACAAGCTTCTGCAGACAAGTATGTGGTAGAGTCCAGGTTAAGACCAAGGAACTCTGCCTTCTAATTTTTAAAATTATGACTAAGAAAGCTCATTTGAATTATTTGTCTTTTGCCACACACAGATAAGCACTACAGCTTTACCGTACAGCTCTAACTTCAGCGTCTTCTTCCAGTCTTCACCTTTGGTACACGTTCCTGTTTTCTCCAACTCTCAACTAAAGGGAGTATTAGTGAGTGGGTAAGTCATTAGGAAGGGATAACTCATTTTTGTGTGTAGGCAGTTCCAATTCATTCTGCAAAAGCCTGAGAAATGTGAAGTTGAATGGGTAACAGGGAGAGTTCAAATTAGAAAGCATTTGGAGACATGATCCTGGTTCATGTAGCAAGATGCTTGGATAATTAAAGTTCATCTGTAACTGAGTGTTTTTTCGGCATCTTTCATTTTTGTAATTGCAGTCATTAGAAACATTAATGGCTTTCTGATGACTTGACAAGACAGTATTTTTATATATTTCTTTAGTTTGGATTTTGTTTCTTTGAACAGCTGTGTATTGCGTGACTAGGTAAAATGTAATTCTGTGCTCATGTTGTGTATAAATATATATTGTTTGGATCGGTTAAGCAAAAGCTACTATAGCATACCTGTGTTTTTGAGAAGCAACGTCAAACTTGAGCAGGGCTGGATCTGGCTTGTATTTAGCCCAAGGCTGAAAAACATAGGGTCTTCAGGTGGTAACACAGTAAGTCACAAATTTCTGTAACTTGGTTTGAGATTAGTGTTTCAATCATGGTTATAAGTGATGACGCCACGCTGCCAGAGGTGGTATATTATATGGAGAGATAAATTGAAGTTCATCCCTGCGTGTGTGTGTTTAAAACAGTCTGATAACAACTTAAATGGCCTTTATTCTGGCCACTTTACAATCTGCAGCATTCTGCTTAATTTATTTTTCTGTGGTGAACTTGTTTGCCCTCTGCATTCGCACTGTTGATGTCTGCTGCTTTCCCATTCCAAAGAGTTGTGTTAAAGGAAGACTCTGTGTTTCATGTGTATTCTTACAGTTGGGATGAAGCATACTTTTCTTCAAACGTTATGAGCTCTTTTCCCTGAGGGAGGAGGATGGTACTGATTCTGTGTGTCTGAGAGGTACAGCTTAACAGATTGGCCAAATAATCCATCCTGAATTGGAGAGTGAATAACTTTAATACCCCTTATCTTGCATAGATTTTTGTGGATATTCATCTCAGCAAATGAACTTTGCATTTCTAAATGTTTAGAGCAGCATGTTCGTTCAGGTACAGCATACTTGAATCTTAATATTCTCCAAGTTTCTCCATGTTTCTCCAGGTTTCTGTACATGTGGGACTTTAGTTCCAGGCATATTTAAACAAACGTTTTGCGCTTCTGTGCAGACAACGCTAA
Organism: Astur gentilis; assembly: GCF_929443795.1. Lineage (NCBI taxonomy): Eukaryota > Metazoa > Chordata > Aves > Accipitriformes > Accipitridae > Astur > Astur gentilis. The sequence continues at coordinate 5,193,403 of NC_064890.1, forward strand.
TTACGTCTGACAGTCACAATTGGGAATAGCATGGAGGAAATAATAGTTCTTGACCAATCGGTAAAACACAGGAAGTCCCGGTGCCATAGGAAGGGAGAGAAACTCACTTTTCATTTCCTTTTGAGTCCAGTGTGTTCAGATTAACTTTAAAGGGAGCTGAGATGCAGCTCTGAGGATTTAGTCTTCAATCGTGTGCTACCTATGTGTGGAGCCCATCTCAGCAGGCAGTTAGTCACCAGCCAGAAAAGCTCTCATAGCTCAGCTGCTGGGTATCCTATTGCAAATTAAATATGAAACAAGGATGCGTTTGGTTTTGCATGAGAAACTTTTAACACATTCATTAAAGAGGCTTTCCTTCTCTTCTGAATATTTTAAATGACAATATTGCGGAAGGTGATAGCTCATCTGTAATCTCTCAGAGATAACTAGTTTCTCTTGCTATTTTAAAGAGAATTGATGGATTTTTACCATTCTTATGTGCAACAGTTCTAATTTTACAGGCTTTGCGTGTTCAGATCAGCAAGGTTTATTGTAATTCAATTACCTTTTGGGGGGGTATAAAATATACTACAAACAAATGTTTGCAACGTGATCAAAATATGCACATACATTCATTTTAATTTTTTTTGAGATAAAAGCTATGGTTAAAATCATGTATCCTTGTCCAGGGAACTTGAGTTGGGATGATTTTTTTTAAGAAGCTTTAGAATTACAAGTGAAAATCTATTTAGATTTTGGTGAGATTTAGCCATCCATTTATCCCCTTTTAGCATCATACCTTAACTTTTTTGTTAGAGTCCTTAAAAACATGATACAAAATCATATTGGTTGTGATGAGCTGAAAAATCAAGGTGGAATTTTATTGTTACGGTGTTGCTATATAGTTCCATTACACTTACAAACTGCAGCATATGAAGGTCTTAGTGCAATACTGCATGTATTGACACAATTTGACTTTTTTTTTTTAGGACTCTTAGGGAAAGTAAACTTTATGTGAATTAAAAAGCGGTAAGTATCTTAATGCTTATGTTGCAGGTAACAACCTTCTCTTAGATGAGCTGATTTTCACAGAGTACAGCTTATGCGTATTATCTATTTAAAACTTAAGGTGATTCAGGCTGAAACACTGAATTTGTTCAAAGCCTCAGTGTAAACCTCAGTTTTATAAATGGCCCGTCTGTTTAAGGAGTTTTTCCTTCACACAGACATTCCTTCTCACGTGAGCTCACCAAGCTGAGCTCCTTGCGTGTATTTTTGGTCCGTCCCTGCTGTGCAGAGGCAGAGAGCTGGGTGAGGCGAACTCCCAACACATCTTCTAGACCCCCCGGTGTAATTTCATACAGATGGGATGCCAGTGTAAAGCTGCGGTCTTAAAAAAAAACTAGCCCTGCTGCCTGGTCAAAGACAAAATGCTTCCACTGGTATGGGAAGTGAAGAATGTTAGAAGAAATTGGAGCTTGAATTTTGCAGTATCAGTGGTCCATACGTCCTGTGTGCGGGACATCTGTCCTGTGCCCTGCCATAGCGGGCTATGATTTTCCTAGGTCACAGGCTAAGCCGAGCAGGGTTGCTGCAGTACTCGTAACAGCAGACATCCAAGGCAATCCAATGAAGCAAGAAATAGTGTTGATTAGTAGATGGCATTTTATAAGAAGCTTGGTCTGCTGTTGAGACTGGCATATTTCAAATGAGATGAAAAATTAAGTCCTTGCCACTTGTGGTGATTAAAGCCTCAGTGGCTCACTTTTCAAGAGCAGCATGTTAAACCTGCTGGCGTGGTTCCAGTTGGGTTATAGAGTTCTGCCAACCTAAATGCCCTGAGCAGTTTCAAATTCATGGAGGAGAAACCGCTCAGCGCCGTTCTGTGCCACTGAATAGCCGCTGCATCCTCCCACCAAGATTACTGCATTTCAGCGGTAGTTGAAGTGATGCTGAGTTGAGGCCAGGTCCTATTGACTGAATGCATGCAGCAAGCATTATTTTTTTTTTTTCTTTTTTAAGGGTAAATCCAGCAGTGCATGCATGTTTTCTAGGTTAGCGTTAGACCCATTTGTGTGAATGATGATAAATAAATGCAAGGTCATTACGCTCTTCCAGGGCAGGGGGTAGAGCCCATCCTGGTATCAAATCTGTGTTTGAAGAGGAGAGAACCATATGTGATCTGCAGGTGCTGCTAATCTACTGAAGAAACTCAGGCAAATAAACAGACATGTTGATTCCTTTTATCTAAATAGTTTTCTTCCTTTCACACGCATATGAGGTGCTGCTTTTGTGTATAATATAGATAATAATTTCCATGCAGTATTTTTAGCAGTCAACGTAGAGAAAAGGTGTGCAGGCTGTTAGAGTAATTAGATGCAAAGACCCAAGAAGAGGGATAACTGGATATAATCTGCTGTGAAGGAAAGGCACGTGATGTGGGAAGGTGATGCTGGCAGTGGTGTGTGTGCCACCAGAAGAATGCATGTTGGGGTTAAATAACTTACAGTAGGATTTTTGTAAAATGGAATAATTCTTATCAGCCCCTGGTAAAATGGCTAACACTTGTGCTGCTTTCAGACTCCAGTGTTACACATGTGCTTATTCTATGCAGTAGCTATTGGCCTTATCTAAATGGAAAACCCTTTCCAGCTTGAGAACAACTTAGCAAATTTTTGATATCAAAAAGAGCACATTATACACAACACATGTACAAGACTCAAAGGAACATGTATGCTGCCTAAAGTTTTTTGAGCTAGTGTGTGTGTACGCTAATCTCCTGAGAGTTCATTGCTCCAAGCTTTTATCGAGAGCAAAGGGAGTCAGAGCTGAAGACTTCTGTGCACTGCCACTCCATCTGAAAGAACCAGCTCCTTTTTCCTTAGTTCAAGGCAATATGCCCAGAAGTATGTGTACGTCATTCCTATCAATACAGTCACAGGACTCTGACTTTCTTTTCAAGTGAAAATAAATGAAAATATTTTCATTCTGGATTGTTAAACGGCGGAGGAGGTTTCTGCTGCAGTCTTAATTGTCTTAGATCTGTTTCTCAATACAGTGCATCTTTGCATTAAGCTGTTACTACCTTTTAATGTTGTTTAGAAGAGATGAAATAGATTGGTAGTATCACAAGGGAAAGACTAGATGTTGGTTTTATGAGGAAAAGCTTAGATGTGGTCTAAAAACCTGCTTTCTTCTGGTTGTCACTGCAGTTCAAACTACTCGGAGTTACTGCAGCCTCTAAATGTCCAGTTTTGCAGTTTCTTTTCCTTAATTGGTGTAAGTTTTGTATTCCCAGATAATCTTTTATGAAAGGGCAGTGAGATGAGCGAACAAGCGAGCTTCAGAGTGAGAGATCCCATCAAGAAGTCGTGTTCACTTAGTATCGCGTTAACAGGGAGAGAACACACGAGCTATCAGATAACAGGCTAAACACTATTCTCCAGAATTAGGTGACTTTGTTTCCTTTCCTGCACTTAGTGTCCCAGCATCCCACAAAGGTCGGGGTTACTTTCTGAACAGCCAAAGCTGCTTTAGTGCCCTTCTTTTTCTGAAGAGTAGTTCATTTCTTTCTCTAGCATTAAGACAGCAGCTGTAACCTTTTCATTTTAATGAGCCAAAGCTTTGTTAAACCAGGGACCTCTCCTGGTCATAGGTAGCATGGTACATGAACATATTTATGACAATTCGATTTCTGTAAGAAATGGTATGCAAAGAAAAGTCTTGCTTCCTCATGCAAAGAGCCGGATTCCTAATTACAACGGAGTTGACAAAGAATGACATTTGGCAAAAATCCAGAGCAATACTCAGCCTTGTTGCCTCTTGTTGCAGTGTGAGGCACCTTAACTGTTCAGTTGTCACACCTTCTGATTTAATATAAGTGAAGTTAGAAATATAAGTGGAGATTTTCAAGATTTCCACACACACACACTTCTATTTGAGAGCATATTAATACTGTACTCGTGAAGGTTTTACACTTCCTTAATATTAGCTGTCTGTATTGAGTCATATCACACCTACCTTCACTCTGCTGATGCAGTATCAAGTCTGAAACTTTTATTCTGCAAAACCCAAGTCATTTCTCTCAAGCTTTTATTTTGCCTTTTATGTGCATGTCTCATTTACAGCATTCATAGCAAAATATGTGTTGTTAAAATAGCAGCAGCATAGTCTGGTTACATATGGCAAGGGAAATAATATGAAGGATCGAGGCTTTCTCTAATCTGAGTCTGTATAGTATCTTATATTGCTACATGTTATGTGGCTATAAAATGCATTGCACAAGTGGAATATTTTAAGCATTGTGTTAAAATTTGCAATTTTAAAAAATTTAGCATCACTAAAAGACTAGTAGTAATGTTTACTGCATTTTAATTAAAATTAATTAAATGTGTTTATTTCTAAGTTTACTTGAAATTGCTTACTACCTCTTTCTACTACCGCCTCTTTTCTTGCTCAAAAACAAAACAAAGGAGCATATATCCGGAGAGGGTGATTGCTTGTACACCACACGCTGGCTTTCAGAATGCAGACTTCAGGAGGGAAGCTGAGAGAAGCAAGACGAGCAGACGCAAAGAAAATTAAATGTTTCAGGCCGATCTGAGCAATGGAGGTCAGATAACTACAGTCGTGGTGTATCTTCTTGGAGATTAGTTACTATGGAGTAGTAGTTACTATGCAGTAATCTCTACTAAAGGACAAGAGCTGAGTGTGTGGTACACCTGGCACAATTTGGAGCATGAGCTCCGGCGATTTGCTCCTGGCAATCTCTGTCCTTGGGAGACAAAAAAAATGAGACACCAAAGCGGTCTGGCTCTAGCAGTTGGTATAGTTTGGGGGAAAGGGAAGACAACTAAAACACTATCCACGCTGGTGAAAAACGTGTTCTGCCGTTGCGTTGAACCAGAGCCATCGGGGCACACCAGGCTGTCGGCAGCACCATCGCCATGCCTGTTGCAGCTCTGGGAAAAGCACAGGACCACAGCCTGTCTCCAGTTGCACCCCCCATCAGTTTAAGGCGCTGAGGACATGGTGACGCTGGGAGAAAGGAGATGGCGACTTGGAGGGACCCAAACCCTTCCCCAAAACTTGTTGCCGTAGTGTCGTTCTGGTGTATAACTCGGTAAAGGGACGTTTTTGTGAGTGATGTGAAAGAGATGTAATCCAGGTCTTGAAGTGTGTGTCTAAGGTCTGTTGCAGTGACAGATGATGGTGATGGTGCTAAACAAATTATCGTGGGTATTAGAAACAGCAGAGCGATGTTAACAGGACACTTTATACTGTTGACTGTCAGGTCAATTTATACTGTTGAGAAGAATCTAAGCCCAGCTGTGCTTGGCAAGCGAACTTCTGCGTAGGCAGGTGCCCTGTATTGGGAGCGCTCAGAGAATGCTTTGGATCAGAACTTGCACGATCCCCTTTTACGATGCACACATGTAACGATGTCTGCTTGAAGGATTTCTTTGTTCAGAGACTATATCCACATCTTTTTGCTTGATGTTCCTTGATGGATCCGTCTAAGGAAGAGCAGGAATCCATGCTGCGAAGCAGAATACATCAGTCCAGGTGGAGTGCAGTGTTGAAGGACTATACTAGCTCTGCTAGCTGAGCAAGGTTTTGAGATACAGGTACACCACTCTCAACTGGTTCTGAGACGTCCTTTCTCCCTGTAGAACAAGGGGGTCCATCAGTGTTAGGAGTCTGCTAATGAGCCAATTCTACAGAAAATACATGTTCCATTGGTTTTTCTCTTCATCAGTCTTCGAGATATCCTGGAATATTAGATATTTTCATCTTCCTTCTTAAAACTCAATCAGATGAGATCAAGTGTTTTCCAATAACACAGCTGTGGTTTTTCACCATAGATATCGTATCTCATTTGCTGCTTAATGCACATTTGATAATCACATTGGTTCAGACTTCTACACTGACTGCATCGGTGTGTTTGTTACAGTAATATTTTACAAATCACTGCAGAAATGCGTAGGTTGTACGCTATTTTCAGAGGAATTTCCAACTTGAAAGCACGGTAAGCTTTCTTAATATTAGCTAGAAAATCCTGAGGTGTAAAAGCCCAAAAGGTCTATATCACTCTTCTCCCTTCAGATACCACACGTGCAAAAATTTTATAGCATCGTTCCAAGCCTCAAGTTGGGAGAAGTTATGACTTAAGGCTATTGAACATGTAGTTTTCAGACAGCTGCAAGTTCTGCTATTTTTAAACACTTCTTCACATGCATCAAAAGCTCTAGTTATTATGTGCAATAATGTATTCAATAAAGTTTGATTTAAAACATTTTTTATATTTTAGCTGCGTTTTGCTAATAACAAAAGGAATGTGGAAGGAAATATTTCGTGAACTCAAATAGCTGAAGTCGTACGGCAACTTTCTCACAGAAATTCAGCTCCTAAGTGGAATCCATGCATAAGATGTCGTATTTCTAATAGATACAATTGTTCTGGGTTTTTTTCCCTGAGAATTACAAATGTCTGAGCCATGATTTAAAATGGAAATAGCATTGTAGTCTTCACCATCGTGTCACTATCAATTTGCTACAGTTAAACCGTTCTGGGAGATAAAATAGATTCAATAGAGCTATCAGATAGTATCTCGTAGTCTTTTTATTTAAATGCGCTTCACTCAACGCAAAAGAGAGCATGTATATATGTGCCTATATATGTTACTGAAAGGGACAAAAGAGACTTAAGTGCTGTTGGTGCTTAGTGAGTTTTGGTTTTCTCTCAGCGAGTTTTTTTGCAGAGCTCATATACTCTTTTCCCTTATCTCAAAATTTACATATGTATTACTTTGCTAAACTGGCATGTTTAGGAATTAATTTTTTCTCCCTCAAAGCTCAGTCTTTCCAGCATTTTGGAATTTTAAATTTTCCTAAGCTGCTTCTAATTTGTGTGCCATTTTCCCAGCTGGAAATGGAACCTGGTTTTGACAAACGGTTCTATACTGTTTCCATGCGGTGTTGTGGGTCTTCTAATATTAAGACTGACCTAAATGCTATGGTCAAATTTGCTGTGCCTTTTCTCTCTGGCAGTGCATGCCTCTTACTTGTAGCTACCACTCCTAAGAATTCCATGCTTCTCTTCCTAATTAACAGGTTTCTTGAAATGCATTAAATATTTTTTTCTGCCTGCCGAGATCAGCTTACATGGTTCTAAGTGTAATAGTTTATTTGTGCCTATATTCCTCATAGCTGTTGTTTTCCATGAATGTTTGAGCCACACTTTCAGTGTTATACTTTCTGATAAGTGTCATTAAATGGGATCGTCCTTGTTTTTAGAATATGCCACAATAAGAGCATGCCTAAATTATATTCTCTTGGTTCCTTACTAGATAGCTCTCTCCACTTGTTCATTACCACTTGTCTGCATTCTTTCAGCATGTTTAATTTTTTTGTCCAAGACTTTTCAAGTAAGATTTCGTGATACTGTCAGATATCGAACTTTAAAGCTTCTATTATAGTTTCCAGTTATCTATTATTTTTGTAGTTCTTTCAGAAGAATCTGAAAATTGATCAAGTTATCTTCTTTTTTTTTTCTGTCTAATCTTGCAGTGTTTTTTTTTTCTTAATACATCCTAATTCTGTTACGGGTTTAAGTGGTAGTTGTTAGGGTCACTCTTTTGAAGTATGTGGATATTCTGGACTTAATGATAACATTAATTAGATACATGTAATAACAAGCAGCTTTAGGAATTAGTGAACTCGTGATAGAGACAGCACAGTAGTTTGAGATGTGAATTTTCTCGAGCAGCAAGACAAAATGATCCAGGTGCTCCTCATTTCAGTATCAAAACAATGTTGCCTGCTATGTACAGGTTTCTTGAGTTCAGGATACGTGCTGTTTGGTACCGACTGGCTGTTTGTAATTATGGAATTTGGTAGTGATGGTTACAGTCTGAGACTACTCAGAATGGAAAAAAAAAGCAAAACAAAAATATATTATGTGGGGTTTACATCACTGAAAAAGCTTTCCTTCTGTACAAGTTTTACTATAGAAATGTGAAGATATTATTTAGAGGGCAGAAGCAGCCGAAAATGGAAACTGCCCAAGAAGTTAAAAAAAATCAGCATAAAGTGCAGAGAAAGAGAGAGGCTTAAAGGGTTTGCAGTTTGTATTTCCATCCCTGTTCACCTTCCTGGAAACTTGCCCTGGGTTCGTTCTTGGGACCAGCTGCGCGTGGTAGCTGATACAGAGATGTGGCTGTAACCCATGGCCACCCTGACAGGCAAATGTTTGTCTCCACAGTTCTTGGTAAAGGATAAAAACAGAATAATTTTCAGTCTTTTCTTACTAGAGTTTCCTTTTATTTCCCTAGTTTGTGTTCTTCTGAAAAGGCAAAAGGGTTTTCCTTGCGTAGCCGGACAGTGCAGGAGTCTTTGAATGTTAATTTGGCTGGCTGGTGTTATATCCAAACTCAATGGCTGCTGTGGTGCAGATTTAACATGTCTTAGAGGTTTGAATGTTTGTCTCCTTAACATGAAAAAAGTTTTCACATGTACCTTGCCACTGTCACATCAGTGCTAACTGCATTTTTTTAAGATCAAATAGAAGATTTGCTATTATATCCAGTATTTTTCCCTATTAAATGTGCTTGTCTTGGCTTACATACCCCTTGTCCTAATTGTCAGTAAAAGTCTCATCTATTTCCTTATAGGTAAAGCCTGGTGTGAGATACTGAGGGTACAAGGAACAGAAGTAACAAGGAAAAATGACTGAAAATGTGTAAAGCTCATTTTTACCAGAAGTACATTTAAGGCAGCAAATAGTTTTGTGGTTTTTTAATGAACAACAGGCATAACTTTTATAAACAAACTTCTGTGCAGATGTCTGAAAGGGAAGAAAAATTTGATGACTTTGCCAGTGGAGCTGCCTGCTTAATCACCTTGATCAGATCCTAGGGGAGGTTTCTGAAGCTTAGATAGTACAGCGGGCAAGAATGCAAAAAGCTGGATGTGACCATCAAAGGTTACTTTCACCCCTGGTGCTCCTGATCTTACTGAGCATCTTGTTGTCTTGCTGTTCTCGCTGCTTTTGCAGAGCAGCAGTGCTGTGAGTAGGTCCATCTAATGAGCAGACTCCATTGTTAACAGTAGTTGTTACCATGGTGTATAAATCTAAAGGAACAAATATAATCATAATATTAAGGTACTGAAAAGGTAAGATGTTCCCTATAGGTGTCTTTTAGCAAAGTTCGCACATCACATTTAGTTCCTTCTTCAAATTACTTATATTTGTGATGATTCTGCTCTGTTTTCTCAACTTTCAGAATCTTTTAGAAATCTTTCAGAGGAGAATGATGCAATTTTTGATTTGTTTGACACCCATCATTGTTTGGCAAGAGTCTTCTACCTATATATGCAAATTATTTATACTCTGAAATGAGAAATTTGGGGGTTGTATTGTTTCCTGAATTTGGCTAACACTTTAACTTGGAAATAATGTGCTTCTCTTGTTCCTTTTCATTAGGTGTCCTGGTTTGGGTGGGGTTTTTTTGGAGGGGGGAGAAATCAGATTTCAGTGCATTTCAGTAATTTTTAAATCACCCAACTTAAAGCATCTCTTTGGGCTAATACTATATGTATACAAAAAGCTTTGTTTCCCTTACTGACCAAAGTTTAAATGTGCGAACTCCATTAACTTTTACAGGAGCGATCTGTGGGTAAGGAGTTCTCAATTTAGTGCTTTGTTAGTGATACACTGTTTTGGAAGATGTGTCCTGTATTTGTTTACTGAATGTAAAAAAGTGTGCCTGTAAGATCAGATCTAATATGCTATCACTGATTTTCAGGTTGTGGAAAAAGTAACTGTAAAAGATTAGTTTGAGGCAATGCATGGTCTATGGTAAACCCATAAATATACTCTTGGAAAAAAATCTGCTTTGCATATTTTAGCCTGAATTCACCATCATAATAAATAGTAATAACAAAAGAATTAAGACATTCTTTCTGATTTTCATTGAGCAGAGAGCTAAACAAATCCTGAGCAAGTGCTAAAGAAATGCTTTTAGGGCAGAAGCCAAGATTTTTGTGATTTTGGGAAGGCTACTTTGAAAAGTTACTGTTGTATGCTGTGAAATCTGTGCTGTAGGTGTAATAAAGTGTGCTGAGCATGCAGAGGAAGGTGGGTTTATACTCTCCATTTTTAGCTTGCTTTGACATCTGCACATCCAGTCTGTCCTTCCGTATGAATCTGTGGACAGATTGCTTGTGAGTAAAATATGGTTTCAGCTTTTTTTCCCCTGGTTTAAAAAAAAATAAAAATGTTTGTTGGGGAAAGAAGAAAAAAAAAAAAGGATTTGTCCCTGAAATGGGCTCCCTTATTCTAGAAACAACTTGAATTTGCACAGGCAGCTTTCCAGTTTGGCTGGGCAGCACTGATCGGTTGCGGGGGAGGCAGGCACTCCTGCGTTACTCTGCTTCGCCTTTCCTCCCCTCTGCTAGCTCCAGCCTTCATTTTCTCCTTATTGTAGCGACTGACAGCAGATACTGGAGGAGGGAGAGAGCCGAGAGCCTGGTCTCTTCCGAGACGGATCTCGCAGATCAGGGGAACTCTAGAAAGTTATCAGTGCTTAAACCCCAGGTGGCAAATTTATTTGGGTGGCCGATCTGTCCTTCTGTGGGACCCAGATGGAGAATTCCTGAAAATCTGCGTTTTCAGATGAGTGAACAGATAGGTCTGTAGTAAATTAAGGATATGTATTATCTTTATTTGTCCGCTATTTTAATTACCCTAACCTGCTTAAACTCTCTGTAGGAAAAGAAGGTGGCCTAATCTTCCCATTTTTAGCTTCCATGTCTCTTTAAAAAACTTCAGTTTAACACCTAGAGGAAGAAAATGCTTTTTGCCTTTATTGCTTGCTGGACATCTGTAGCATTTTGTCCAGTGAACTGTCAAACCTCTCACAATTCTTCATTATTGTGATTATTCAGAAGACTATGCAATCATCTTTTAAGTTTTGTTGACAAGGAGATTAGCTTATGCCAGAGGACCTTTGTGAATTACAGCCTGTTGGATTTTCTTAGAAATACACACTGAATTTAAAAGTCTCCCTTTGAGGAATGAAAAGGAATAACTTAATACAGTTAATCACTCCTGGCACTACCTGTCTAAAACACCTGGAAGGCAATGGATTGAGATTTTTAGATTGTACAACTGTCCTGCAAAACTAACGCTCCTTTCAGAAAGGCAAAAAGCAAGCCACAGGCAGATATTGCATTAAGGCTACAGATTTAAACAGACAGCAAACGGACCTTTAGGATTCAACAGTAACAGTAAATCTTCCATCATTTCCATAGCATTTTGAGTAAGCAAGTGTTAAATGTTTTTGTCTAGCTTGAACTTATGGGAATATTACATATCTTTGATATTGCATTATTAATATGCTATTTTTTGTTGTTGCTGTTATCACACTGATGTGGCTTAAAGTAATTTTATCACCTCCATTCAACCTCTGGTGTGCATGAGTTTAAATGTATGTCCAGAGGAGGCTCACCTGCTGCCATCTGTGCAGTGGTCTCTTGTGGGGGGTGGGGAGTGGGGGAGAGAAACTTGTGAAAATTAAACTCACAACACAGATTTGAAATTTAAATAAGTGGTGTGTGAGGACAGGTGCCTGCCTCCTCAAAAAGACACACTTGATTTTAGCTTTTTCTATACTACTGTGTTTAAGCAATGAATTTTTCAGGACACGGTTAAGCAAAAGTACCCCAGCTTTGCCAATGCGAAACGGAGGCAAAAGAAAGGTAAATCTGGATGCAGAAGGCCCAGGGCTGGTAACAGTATGTAGTAAATAAAAAGGCTGTCGGGATTACTAAGAACTCGTATCTTTCTTTGAAATTAGCAGCACCTGGAGGTACTCCCAACCCTGAAGTTTTATACCTAGTTTTAGCATCCTGATTTCAAACCATCGTGCTTGATAAAGATCGCAGGAGACGGTGTCCATATCAAAGCCTGCGCGAGCATCCCGCTCTCGGTCTCCAGCATCGCCATCTAGATGAGTGTCTGATAGATTGCCACCTCTCAGGAGGCTTGCGAGGTGGTGGAAAAGTTACTGTAATCTGCAGTATGTGCAAAAAAAGTCACTTCAGGACTGCCAGCCTGCATTTGTGTTTTACGCTGAATGTTCTCTGTCATTTTAAACCACATAAATTTACGATTTCTCAAGAATAGGTAGGTTTTTTGAATTCCTACTTTTAAAAGGAAAACAGGAAGATCACCATTTCCCCCCGGTTTTATCAAAGGTGTCATAAGGTAGAAGGATGTGAGTTTTAACCTAGTCTCTGTTTGCTCCTTCGTGCCGTCCGTCCACCTTGCTCCTCTGCGTACCCGGCGAGCGCAGTGTCTGCTGTGGAGAGGAGCCGAGTTCCAGGGAGCTGCTGGTAGGGAACGGGCTTATACAATTCATAGCCATTTTGGCATCGTGTGCTTCCTGCAGCCAGAAAATTTGGATAATTTACAATCTAATCTAAAATATCTAGGTGCTTTTGGCCGTTTTCCTCACCTGCAAAAAGCTACTATTTGCAAATTAATCGTTAGAGAGCTATTGAATAACTAGTGAATTTGGGGAAAAGGCAATGCTCAGACTTGCAAAATTGTAGTTCATTTCTGTTAGTTGAAATTCTTAAAACTTTGGTCAAAGAAAAAAAACCACTAAAGTGGAAGCAAATAGCTCTTCGCTCTTTTTATTCTCCCACATTAAGGTAGGAAAGCCAAGGGGATATAAAGGAGGGTCTTCTGCCTATCTCATGTTTGCAAGATGTCAGTCCTGAGACCTTCCACTTTTCTAGCTATGAAATTGTGCTGCTGCAGTAGTTTCCCCAAACACATAACATTAGAACGATTGCACCAAAACCAGATTATGAACATCTACTTTCTCAGGAAAAGTTTACTTTCATTTGGTCCTTTTAAAATCCCAGTTGTAATGGGGAGGGGGAGGGTGGGGGGTGTTTGTTTTTTCTTTTTATTTTCTTAAGAAAAAAGGAACGGTGAGGGAGCTGTCAGAAATTTCTGTGCGATTCTTTTCAGCCATACTAAGATCTTTTGCATCCCATTTCTGTTTCCTCTTTCCCTTTTCCACTTGGCCACCTGAAACTGGAATTTTGAAAAACACCGACCAGTCTCCCCTCGGTGCTTAGGATGGCGTTTTGTTTGCTGGTATATTGGAAGCCAGACAGCCATGTTTTGGGGGTAGTTACCATCCAGGAAAAAAAAAAAACCACAACCAAAACAGTTCTCTTATTAAAATGTATTGAATAATGAAACAGATTTTTTTTATTATTTGGTTTAGATTATTTCATAGCCTGTTTGCTTTCAAGGTGTTTCTAGTATCTTCTAGTTGTATCTGTTGTAATGCATAAGCAAACGAAGTTGGATCTTAAGAAAAGCAGGGTTTTAGTACGGGATCCTAAACAGATTAGTCTTTGGGAATATCCTCGCTAGATGGATCCTGTGAGTGAGAACGAAACAATTCAGACCTCAGACATCGCTTTTTAAATGTCTTTGAACTATGACTGTCTTTGAAAAGATTAGTTGCAATCTCATTGAAAAATGCATGCCTACCACAATGCCGCGCTGGCCTATTCATCCTGCGGAAAGTTGGCTTAATTTGATTTCGTGAGGATGCCTAATTTTAAGCAGAAACGATCCCGAAATACCGATGCTTGGTTTTGTGTCCTGTTTGGCGTTTGTGCAATAATTCAGCATTATTTTGATCCCTCAGCAGAGGGCACTGTTGTAGCATTAAAGGCACTTGAAAGTCTCATCTCCAGCTTTTCTTGATTTTTTTTTTTTTTTTTTTTTTTTTTTTTTTTTTTTGGAAAGTGTTTAATGTTCTCCATGTAATTAAATTCAGTTCCCTGTATAATTAGCAATGGAGCCTTATTCTTTGTGCCACTGCTGTGGATAGTATTATTTTTGTCTCTATTTGCCTTCAGTCAATGCAAAATACCGTTGCCTATCAAAATGTAGAAAGTTTTATTGCTATCTCTCAAAGCTAAGCAATATTTAAAGGTGGAAATATAAAACTGTGTAGTTACTTTCATTTAGTTGCTCAGAGTAAATAGGAAACCTTTAAAATTCCTGGTCATGGCTCGGGAAATAGCAGAGTTAATGCGCCATAATAATTTTACCTTTGTATCTGAATGTGTATTGTAGTATTTTTGGATTGTCAGTACTTTCAGGTTGTTAAAAATATATACGCAAACCCGTAATATTTAATTATGTGGGAAACCTATTGATTTTATTTGGCAGATTTTTTTTCTCCTCTTTAATTTGTTTTCCTCTGTATCTTTGCAAGAAGTTGTACTGTATTGGTGCTGTTTAGCATATTGAAATATTAATTACAGAGTGATCAGGCATAGTTATTTTTCATTAATTGCAAATGCAAAGTAATTACTGTGACCTAGAAATACTTTGCTTGTCCAAATACCTGTAAACATCCTAATTTTTTTATAATTTATGAAGACTAGCTACAAAACATTGTGTCAGAAAGAAATAATTTTCTGAGGTACGAGAGATCTTAAATCTTAATGCTTACATTATATTAGAATGCTCTTACAGCTTGTAAAGAGAAGATATTTGGAAGATGGAAGTCTATTAATATTCTGATGTGTTTGGCTCTTAAATTGGCAAATACATACAGAACTAATTACAAAAAACATGTTCTAGTTTTCTTTCCGAAAGTGACTCTTTGTCCGTAACTGGTTGAGTTACACAAACAACCTGGAGAAGTTTGAATTAAAGATTGAGGGATACGCTCTGCCGCTGACTGGCAGGATACTCTTACATTCATTTAAAAATCAACCACAAAAGACATCTTCTCCAAAAATCTCCGTTGCCTTAGAAATACTGGGGAACCTTTTTTTTTTTTTTTTGGTGGTTGAAAATGTTAATTAAGTTATCGTCAGCTAAACGCAGTCGGGAGGATTGCAAGGAAAGGAGCACCCAAGAGTTTGAAACGAAAGCGTTCGGTACGGCTCTTCCTCCGCTTCTGGGGCTTCCATGGGAAATCCTGGGGTCGGGGCCCGATCCTGCTGTCGACCTGGTACCCTCGTGGTCTGTAGGTTCTCTGGGACCGGAGGGCCCCTCGTTTTGCAGGATTTGTCCGCAGAACGCCCGGCTGCCTGCAGCAGGGTTCATGTCTCAAGGCCAATGCCGCCGTCTGAAGTCGGCACTGGGATTGCAGCTGGAAACAGCAACTTGAGATAACAAAGGCAAAAGTTGGTTGGGTTGCCTTTTTGTCGGTGCGGTGCCATGCAACTGGCTTTTACTTTCACAAAGAGAGGCGATTGCCTACCCCCCGCCCCCCCCCCCCAAAAAAAAAAAAAAAAAAAAAAAAAAAGCACACTCAGTCATATTGCTGTGCAGCGGGTTGTAACGATCTGGTGTTACATATTTTCTAAGGGGGCTAATATTGTGCCCAAGAAGACTCTGATTAAATGTAGGGGTTTGTTCTTTAAAGCTTTCTTTCATATCGTTTCCTACTTATTAGTGTCTCCTTACATCTGCTCGGTAGGCTAATATTCAAGCAAATTCTTATTTTGTCTGAAACATTAATACTGATGTACTGCTCCTGTATCATCTCTGTAGCTGTTATCTGTTGTATGTTTTCCCCATGAGAGGCTATCGCAGGTTTTTAGTCCAGACTGTTTGTATTCGACAAGGTCAAGATAAGTTTTATCTCTATAGATAAGTCAAGTGCATTAGGATCGATACACTTACAGTAAAATACATTGGCAATATTTATTGCCAAGATCCTAATGAATTTTTAAAGCTTGTAAGACTCTGTCAGTGTAGTGTGGATGCCCTAAATGGCTGTTTATAACGGGGCCTATGCAATTATAGAGTTAGGTACTTTTTAAAAATGAGGAAAACCAACTTTATGTTTTTTAACGGGGAGGGAGCTTTATGCTCCTCCTCCCCCAAAGCCGAACAGATTCTTAGGACACAATCAAAATAAGTGTTTGCTTTCCATTCACTTGGGTGTCTGTATAGGGATTTATGAGGCTTATCCCCAAGTTACCTATTACGATTATAAAGTTGCTCTATTTTGGCGGAATTTTACCTTCCATTTCTTACTGACAAGATAATTGTCTTTGTTTTGGCTTTGACAGAGTGGCTTAGGCCAGTTTCATTTGTGATATAAATTTCCCTAGGTACATATTTATGCAGTTAAATCAATAACTATTTCATAATCTCACTAAATACTTATGTAACTTAATAATTCCAGCCATTATGATGCATCTACTTAAATATGTATTTTATGTAGGGGCATTTAAAAATGCAAATTATAGGGATTATTTTCCTTCAGGCTTTGTATTTTTCTGTTGCATCAGATAGAGAGTAAGAAAATTAACCCACAAAAAATCCTACTAAAGTAATAAAGAAGATCTGACTTATATCCGGTAAAGATAATTTGTTGATAAGACTGCGTGGCTCGCTTGAACTCATTTTGCTTTCTCTGTTTTCTGTAGTTGATCTTTTAAACGCAGCCATGGTAGCATAAGGACTCAGTTAGGGAGAAAGTTTCCACCTTTGCCACAGTCACCTACTTTTGGGTCTTTTCCTAATGCCGCATTGTTGTCTTTTGTAGGTACGTTTTCTACCCCTCCTGGCTCCAGAGCACCCAGAGATTGCTTCTTTTTATTTTTAATACTTTGAAATTCAAAATCGGGATTGATAATACTGTGTTGGGAAGCTGCTATGTAGCTTCTCTTCGTCTTTACCACGGAGGTTTGATACCTGACACTTTTAATTTAATTTAATTAGGGAGGCAGAACCCCATCTTGGTGTTCATTAAGGGGATTATTCATCAAAGTTATTGCTTCCTTGATGGAGAATAACAATATCACTCGCAATGGCTGATGTTGCTCTCATAATTATATTACTTTCTACTATTTTTCTCTCCAGGGCTTTGTACTTAGTCTCTTTATTTGAAAATTTTAAATTGAGGGAAGCGTAAACTTCTGGTATAGCAAATTCACGAGGGCCACATTTATTTTAGTCTAGTAGCTTCATGTCGTGTAAATGCTGCGTAGAAATTTTTTTTTCTGCTTTTTATTGGTTCTCTGCGCTGTCTTTAAATATTTGTATTTCTTTCAAGCTTAGCTGCACTTCGGCTCGGGGCCTGAGGTTTCTGGCTGCCTGTTTGCTGATGTAGCTGAACTCTGCCGTGCTGAAATCCTGCAGAGCTCGCTGTAGTAAGGAAGCCTGGATGGAGCAGGGAGTCACCATGGGGTTTGCTGGAACAGAGTCGAAATCTAATGTAAAATTAATAAGGGGGGGGGGGGGGGGGGGGGAGAGCAGACTGTTTGCAAAAGTTATCTTTTGTAACGCAGCCCTAATCAAATATTCAGAAAATGACAGCTTTAAAAATAGAACAATTGTCCTTTTAAAACATGACTAGTTTGGTTAATTTACCCCCAAGTATCCGGTGTCTGTGACTCAGAAAAACCCTTATCTACTAAAGGGGGAAAAAAGAGCATTGCAGAAAAGGTGACAAGTTTTCACCTCTTTCCTCAGAGAACATTTTAATTCCACTTTAATCAGCCTGCCAATAAAAGAGTACTTGGCTTTCAAGGGGAAACAAATCAAAATATGCATTTATCAGTCATGAGGCAGAATTCAATCGCTCACAACTGATGAACTCCAAAAGGAATGAAACTAGTACTATCACGCTGCCTTGGTGGGTTGCTTTATACTATCAAAGAACTGGTACTATCTTTTTCTGCCACATCCACTGTTTGTCTGTCATCCCTAATTATGGGCTTTCAAAAGAAACGCTTCATAATTGCTGTTAATGGTTAAAATAAAAAATTTTGCATCTAGATAACTAAATAACGTTCTGGTGTGTGCAGATTTGTATGCTCTGCAGCTGCCAAAATAACTAAAGGAAAAAAAAAAAAAATTAGCCAGAGATGAGGCAGAGGAAAGAGAAAGAGGTTGCAAAGTGGTACTGTCAGTGTTATCGTACAGGGCTCCTACAAGGGCATGTCACAGGCCTGTCTTATTAAAATAAAACTTTATTTTCTACTAGGAGGGGAGACTTCAGGTTCCCGTAGTGCTGCACAGGTGGGCTCTCATTTCAGACTCCTCTCTGCGGCTCTGGTTAAGAAAGAAGAGCCTGAAGTGGAAAGCAGTTGTGGGGTTTGGTGTTGTTTTGGGTTTTATTTTTTTGCATCGAAGCAAAGTTGGATGCTGTTTCGCGTATGGGTGTTTCTAGGTTGTGGGAATTGGTTGCTCTGGGTTTTCTGCTTGTTTAGCATGAGGCGAACACATTGCTCACTTTATTGATATTAAACAGAGTCGTCCTGATGGTTACAGTAGTTAGACTACAGCATTATACACAAAGCTGAATCTTTCTGGTGAGAGAAACTGCATTCTTTGAGCTTATCTTGCTCCCTGCGCTGGAATTTACATGCGTAACTACCAGTGCATCAAGATGAGTTTTTCGCCTTTGTGTGGTTTGCATCTCAATGAGGGTGGAGAGGTGCAGTCTGTTTAGCTTTCCTTCTCCCTGCCCTGAAAAATGGTTAAAACTCACCTCATACTTTATTTATGCTTTGTTCCATCCGACTTCTCTTCTGCTAGTAAGGATTTATGAGGCCAGAAAGCCAGAGCCAAACTGCTCTTCTGTTTCATTTTCTCCATTTCTCGTCCTTGTTTGCTTTCTTTTCGATTTTTTGCTCCCTGTGCAGAACGCGCTTTCCCCTGCCTGACTGCATCCCCCTTCAGGGCAAGGCTCGGGCACATCCCCAGACGCTCGGCTCCCCTAACACAGCACCATGCCTTGTCAAAGCCCATGCCTTGACTCCGGTGTCCTGGGATCGCAGCCTGAAACTGGTTGGGCGAAATACCAACCTTGGCGTGAGTTTGATGTGCAAAAACACCGGGATCTGACCTCTGTTCTCTCCTTTTCCCCTTCCTGTGGTTCCACAGTATCTCGCTTGTGTTGCCCCGGTCTGGGGAGCTTTCTGCTCTCCTCCGTCCCACTGAGCTCCATCCTCTCTTCGGATCTCACCTCCTGACCTCCTTTTTTTTTTTTTTCCCCGGGAGTCGATTAGACAAAGGAGGTACGTTGTCATGTGGATGGTACATACAAATAAATTGCATTGTATTTTTTCTCTTTTACGGTTGATTTTAATCTTGTGTTTCAAAAGCACGCTAGTAGCAGTTGCAGATAAAAGAAATACAAAGTAGGATTGTTAAAGTGCCTGTTTGGGTCACGCGTTTGTTAAAATGAATGTGTTGATGCTGCTTGAACAGATAGGACAACCTGTGATACTCTGAAATTAAAAAGCGAGGAGAAACAAGGTGGAAACGCGATGGTGGGGGAGAAACTTTCGTCTCTTCCTTTCGAGAGTGCTTACGTCAGTCGTAGGGTAGTAGGAGTAAAGGGGTTTGTGTGCTCAGCTATTAATTTCAGGACTGCTTATATTTAATTGACGTGAAACCAAGTGTGCTTGATTTAAAAGATATGTTGCTCCGCTTCGGAAAATGAAGTTTAGGAAAACCAAGTCGAACTGTAAATAAAAAATAAGTTTATAAAAATACTCTTATGGCTGCTGATAAATGGTTTAGGATTATAACTTGCTGTTGCTTAAATAAACAATTGACTTTACAAACAACAGATAGTACAGAAACAAAAAGTTTTCAAAATAACCTTTATTTTTAAATGAGAGCTCAAGGAGAATCATAAAGCCTTGCATGGGGCTTCTTACATTTCACGTAGGCATTTGCATTCATGCTTTTGTCAGATGGACCTTTGCAGACTTCGTGCTCTCATACATGTTGGTGGAATTCTTGCCCCTGTCGCCGAATTTTCTGATAATGTACTGCACTCAGGAAATACTTATATGTTCACTCTGGGAAGACACGGAAACATTATTCCTCTGTTAGGTAATTTTGCTCTAGAAGTAATCTGCTGAAGGTGGTAGTGTATTATGTATCTGAACCGCTTGGAATATTGTATATACAGGCTACTAAAGTCTTAAATTAAAATGTTTGTACTGCTATGTGTGAGTATAGATAGTTCTGTGTTTTCCAGAGAGCTGATCATGAGAAAAATGGTAAATCATTAGTGCTAAGGAAGGTATGTCACATGAAGCTTGGAGGAGGAGGAGTACTAGGTAAAGGATGAGTCAGAAGCTGACAAAGTTCTTCAGAATTTGGTAATTAACAGAAGTGAAAGTAGGAGTCAGCAGGAGCTGGAATGACAAAGGTCTCTAACTTCTTTTAAGAATGCAGAAATCCAGGTGTTGTAATGTCGGGTCTGTATCCTGATAGAGTATTTGGTTTGTTATCCTGTGTGTGATACGTAAATGCCAAGTATATCGCAGAAAAGTGTGAAATGTCCTTTGGAGGACCACTGTAAATATCTTACCCCCCCCAAAAAATGTGGTTTCCCATACGTCTCTCTGTAAACCTTGTGTGCTGAATCATAAGGACTTAGACATTTTCTTTTTATTAGAGCTTTGGCTAGTCTTATTAAATGTGTCAAATTATGTCCAAGTTTTTAACGAACTTTAGAGGAGCTTAGCAATACAGTTTCAGCATTTAGTGGTACACTTTTGGGATGGGGGAAAAAAAGATGCATTTTTATATTGTCGTATTTGGCAATTAAATGCCTGATCTATCTTTGCCTTTTCTGTGCCTCTACCTATACAGCTTTTCTCCCCCCACCCACCCCCCTTTTTGTTTTTTTAAGTAAGCATGTAAGATGACCAGGTACTTGTGTCACGACTTTGGCCAGCGAATTCTGCCCTTGCGGGTCTAATTAGCTGCCCTGTTATATTGCCATATTATGTTGTATGGCATGTAACAGCCACCTATTGTTATTATTTTTTCCTGACCCTCCTATGAAGGGAAATCACAGTAATTGAAGGGGCCTCTGATTTTGTAGCCCTTTTGCCATACGTTTATGTATGTTACTTCAGTATTCTGAAGCAATTTTTATTACGCTTCTCATGGCCAAATCTTGTTCTCCATAAGATTAGTAGGAAGTGATCGCTTTATTTCTTTGGGGGCAGATTTTGCTACTGTGCATTTATAACTTCAAAGACAGCAATAAAGAGCTGGTCCCTGTCGTTGGAGCAAAACACACTTGAGTGAAAGGTCAGAAAGAGGTAGCAATGCTAAGAAATGTCTCTGAATGTCAGAATTAATTAAAATATTACTTTATTTAAATTACTGATTTCATGGCATTATTCTAATTCATGGAGCCTTTTAAAGCCATGAGTTCTATTTGGAAATATTAGCACTAAAAAGCACTGGGTGCCCAAAAGCTGTGGGTTTGGGAGTTTTTCATACTATTTTTTTTTAGGAGATGAGTAACTTAGAGTCTGTCTAGTTTACGAAAGCATAGATGTTAGGCATGAAGGAGAGATTGATTCAAGACCCTTTCCTTGCTGCTTTTTAATCTTCTGGAATGACTGTATATTCTTAACCTTATAAGTAAATGAAGTTGGAAACTCAGCTATCCCTAAAAAAAAAAAAAAACAAACCAAAACCAAAAACAACCCACAACTTTGATGCATTGGGTTTCAGAGAAAGACGCCACCGCCATCGCCTGCAGTGTGGTGGTAACCTAAGGGTCAGGAGAACTTGAACTGCAGCATTAGGTCTGTCGTTACGTCTATCAAGCTTTTCCTGTGAACCGGCGCTCCCTGCACTGCTGACTCGGGCTCGCACGCTGCTGCCGCCGCCGCCGAGTTTTCAGAGCAGCTCCTTCCTGGGGTGTTTGGCACGAAAGAGAAGAGAAATACGTATCGTCCGCTGGTTTCGCCTCCTCCGGTCGGAAGGAGCTTTTACCTTCCCGTTTCGCTCGCTGCCGAGAACTTCGCCTGAGCTGTTGTGGTGGGAAGTAGGGCGATTTAAAGAGAAATATGTTTTGGCATGCCATGTTTATCTTACGATAGGAGTTGTTAAGTGTCTAGGGTGCAGCTTGTTTTTACCACAGACTAAAAAACTTGATGCAACATTTCAGATTTTATTTGATCCAGCACACACATTTTTGATGCTCAATGCTCAAATCGGTAACAGCAAAATCCAACTTTCCATAAGTAACTACTAGCTCTTAGCCTCCTTTTTCAGATTGTGGTGTTCCATACCGCTTTAAAATATGGTCTAATCTTTGTAGGAATGGCTCTGTTGTAAGCGTTCATATACTAAGCATGTGCTTCATTCAAAAGCTAGTTTAAAAACTTAGGTGGTAGCTGACCTGGAGAACAGACAAGTTGCCTTTTTAAGAATTTCCCCCAGTATTGTTATTTGGGTTTGCTTAAAACTTAGTACTTTCCAAATTGGACAAGAATACCAATTAAAAAACCAAGAGTTTCGTGAAATAGTAGCTTCTGTTTTTGAGCATTACAAACCCAAGGAGCCGTTTACACTTTGGATTTTACAGTTGTGATGATGGACAAGATGATTCAACCAGACTGAACCTCCAATCAGTTTAATGTATTCAGGGGTTTCTTTTTTTAAGCCAGAGGAATCACTGTAACATTTATTTCAACCTTCAGTATAACAGGTAATAGATTTCTCATTGGCTTGCGCTGTATGGAGTCTGGGACGTTTGGAATTTTAAATCTTATTTTCCCCTCTAATATTGCCCGTGTGCACCTCTTGCAGCAGGCAAATGCTTTCACTGGCAGGGCAGGCTAAGGAGCACTTACTGATAAGGAAAAGTGACAATGAACTTCAAAAGAAACAACAAAGAAAAAAACCCAAACCTAAACCACACAGTGTTTGAAAGCCTGACCTCTGCTAACTTGACCCTCTGTTTCAGGGCATTTTGTCTGTATTGGACGTGAAGGGGTGGCTGCGGGTCTGCAGCGACACAGCAAGTGAGCACCGAACCCCATAACTGAAAACTCGGTGATTGAGTCTTCATTATTGGAATATCTTCATTATAGTTTTTATTATTTTGTTCCTTTTGATTTTTTGAACTTCTAGGTGTGCTTAAAGCACGTTACATTCATAACCATGAGAACTAGAAAGTGTTTACAGTGAAAGCCAGGTCCACTCATGCGGTCTCATGGTCCTGCACATAAAGTCCAGACAGAAACGCAAAATACCTCTTTTTTAAAAAAAAAAAAAAAAAGTGGTCAAATTTAGAAAACTTCAAATATGCTTTTTTTTTCTCCTCTGTTATTTCGCTTAGCTTCTTGGATTAGGAAATTTAGTTGGGAGAACTATATGCGGTTTGTATTTTTAATGTTCTCCCAGACCATTCATGCCCTTCCAGGGATTTCTCAGGAGTTACAAGGGGACACCCCCCCGGCATGAACAAAGCTTTTGGTTATTTTGGGAGAAATTTCTCATTTCCGACAGTTGGAGCAGGAGCAAGACGTGGGCTTTCTTGCTCTTGCTGCCTTTTTTCTTGGCAAGGTGGGAAAGGACCAAGAAGGAGGGGGAGAGGGAGTACCTGGTGGCTCTCAGGTGGTGGGAGCAGGGGATGGAGATGCACGATATCCTTAGGACCGTAGGGAGGTGTTTGGATCTCGGCAGCAGATGCTGACCGACAGCACCGGTCCGATTACTTCTCCTGCCTCACTTGCGTGAGAGTGTCTTACGCAACAGTTTGTTTAAACGAAAAGAAGAGAAACATTTTTGTAAAATGGGGAGAAGCAGCAGCACGGTGTAGCAGGACTTCATAATAGAAATTGTCTTTTAAGTGTAGTAGATAAAGGAAGTGCTGGGGGTGCAGGTAGCCTAATCTGCTGGAGATCTCGGTGAAATGCCAGTCGTGTTTGGTTTTGTGTTTGTGTGTATGTTCCCTGCATTGTTAGATGCTTCTGTGTCTGAAGGAGTGCTAGCTGCTGCAGGAGCTTGAGAGAGGTATGAAAAACATTCCTTCTAAAAATACTGGGAAGCTCCCTCCACCCCCATTGTTTATTGGAAACTTTTCCCCCCTCTTAAGATATTTGATTATGGTGTAATGCAGCTAATTTAAGCATCTGTTTATCACTGCCTGGCTAGACTGAATGTGAAATTTCAATTGAATTACCTCCCAAGAGAGCTTTGAGCTCTGAGGGTAAAACAAATCATTTTCTCTCCGTTCCCCTGGGACTGTCAATAAAAAGAATTCATCTAAATAGTTTACATGCGTTTTGAAATGTTGCATCTACTAGACTTGGTTTTGTTGTTAGTGGAAAATTGCCAATGTGAGTAGAATATCAGCTTTAACTCGACTATGGCAGTGTTATAGCATGGTAGTACAGTGTCTGGAAAGGCTACAGCTGTGAAAGCATTTGCATTTAAGTAATTCATATTTGATCAATAAATGTGCGTGCTTTATTTTAGAACAGAAGATAGTGTATAAACCTGAGCTTACTGCAACCTCAGACATAAGATGCCACCACCCCAGTAGATTCTCCAGCTCTTCCAGTTGGCATGTTACAATAAAGTCAATTATTGCTGCGGGCTGCTGGTGGGACTCTGTGAGCCCCTCACCACCACCGCAGCTTTGTCTGCTCCTAAATATTTGTGTGTGCGCACGTTATTAAAAATATATCCGCTTCCACAAGAAACAGTAGATTTTCTCTTTTATTTGTCATCATGTCAACAAAGATCTGGGAGAGGGCAGAGTACAGGTTTTTCTTGCTCTGCAAAAAACCTAGTTACTAGGTTTACATCTTCTCTGTCATTTTGGTAGTGGGAGGAGAGGAGATTTTTCCTTCTAGTTTGCCTTACTTAGATTTGAAGTGAAACCTGCTGCCGTCTACATGCAGAACACCTGCAGATCTGATTTGTAGATGCTTTTACCCCAGACTGGGCTTCTCTGCTGGGGGTCAGGTGCTGTCTTCGCTCAGACTGGGACGTGTGGACGTGTCCGTGAGCTGCAGGCAGCAATCCACGTACTGGTGATGCCCCGGTGTCTCCCCGCTGCTCTCCCTGGAGGACAAGCAAGTTCTCCTCCAGCTGAGTTTGCTGACTGGGAAAGAGCCCTAGACTATCTCAACATAAATAACTGTGGGCTACGCTTCCAGATGCAAGCGAGGACAAAAAGATTGGGTTTCCTTATGGGAATATCCATGCTAACCTTTGCCCATCACTTGAGTCTCACCAGTGGAACACCACTGTACCCTTCAGCTCGGACCTTTGGGCTTACTTGGAGCTGCAGAGTACAGGTTGAGGGTAATTTCATTCAAGCAGGAAAACCACAGTCCCAAGAGTAATAAAATTGAAAGGCGTCATGACAGTGTGAATGCTTGTACCCCAGCTATTGTATCCCAAACCAGCGTGCAGGTAACCTAGACAGCGAGCAGATCGCAGGGAGGTGGGTGGCAGAATTTGTTTTTCTAACACCTCTCCTGTTGCCAGCAATTCCAGCTGAGAATTAGAAGAAGGTCCAGCTAGCGGTAGCAAGATGCTTCATCAGCGAACACCTTTATACCAGTTTCCCTTTTACGATGTGGATAGTTAAAATTTGCTCTCATACAGGTATTCAAGCAGTGAAGAAAAACTTTAAAGATCTTCTAGTAGTGGTAGCAGTAAGAAGATTGGAGGTACCCGTGCAGAGCGAATGCCTGTTGATTATTTTGGAGTGAAGACGTGTTCAGACCTGCAGGAGCTAGCCCAGGTTAGCAGCTAAACTCGTGTCATTGCCCTGTTACTCTTTCAGTCTCCTGTCCTGGCTCTATTTTTATTGATTATAAAAACCATCTCATTATGTTAACTGGGATCATTTTAGATGGCATAGCAGTTGGGATGACAAAAATCGGAGTCCAAAAACTGCACAAACTTTTGAATAAAACAGATGAAAGCTTGTAAGAAATTTTAAGAGTTCACTTGTTCAGGAGTTTGGTGTTTCTGCGGTCGTTCTGATAGTTGGTCATGTTTAATGGCAAAGCCTAAGGAAGTTAAATGCCACGTACATAGCCAGTATATTTTCATGACAGCTATCAGCCGCAGTAGTTTCTACAATCATCACAGGGAGGGTTTGGAGAGAGGGTCACGATATTGCTTGTTTACTTGTCAATATTTTCTTTAGTATAGGGGATTGACTATTTAAAGTACTTGTTTGCAGAAACAGTAAAAGTTATTCACAGATTGCAACAGTCTAGGAATGATTAAGGTTTTAAATTATGTCAATATTCATCATGAGCAGCAAAGGCGTAATCATGGTAAAGACCATTCTGGCTTTTTATTCCAAAACAGTAGTAGACCAGAAGTCTGTGGGTACGTTGAAGCTTTGGCCCGTGTTGTGAGATGCTAATAGTCCATATTTCCTTTCTGGCTCTAAATACGGAACTGTTTTGACAGTTTAAGTATACTTTAAAACGATTAATCCTGACAGGGTTGATAGTAACCTAAGAAAAATTTTTTTAAACCCCAAAACTGCAGTTTATCATAATGAGTAGCTCACACTGTCAACAGCAAAGTCCCGTTACTGTGTGTAAATGGGGTTTAGAGACTATCACGATAAGAAAGGAGAGGTCTTGTAATTTTAAAGTACATGACAAGAAGTAGAGTTAGCCCCTTCTCCACAGCCATCCATAGTCTTCCAGTGTGCCCCCAGCCCAAGGTGCTTCACCCGTGCCTCTCTCACCTTGCTTGTAAAACAACATTAGGAACAAATTTATTTTTGAGATCCCTGAACCAAAGTGGTCTTTCAGAAGAGGTGTGCAAAGATACCAGCTGCTTCAGATAAAATAGATACAAGAGTTTGTGTAAAGTTAAAAGCAAGGAGCTACATGGGAATAGTCTTGGAGTGTTTCCAAATACAAATGAGTCCTGTGTCACAAAAAGTCAGAAGTCTCCCTTGAGTGAAGATCATTACCCTCAGGGTGCATGTTGGTCACTCTTTAAAATTCTTATAAAAACAAAGAAATTAATTATCCAGTATAAAAATGGGGCATACGTCTCCTGGCAAACATTCAATTAACTTTTTAGTGCTTGCTACTTAATGTTGTGTTTGACCAGTCGAGCATTGAGAACGACTTTCCTTTGAAAGGGAGCTGGGGTGGAACGTGGCATTGCGCTGGAGCTTTGCTCCGGCGGCCAGTTGTGGCTGGTCATCAACATTTTTCCCATGATCGTTGAGTGTGGAGCTAGTTATATTTTACTTATGCATGTGAGATGTAATTTGCTTTGGGACAGGTTTTTTGTAGGCTGGATGATGTTTTATTGAGAATATAGTTTAGCTAGTTTTGCAATCATAGACTGGATTGCAGTGGTAGAGCATGAACTACCAATTAAAAGTGACTGTATAATACTTCTAATTCCCATGACTAATGGGCTGAAAATATGGAGCTCTTTGACCTGGATCCAATCCAAGCTAAAGATGAATTATGTCACATAGATCACATTTTGTACTATTAAAATGGCAAACGGTGCAAGTGTAAACCCCAAAATTTAAGAAATATTGACTTCCAAAGGATGAGGTGACATGATGATGAATATATTTTGAGAGTAATGCATGAAAAATACTTGAAGAACTATTTTTTTTTAACTTCTACCTATTTGTATACCCATCGATACCATTTATAATCTCCTTTCACCATAAATCTCCTGCTGCTTTGCTAACAAATGATTGTGTACTGAAACAATTGGAAGGGAAAGATTCTCTGGGATTTTTTTTATTGAGTGCCCCATGTCCTTTAGAGTGGCAGTATAAATCTCATTGTCACAAGATACATCTTTTTTTTTTATAAGTGTACCCTGTATGTAGAGATTCTCAAATTGATTTTTGATCATCATATATGTTTTATGGTTTTTTTTCTTAAAAGGATTGCTAATACTGTTAAATTTGGTGTTAAATCCGGTAATCTAAATAGCCAAGTTTTGTTGTTCTTGTAGCAGAACAAAATTAAATATCTGTGGGTTACACTTAAGGCTGGTTGGACTGCTAAAAGCTGTATAAATATGCAAGGCGCCAGAGCTTATGTGAAGGAAAGTGCTCTGCTCGTCAAACGAGGGAGTGATTACGTGGCAGGGCAGTAGGAGTTCTCTTGGAAACAGGGGAAATTATCAGCGTACCAGGACAGAATGCAAAGGTCGATCTGCTGAATACAAATAAAGTATTGAGCACCAGGTTCTGCCTCATGGAGCTGGCGCTTTTGGAACCGCTGTGATAAATGCACTGATAAATTCGAGGGAATGAGTGCTATTGCAAAAGCCTGATGAAGGCTAGAAAGTGTCCAGCTAGTAGGAATTGCATTGCTTGGTCAGGCACAATGAAATTAAATAGAATTTGCTTTAGTGAAATTGCATCGAGGATGATTAAAGGTGCTGCTGGGAGAAGGTGGTGATCACCTTTCACTGAAGCCACTTCAGTGACTCCGTCGCTTACTCCTTACGTCCGTTTTGTTTTTTTCTCCTTTGCTCGTTTCCTCAAACTTCAAGGCTCCTCTCCCTCTCCTGTTCCCTTCCACCGTCGCGTTGTGCCCCTGCCCCAAGCCTGGAGGTGACACCAAGGCAGCTTCAAAGAGCAGGGATCTCGTCAGCACCATTCCTTGGGATCGCGAGAGTTTCCCCAAATGCACCAGGTCCTGCGCTTGCCCCTTACCGTCACACAGCGTTCTGCGTTCCCCTGTTCTTTGATAATTGCGTTTTGGGTCAAGATTTGGCCTTTTAGCTTTGCTGTCAACAGCTCCAAAAAGCTGATCCGTGTAACGCAGCACCTTCTTACCTAGGTGAGCCCGAGACGTGCGGGTTGGAGCTGCTCTCCGCTCCATCCACAGCTCCGCTGTTCGGATCTGCGGTCGGGAGTCGAGTGTAGCTCATCTCCAGCTGAGTCACCGAGCGGTCTCTGATCCCTAGCTGCTAAAACCACCTCTGGTGCGGTATCGCGTGCTTCTCGCCTCTGGGGCTAAACTGCTCTTTGGATGTTTTCTTGATGCAGAAGTCTGCAGAAGAGTCCAAGTCAAACTCCTGTTGGTTTTGCATCAATATTTTTGCATTTGGTGTTACTTTTTAGGGGCCTTTGGCCTCATGGGTGTCGAACAATGGATTGTAAGAAAATTCACGTCTTTCCAGTTGTTTCGCTTCCCTGAAATATGATGGCAGAGCATTGCCCAGCAGCTGCAGCTCCGCTGTGTTTGCGGGGGAGCTGCGATACCACGAATGTGAAGTTTGAGTGACTTGAACTGGGTTTTGCCCCAGATGGGCTGACAGTGTAACCAGTCTTTTAAGGTAAAACAAAACACGTATGCACACAGAAATACACACACATATATAACTACGCGTGACATCCATATGTTACCAAGATGAGACGGTATCTCTTTGACTTTTTTGTTTCTGTTTTGATATTTAAATGGTCCTCTGGCAATGGGGCTGGAGTTACATACTCTAAATAAAGACACCTTCAAACGCATGTAAGAAGACCTTGGCACTGTAAGTGGAGCCTATTTCCTCACCGTATGTGTTTTCTTAAACAGTTTGACGTTGTACCTCTTCTGCTGCTGGTTATTGCTAGACTAAGAAGTGTAAGGAATATTTTTCATGATTACAGTTGTTGGAGCAGTGCATGCAGAGCTATATTCGGTCATTTATTCCTTCTTCATTTTTGTAACAATTGTAGCATGAACTAATTATTTTCTCAGCTTGAGACGTAAGGGAGTTGCGTTTGATAACTGTTTACTTTACAGACTCTTTTTTGAAGGAGTGACCTAAGCGTGGACGTGGGGTCCTCTGCTCTGTTCCCTTCAAAGGCGTAGGGAAGATCAGGGGCTTTGCCGGGGGGGAGAAGAGCTCGGGCAGTAGATTGGTACACCGCCTTCATCCACATATGAATATCCAGGTGAAAAGTTAATGCTGCCACTAACGGGATTATCTTCTGCTCCATGCTGGCACGTCCCTTGCATCGCCCAGACAGCAGCAGGGATAGCCAAATGGAGCCGCGTGGCTCTGAGGAGGTGGGGAGAGAGAAAAGCAGAGATGTTTCAGCAAAGAAATCAGCACGCTGTTGGGTTTAAACTATTTCTCTTTGCTTATCCCGGGAATCGGAGCCACCAAAATGCTATCTTCTTTCTGCCGTTTATTCCCTTCCAAAGGATTTGCTGTTGGCCAGTATGAAGGAACCTCACATACACCGTGGAGCTTGAAATTTGCACCAAAATGAAGCTGTATTAATAATAATAATAAAAGAGTTCCAGTTTCCTACAGATTTACATTGGCTCAGTAAATTTGACACCACGTTTAGCTTCTGAGGTGATAATGCATCAAATTACACTGTGTGGTTGTTTTTCATGGCATGTCAGTAAAATAGAAACTAATATTCTATATTGGTATTTCAGAAGATGTTTCTTCAGAGGGGTGAGCTTTCAATGAGGATTTAAAGACTGTTAATGTAAATGTGACCGTTCTGTGTATTTTTCAATTCAAGCAGCCTACTTCTATTATAGAGAGAATGTTAACAACTTAATATTTTGGTTTAGAGTTATAGATGGTAGAGTTTTAGAACATAAACAGATGCTCTCTATGGCAAAAAATATTTGAAATAGCCCTTGAAAGAATTCATTATCTTCATACTTCCGTAACTTGATTAGTTCCCTAACTTGCTTAGTGCTCAAGCAGCATTGGCTGGGTGCTTCGTATGCACACAAAGGGGCAGTTTTTGCCCTGAAAAGCTCGGTATTGGGGCATCAGATGTAGCATTTGATAATGCAGGAAGCAATAAATGGTGACCAATTCTGTACAGTTTTAACTGTCACAGATGGTTAAAAAAATTCACAAGCTATTCTTAAACAGAAGATGAGGTTCTCAGTTGCACTAATACTTTTCCTGAAAGGGATTTTGCTTTCTGTAGAAAACTACCTTTTTGTGGTAAACCAGAAAACTTTTTTTTTTTTCTTGTAGGGAAGAGTTCTTTGCAGGAAACCATTTTCTGACCAGCTTTAAAATACAGGGATTGCAAAGACCCCTTACAGTTTTTTCTCATCACTCCTAAGGAAACTAAATGCTAAACTATCAACATTATGTAAGGTTTACTGAAAGCAGTAAAGGTCCTCGCTTTTTTATCCTTTTCCTATACCCCAGAAGAGGAAAAAAATAAAATATAAATACCAGGGTATTTTTGCTCCCAAAGTTGTTATTGAGAGCTTTAGCTGCTTCAGTGCTTTCCTGTCTTCTCTCCTCTGAAACTGTGCTCATTGGTCCCGCTTACAGCAGCCTGCATGGCAATGACAGCAGCCTAAAAATTTTAAAATGTGTGGGATGAGAGGAGGGAGAACAGGAGGAGGTTACGTTGGCTTTTTCCTGGAAAATGTGACATTTTCACCAAACGTTGATACAGCAAAAGCTTCTCAAGGGAGAAACCAAAGTTTTGATTTGGAAATGCTGCTGTAACGCTGCATGGAAGTCGTCCCTGGGTTGACTTTTGTGCCTTCTCTTCCTGGTCTGGGTTCCCTGGGTGGACTTCGGTTTCTTCGTCCGAATGACTGTGTCTTTTCATTGAGCTGTGCTGGTAAACCGGAGAAAACAGTCTGGTTGGAAAGCTGCGTGTATAGAGAGCTCAAAGAGGGGGGGGAAAAGAGGCACTGAACTGCAATGCCTGTGAGATAGAGGAATGGTGGCTCTAGAAGGCTACATTGGGTTTCCATCTTCTAATCAAAAACCAACCTTGCGCTTGCTAGTAGCACTTAGTGTTTGCCGAATTGTGTGTTTGCCCGCTAAGCTTCCTTTCCCATACGTGCAACATCAGCATTTGTTGGTGTTAAAGCAAAACAATGTCAGAAGGTACTTCATTAATATAATGATGGGTCTCTTTGGATCACCCTATAAATATTTGTCGCTTCGATACCAGGTATCGTTCATCATCTTTGTTGCTGCAATACCAGGAATCATTCCCAGACCCTGCTGCAGCAGCTTAGGTCAATTTGTATAGCAAATCAGTGGCCAGACTAGTATTGGCACATCAGATTTCTTGATTCCTGGCCTCTTACCTGACCTTAAAGAGCAGGCTAATAATTTTGAAATAATTGGTGTTTTTTAGGGTTTTTAGTGAAAAAAATAGTATTTGCATATTTTTCATTTTGGCAGTCATCTGTTCAGAGGTCTCAGCCCAAACAAGCAAAATCAGAGTTATGATAGATGAATAAACAACTTTCTTGATGTTCTCAGTTATTGGCAGTTGCTATAGCAATAGGCTGCCACGGATTCCCGTATAATGGTTCTGGTACGTGGCTGCTCACCATATCAGTCAGATCGGAGGTGCATCCTCCTTGGTAATGGAGATGGTAAAAATATCTTAGCTATGCATAAACCATAAAATTGGGTTTTCATGGTACTTAGAACGGTAAAAGTTGTATGTCCGTGTGTTTGGGGTTTTTTTTTCTGTAGCAGTACAAAACACGAATCAATTCCCAGAAGTTTGTCCAGGGGGGTAACTCCAAGTGAAGTATTTTTTTGTTACAGCATCCCTGTGCTTGGTCTGGCTAGTGCCGAAGCAATGCAGCTGTGTAACTGTGGTGGAGGGATCCCGTTTCGCAATATGTTTTTAAGACCTTAAAACTTTATTTGAAGGGCAGGAGCAGAACTCTTGGAATGTGCTTCCTTATTCCTAACCTCAAAGTCTCAACTCCATGAGCAGTTTGATGGCATGGGACGGTTTCTTCTTTCTGGCTCTATACAGTGGCTTTTCCCAGGTTCTAGCAAGTTTTTCGCTAATTCTAAATTGTGTATTTACAGGCTGCTCGTGGTGCATATTTCCCTCCTCACCAAATGATAGCTTTTCACGTAGCAAGGTGCAGCCCTCCGGATCTTCACCTCCAGTGTCATGGGAGCGTGTTTTTTGGAGCGCTCAGTGCATCAAAATTTGACCCAGCTGTGTTTATTTCAGTGTGTGGTCTTGTACACGGGTAAGGATATTCAGACGTAGCCAGTGCCTTCGTTCGAATCTCACGTTGCTCGTTCAAATGAACGGCGCCGTGTCTGAACGGCTGATCGATAGCAGGTCGGTCCCTTCCTTAGACAGGAGGAAATCCAAAGGAAAAATTGATTATTAACACGATGCAGTAGAAATACAAGGACAGAAAAGGCAGGAAATCAGGCTTGGGGTTTTGGTAGCTGTTTTATTTCGGCTACATAGTCCGTAAAATGTCCACAAATTAAATTATGTGCTTTGGTTGTAACATGAATATGAATTTTTGGGATACCAAACTCTGCATGCATGGGAAATCTGGTTTTGGCCACGGAAGAGCTGCACACAGAGCACAAAACACTTGGGATGGATAGACGGGGATATGCTGCCTGTACAGGAGAGTTTATGTTGAAATATATACTCAAAAATAAACCCAGAACAAAGTCATTTCAGCTACAAAGTGTATTTTCAGGCCTTCATATGGTTGCTTGACTATAATCTCATTAACTTTTTTTTTTTAATTGAATATGAAGGCAGACTTAAGCTCTGAAATTTAGGCCTAAATTTATTTTTTTTTTTTAAATCAAATCAAAATTGCTTCTGTTGAGGGATTTGGTTCAGGATCCACTTTAAACATGTATGGGCATATTCACACTGGCTAATACAGGCTAACACAGATACGGAAGTTATTTGACAGGTGATTACAAATAGGAATCAAAGATCCCTATAAAGCCATTGAACAGACAGACACCTCCAGGAAGATGATTCAAAATACTGGGTATCTAAACTGGATGTCTAAAGAAAATTATATAAATACCTCTGATTCTCCCCTATTTTCCTCCCCACCGTGTTCTTCCAACAGAGACTTGTACTAATCCATTAGCAAAAAAAGGCTGTTTCCTACTTTGTTTTGCAGATTGTTTTGGCCTTAAACACAACCCAATCTACAAAAAGGCAATGATTTAAGTTTTCATTTTTAATGTAGCTCGTCATTGCTAAATTGAAGAACCGGGGATTAAAAAAAGCACGTAATGTGAATTAAATGTGGTGGTGGACAGTGAGTGTTTTTGTTACAGCAATAGTATCACAGGTTCATTTCCTTTGTATATCTTACTTCAGTTTTGCAAACGAGGATGGGGGTTTTCGAGCTTTTTCTGTATACTTTTCCAGGGGCTTTTGTTTCCAAAGATGTAAATTGAAAGGGATGACATTTCCACGCAAAGAGAAGAAATGTTTATTTTAAGAACACACAAGTACCCAGTTACAATATAACTTGTTGAATCCTCGATGCCAGACTGGCCTTGCTTGGAAGATGAATGTGAATTCGGAAAGGACCCTGTCAAAGTAATCGGACTTTACAGCTTACTCCTATTAGCCAAATCTTTGCTTCACGCTCCTCTGTCTTTTAAGCATGCAGTAGCAACTTTTAAGAAAAAAAAAGTTTGCAGCCTTGGTGCATGTGGTGAGGTATTTTCATGGTTTAGGTACAGTTCGTAAGCACGGACCAAGCCTTCCCCTCTGCCCCCTCCCTAAAAGAAGGAAACACGCACCCATAAAACTCGATACAAGAGAAGAGAAGCAAAATGAGCAAAACCTCAGATGAGTTTTGGTTAGAGGGTCGTTGATTTTTTTTTTTTTTTTTTTCCCCTATGCCAATGTTGCTGATTTATAGATGGAGCAGCCTGTGGCTGC
Organism: Astur gentilis; assembly: GCF_929443795.1. Lineage (NCBI taxonomy): Eukaryota > Metazoa > Chordata > Aves > Accipitriformes > Accipitridae > Astur > Astur gentilis. Next base: position 5,227,889 of record NC_064890.1, read on the forward strand.
AGCAATAATGTGCCGAGCTCCCGGCCGGGTTCGCTGCTGGGGATGGAGATGCTGTCCCTGGGCACGGCAGGGATCGATGCCGACTCGATCACGCTTTCAGCTTGCGTGGAAGTGGCAACTGGTTGTTTAAAACAGGCTACCGCCTTTTCGATATGCCTCCTTTCACTGCCAAAGTTGTACAGATGCAGGGAGTGAGAATATCCTCCTGCCACCTTTCCGGAGGCGTTTTTATACCTGTACTTCACTGTAAATCAGAAAAGCAGTAAAACAAGGGAAGGGGACAGTGTAAGGATCAGCTGAGCTACAGCAGTCTCTTCCTGAGGGTGCTTAACCTTGCATATATTATTTTCTTTTTGTCTAACTGTTGCATATGTATCTGCAGAAAATGTGCTGCTAGAAAAATTAGAAGTGGGAATTAAATACTGTGCTACAGGGTGATAGGGCAAAGCTGAGGATTTCTCGTGTAACTTTGCAGAAACGTCCTGCTTTCCACTGATCTTTTATTCAGCATTTAGAGATGTAAGATTCGCAGTCCTTTTCCTGGCATATTTTTTAATACCGATATGCTTCTCGCACTCTACTTTCCTGTTCGGATTTCTGTATTTCTAAATGTGATGTGTATGGACGAGGGTTCATAAATATATATGTTCCTTGACGGTTTCAGTTCATGCATGCGTATATGAATATATATCCCTCGATGGGGTTTCAGTTCTGCTGCAGACGCGATGGATTTCTCCCTCTTTATCAGTGGCACCATTAGTAGAGATAGAAATGGAAACTTTTTCAACTAAAACCAGCTGGGATATCATTGATCAAGATACAGTCTAACCCAGGAAAATGGGGTGTAAGTAGTAATTGGAGCTATAATGCAGTTGAAATTATATTTTTCTTGCTCTTTGTTTTTAGGATATTTCATGACCCATTCATTCATTCATCCATTCATTCATTCTTGTTCTTTTCCCTTAAAAATATAAATTTCTCAAAGATAAAGATAAAGAGGGTTTTAGGGCTGCTGAAACAACAGATAGAAAGGTTATAATTTTGTTCTTTCAGATAATATTTAATAATATATTAGAAGTTTATAGAAGGGGAAATATGATTCTCTGAGGAATTTTCAAATCAGTGACATCTTTTTCCTTTAATGTGTTATACTTAACATTGCGGTTTAAAAGCATGGAATGAGACTTCATAGGTTCGGGGGTTGTTTTTTTTTTTTTTTTTTTTTTTTAAAAAAAAAAAAAAAAAAAACAACAAAAAACCAAACCTTCCCCAGACACTGGATTTACATTTTAAAAAGAAAACACGTTACAAAGACCCTGCCGTTAACTGTACAGAAATGAGCATTTGATGATGAGTTTCAAAGGAAACAGATTAAGTGGTTAGCAAGTACTGTGGCATTTGGCACGTGTGCAGATTCAAGCAGTAAGTCAAAAAGACACAGATAAAATATTGTCAGGGAACTGGCTTTGTTGCATCTGTTTTGATGACAAAGATCTAATTTTGAATTATTTTGACAAATTAGAAATGCAGTTTACACCAGCAAGTATTTTTCCCGTAAATTTCGAGTGCCAGGCAGACAAAACAACTTGCCTTGACTATCTCCTTTTCAATACTTAATCTCCATAACTAAGTTCCAGAGTCAGCTCCGGAAACTAATTTACTTTCCTTTCTAAAACACATTTTAAAGACAAAAACTAAACTGTATTAAATATTTACATGTCATCAGTCACTGTAATTACCATAGTGTTTATATTCTGTTTGCAGAGAGTGAGGGAGGTGGTCATGCAACATCAAGAGGCAGTTGATATTTGGGAGACAACTTCTATCGTAGCGTGATCACTGTGAGGATACTTCGAGGCAGGGAAACACTTTTTCCAATCAAATGCATTTTATTAGAAGATTCAATCATCAATCCTGCCTTGCAGTCCTCCTTTCGCAGTTGGCTGCGTGGACATTATTAATTTTCACTACAGGTTAGCCCAGATATGGCTCAGATTTTACCAGTTTCTTCCCTCTGTAATTCTTTCCATTCTCTCCCTCATCCCAAGTACTTCTTCCCAGCATATGCCAATCGTTTTTATACTCTTCTTTGTAGGAAGGTGATACTAAAAGAGTATTGTAGCAGCCCCTATTAAATGTGGAGTCTGTGTGTATTGATTACATGGGATTAGTGATTGTAGATATGTATACACACAAAAATAGTTGTTATATATCTTTGGCCAGTTGACCTCACTGCTGATCAGTCTCCCTTTGGACTTCTAGTATTAACAGCTCCGTAAGAAATTCAGAAAATTGCTTTTTTATTAATTAGTATTCTGGAAAGAGAGGAGAAGTTCTCGCCTTTCTTACTCAATTCTTGAAAGATCCTCTGCAGTTCTTCCTCTATAACACGCCAAAGCAGCATCCATTCCTAGAGCAGTGTTTAGGTTCTGCCTACCATGACAGTACATTATCCCAGTTATTAGGAAGGGGTATGGTGTACCAAATTTTAGCTTCTGTAGTTCATAATGCATCTAACAATGTTGATGTACAAAAAACCTGTTTCCTTTTAAATGAACAAAAATTGTAACAATCCAAGAAGCGTTTCTGTCCATTAAAAGTTTGACAGTAACAACTTGGCTGTGAACAGCCAGAAGAAATTTTAAAAGGTCTGAGTCATTTTTATAAAGCTGAACTATAATCTTTATTTCTAAATACATGCACACACACATACGCATCACAGTTGTGCTTCGGCTTCTAGCTTCACCCCCTGAAAATGCAATCATCTCAGATCGGGCCAGGAAAACGGTTCTGCAGGTATTTTGTATGTGCTCATTTTCAGACCTAAATCATGCACGCAGTATCTTGGTTTTGTGCTGTGGGAATCCTGAAGCATTTGAAAAGTCACACCTGCATAAGGCTACATGAAGATGCAGTACAGCCATCTCTCTGAAAGGTAACAGGTAGATGATTCACAGCCCTTTGCCTAAACTTTGTCCTCCCGCACGACAGCATGAAGGACTTTGTCTTACACACCCTAGTGTTGTGAAAATTGCAATAATAAATTTAACATCTGAGCAGAGTAAGAAAGCTTGTTTATTTTTGCCTTATTTGCAGTCCCTCCACTCCTACATAGATGCATCAAGCTCCACAGCAGTTATCTTAAAAGGATGAAAAGCAGGTTGGAAATCCCATTAGGATTCCGCACAAGGGTTTCTGAGCACTCCGCATCTGCAAAAAGATTGAATGTTTCATCCCATCCCTTAGGATTGGAGAGGTAGCACCGCTCCTTGCGGTACAGAGATGCTTGTACTGTGAGTTGCTGGTTTTTCCACCTACCCTGGCTGCGAAGTAGTGAGAGTTTTTGGCCACGGTACACACAGAGCCATGAGACCAGATAATTGGCATTTAAAAGTACTGCCAGGATCATGGAAAATTGTGTTTTATTTTCTTATCATTCAGGAGAGTTGTTTATTTAATTTTTTTGACGGTGGCAGTTATAATAAATGTGCTAGTGTTTCAAAAAGCATAATAACGCATTGTTTTTATGGGGAAACAGAGCTCCAGAGGAAATGATGCTTTGATTTTGTGCATATTTTCTGCACTAAACATTTTTTGCATTCCTCTTTTTTTTTTTTTTTTTCCATTCTTTCTTTTTTTTTTTTTGGAATATTTTTCCTGCTTGGTTTAATGCAGCATAACCTCCTCTAAATTTAGTGGGAAGTGTAAACGTATGTAATGCTTTTTCTGTGGTTAGAAAATACATGTAGCATTAAGTTATTAAAGCTTGACTTTAAACTATGTCTTGGGCTAATGATTTTACAGTATAATTGCTTTAGTTAATTTGAAGGCAGGTATACATACAGCTTATTCCATTTTGGCACTATAAAGTTTGCCATTGGTATTATACCTCATTTTTTATATGATTTACATAATTTGTGAAACAGATTTAATATTTTGTGTGTGAGCTAATTAGTTTCTGGTTTAGAGCCTTCATTGTATGTTCACTGGGTTTTGAACACCTTTTACAGTAGCACAGAAGGTCATTGTTGGATCTAAATTCTTTGTAGAGCAATCAATCCTGTTTTAATAAAATAAGTTGCATAATTTTTAATGTAATTAAATTGGGTTACACGGAATTGTTTTCAGCTGTAAATTTGCTGAATTGGAAGAAATACGGTAGTGATGTGTTAATTACTGCGCTGTGCTCTTTCCCTTGTTACGGTATAGTTAGAGATTACTGGACTGTAGATGAACACAATTTTACGTGCACCTCCAAGGAGCTCTTAAGGGGTGTCCAACTTTTCCTTTGGGGGGGGGGGGAGAAAAGGAACGTTTCTGGTAGCGTTTACAAAATCTTTCTGCATAACTTGCAGAAGATTCAATGCTAATATGTCGCTAGCATTTCTTAGTAACTGCCAGCTGACAGCAATGCCAGCACTTGCCAAGCACTGAGCTCTTTGGCAGGTGGCAGCGAGGTTGGGTGGCTGAAATAAATGTCCCTTTTCCAGTTCCAGGGGCGCGCCGGAGAAATGGAGCCTCTCCGTGCACAATAAGCATCTTAGAGTCACGTCACACGCCAGCCCAAAAAAGTTCTTTTCCTCTGGTATGTGATTCCTACATGAGGGCACATGCTGGCTGTTTTCCTCTCCAAGGAATTGTTTTCTTGGCTGCCGCCATCCAGTGTTTAACAGTACTGGGCAGCTTTAACGGCTCCTGGCTTATTAGGAGTCTAAACAGTCTCCTGTATCCTTTGTGTCAAAATGAGTGAAAGCTTTGGAAATCATTTTGGGATTCATTGGGCAGGAAAAGGAGTTGCTCGAAAGAGTCAGACCCTGCAGAAGGGCTAACTTTGCAAGTTAAAAATGGACAGTAACAATTCCTTTCCGAAAGTTTTTTGCGTCCACTCCTTGTGCTAACTCAACCTCTTGACTTACTCAGATTATTTCTCAACACAGATTATTTCTGTTTTGGATTTTACTCGTCTGCTGCTACCTCTCTTACTACCTGTGTAGCTCACACGTGTGCTCATGCTTTTTCTTCCTCGGTAGAATAGTTGCACTTAGCACAGAGATAAATTAAAGTTAATGAGAAAGAACCAGAACACGGTGCAGGTATTTCCCTTCCCTCTGTTTGTGTGCTGTTAGGAACTGGTTCTGGGATTAAAAAAAAAATAAAAATAAAAATGCAATCGGCCGCAATGCAAGTCCGTATCTCGTGGGACAATTGCTGTAGGTTGTACCCTGTGTATAACCCTGGATCTGCTAAACGCATTTTGTGGTAGAAGCAAATATTAACAGTTGCCTTCCTGCTCTTTGCGAATGTGCATCTGATTTCATTTAACAGCGTACATGAACAGTCTCTCACGCAGACGTGGCCATAGATGTTTTTTGATTATTTCTAAGAACCTTGAACGAAGGCTGTGTTTCTCTGACATGTTTATATGTATACATAGCTATAAAAAAAAATGAAGAAAAATAAAAAGCCGACTTTTTATTGTTGTATTTGCAGCCGTTCTTGCTCAGCTTAGAGTTGTTAGACCTTTGCAATACAATTATACCGGTGGAAGCCTTTAAGGCATTTATTTCCAAGTGGGAATACTGTTTCTCCTACTTTAAACAATTAGATGAAGTGTAATCTCACTTTCTTCCTGTGGAATGCCACACTTTTATTGCTATCATTTATCAGTTACGAGATGTAAATAAGACATAAGCTTAGGAGCCTGGCTCAAATAAAACCAGATTGTATTGATTCTTGTGTGGTACAGAATGAAATGGAAAATCATCTGACATCCACTTGGTGTTCATCGAAGCAATTTTTAAAGAATAAAGGCTGAATACATACAATATAAATTCCTTATCTTGTTTACTTGATATACGCATGCAGTTCGAAAGTCAGAAACCTGATAAAAATCGTAGCTAATTGTGTGAGATAGCGCCTATTATTTTCATTATAGGTGTAAAACGTGAGATGTCGTGGCTTAGTCTAAAAGCAGCTTCAAAGTATGCAGAAACTTTGGAGATGTGCTGACAATTTATTGATGGACGCCTAAAGACAGGGTGAAAAAAAAAACAAACACAAAACTTTCACATCACTGACAACAAATGAAACGGAGTGAAAAACTGAGGTTTTGTCCATGTAGCAAGTTAATGATTTTCTTTTTAAAAAAAAAAAAAAAAAAAAAAAACACCAACCTTTCCCCATCCCCCTGCACTGCCAGGGAGACAAGACGGCTGCTGATTTCTTAAAGCCTTAAAGTTAGCTGACCTCCTAGCTGAACCCGACTTTAATGTAAACATTTTCTTGAGATGGTTCGTAGCAGGGCCAGCAAATCTGGAGAATATTAGTGGCGCTGTGTTTGCGGGAAGCAGGAATCCCTTGGTAATTCTCAGGAGCTCTTTTCCAGGCCAAGGCAGCCTGAGACGGAGTTGTGTTTTCAGTTTTGCAGGGTTCGTTGGTAATGCCCTGTGTATCTTTTTAAAATATAATTAGTAAAACACATAATTAGTTTTCGCTTTGAAGTCCAGTTTTTCTTACTTGCTTTCGCTCCGTTAAAACTCTTTATCTTCCCCCACCATAGGTAAATAATATGATAGCATAATATTCGTGTTGCTTTAGTCGTCGACGTTTTGGCGTTAGTATACGAACCTAAACAGAAGAGAGAAATTAGAGCAGGGCTTCCTCCAGATCGCCTCTCTTTGCAAGAATATTAAGTTCCTTTAATGCTTCACGCTTAAGTGAAATGCGCGGCTGCTGACCCGACCCCAGTATTTTGAAGAAAAGTTTTCTATTTCTTTGGGTGTTTGTTGGCACTTTCAGCATCTTCTTGTGTGCCCATTCTATACAGTATGAATTGGTTACAACATCTGTGTGGTGCGTGATCATGTCAGGTATTTTGCAGGCAGAAACTTGGGGCTGAATTTCTAAATTTTTCTTACCTGCTTGCTTTTTTTTTTTTTTTTTTTTTTTTTAGATATATTGTGTTTAATGTAAGCTTGAGCATGCTGAGATGACATGCTGAAATGGGATATAACACTTAGCACTTAATTCTTGCTTTTCAGCTTCAAAGCATTTTTCACATATTTATCGATCTCCCCAACATCCCAGTCTGCCCAGTACTTGCTGCAGTACAGCAGCATGCCTGGACTGGGTGCACTGGTGGGCAAGAGTCAGACAGATGTCAGTCACTTGTACTTATTACACCCTAGCACATGCTCTGTGTTGTATTACACCGACTATAAAAATATTAATTTTACTTGCACAAAAAAGCATGTTTACCCATAAGAAACCTGTGCCTGTTGCAGGCAGTTGATTGCTGTCACTGCATGTTGCATGTTACACTGTACTCCAAAAATTGGGCTTAATCTGTTTACCCATTAGGTGAAAAACCTTGATAGAACAGACAGATTGATGGAAAGAAACCACGTGTGTAGTTGATATCTTTTTTTTTTTTTTCTGTGAAAAAAAAATACAGCAAAATTGCCTTTTTGATTCAGAAGGAAACCTTACAATTTTTCTATTATAGAGCGTCAGAAATCCAGTTTTCACTTTCAGCACAGGGCAGCAGAGATGGAAAACTCCCCTTCAGATCTTTCATTTACATTATTGAGCAAACTTGCAGAAAGGAGGGGCGGGGAAAAAATCTAAAGACTGATGTTTTTGGCTTATATTTTTTCATTTTCATTTCAGCAGTATGTACCGTTGCTGTCTTGAGCAAAACTGCCCTGAACAGCACAAAACCGGTGCTTTTGCAGAGTTAGAGCAGAACCCAGGCAGAACATTACCAACATGTGCTGGTTTTCCGAGATGAGTTGCATCAATTAATTGTTCTTCTCTTGCCCTTCTACCCCAGCTTTCTGTAGTCATTGACTGTGCCACGCATTTTCTGGAGCAAGGTTTCACTTCGTTTATCTTTTTTGTAGGTTGTAAGGTGCTTTGAACACTCTGGACGCTAGTTGGAGCATGTGTGACTTCCTGAAATATAAATAATAAAGTAAAGGGTTTATGTTATTACATAATAATTTGATTGACGTTTCTCAAAGTTGAGGGGGTTTTGGGGGTTTTGATCGCATACATGTTTAATTGGTGTTAAAATTGGCTGTTGTGTATGTTCATTGTCATGGCTTGTTTAATACCTCATGTTTGCAGTTGTCCTAGTTTTACCATCTTGAAAGATGGTTTCTATTTAGTTCCCTTAATGTTTTCCACAGTTTGTTTTAAAACCCACAAATTTAGCTGAAGTGTTTGTTTTTTTACTTAAGAATGTTAACTTTGGAAATAAAATATTTCCTGTTTATCAGCAAAAGTGTTTCTTCCCACTTGCTGGCATGATTTCGAAGATGGATTTTTTTATTTCCTTCTCTTACACCGCCTTTCTTTCTTGTGCTAAACATAATAAACCCTGAGCAATGATAAAGCTTATTTAACCCAAATATACCTGCCTCACCTCAAATAAATACAAAATAAATTGGGCAAAAGAAAGAGATAATATTTTTGAATCAGTACACAAACATTGCTCTCTGTAAGATATTCATTGTACTGCAATAAATGGGGAAAATATATTGAATTTATGCACACATGATTGACTTTTCATACAGTGAACCCAGGTTAAACATCTTGAATATGGAATATGAATAGAGCTAACATTTTCATATGAAGCAATAATGAAAATGAACAGAGCTCCATTTCGACTGATAGCAAAGAACATTTGATACTCCAAGGCATAAAATGTGTTTAGTACTTGGGTTTTGTTAAGCTTGACAGAAGCCAGGAAATGGGACGGTACAACTGCTGCATAAAGGCTTCTTCTATACCCGATGACAGGCTTGAGGATGTAACTGGGTAAAAACAATAATGCCACCCGACCGCTCTTCATTCCCTACAGTAAGAGGAGAAGGTATTCATGGCTGCCTGTCGTCAATGGCTTCGCCGCGGAAAATACCGGTCGTTAGGACGTGGGTTTTGTTCCCTGGACCGAGCCTGGCGCCAGGCTGCAGGGAGAGGGGCGGGAGAGAAGGGAAGAGCAAAACTCCTTTTCGTGGATTCTACAGGGTGGACAATGCGAGTGGTTTGGGTTGGGGTTTGGGGTTTTTTTTTACTTTGTTTTGTTCCGTAATAGCCCCGGATGGATCGGGTTTTAGTCCAGGTAACGGGAAGGCTATCCTGATGCTTTCCTGGTTTAGTGAGGAGCACAGCTTGCAAACCAGCTGTGGTTTAAGAGTTACAGCGTTACTTGCTCCAGGTTCCTAACCCGTGGTGGTCCTTTCTTCTCCCCCATGCCAGCATCTTCCAGTTGAGCAGCTCCGACAGAGGATAGCAAGCCTGTATTTTCAGGATTTTTTTCCTGCAGCGATTTCAATCCCTGATGAGCTTTACTTGTTGAGTCTGTGCGTGTTACCGTTTGATAGGCAGAAAAATCAGAAGTCAAAATATGCAGGTCATGCAAGAACTACCCGAAACTTTCTTTATATTCCCTTCCCTGCCCACCTACCCCTTTCACTTCTAGCAGAAGGTCATGCAAGAACTACCCGAAACTTTCTTTATATTCCCTTCCCTGCCCACCTACCCCTTTCACTTCTAGCAGAAGGTCAAGTTGCTTTTCTCTTGCAGCCCTATAAAGGCGCTTGTTACCTTAGCTGTAACCCTATAAATGCTCTTGTTTAACATAGACCGTGTTTGAAGAGTTGACCTCTTATTTGTTTTTAGTGTTTTAAATTAAAAGTTTAAAGGTACCTAAAAATCAACTTAAAGAAAAACTTGGCTCAGCAATTAAGGTTTGACGTCTGAGTCTCTCCAGCTCCTGCATACAAGCAAGGAAACTTTCCTGAAGAGTCACACAAGGGAGAAATTCGTCTGATCGGTGAATACAGAGCCCATATAGCTCTGAAGGAAAGCTTGGCTTCCACTCAATTAAAAGAGGCTCTTAATTGATCCTGTGCTAAGCCAGAATGGGAGCTTTTTGCTTTTTTTCAGGGAGATGGAGACAAAAATAAACTAACAAGGACACCTGTCGGCTTCCAAGCTCCGGGTGTTTTCAGACTATGTCTGCTGAAAGGGCATTGCGATGCTTATGGTTTAATCATCATTGTGATGATCTACATTAGCGGCTTAAATATATAGAACTTCCCAGTGAAACCAGAACTAAACCTGTACTTAAATTCCTTAGGACTGCCCTAAAATATCTTGATATTCTGTATTTTAAATACAAATGCTGTATCAGCATCCAGGAGAGTTAAAGAGCGACTGGAGGGGTGTCTACTTCTGCACTAGCCTAAAGGTGACCTGTTTTACTGTTCTTCAACTTCATCGGCTTCAGGCAGTGTAAGTTGAAGGTCTTGGACCACTTATCTTTGCAGTGACTGTTTTCTGTATTGTGGATCCTGTTAAAGGCGTTTTTAACGGGTTTCTCTGCACATCTTGCAAGTTCATGATTGTGAATAAAGAGTCCTACTTCAAGAGCTCTTTGAATTTGTGTCGAGCTTTCAGCTGATCCAGCATTTGTTCTCGGTTTGTTCACCTGTGAAATGGGTGTTTTAATCACTTAGTGTGATGTAATTCTTTAAAAATGCACTTAATACACCCGTATAACCTGCAAAAAAATAGAAAGTTATGTTAGAGAACTTGCTGCGGGGTGGTAGGGCAATGCTATATGCTAAATTTTCTGGACACAGAGGGTGTAGAAGGGAAAGTACAGTGGTGGGTTTTGAGTATTTGATGAGAATAAAACATTTTAGTCCACCAAGGAAGATCCTGTACCTCATTTAAAAAGTCCTTTGAGATCCTGCACAGACTGTTGGAGCTCTATTTTCCAAACCAAAAAAATTAAGTGAGACAAAATGGCAAAGGGAGAAGTCAACTAAAGATTTTATCTTCCTATCCTTAAAATTATCATTGTTGTCTACAGCTGTAAAACTGTTTTTGTTGCCTTGCCCGACAGGAGCCCTGAGCTCTCCTGGTGCAGCATCGACCTTGCTGTGCCAGTTCCTCGTCTCAGGAGGAAGATGAAGAACAGTTTTGCAATTAGTGCAGTGGACTGGGATTCGGAAGATCGGGGTCAGACTTGCTTTGTGACCTTAGGTAGGTCACTTCCTCCATAAATCAGTATTATTACAGTAATATTTCCTGTCCTTCATCTTAGGTATGTCTTCCGTATTTGATTTGTAAACTGTTCTGACTGAGGGCTTTTCAGGTTAAGTCTGGACAGCATCTACCACAATGGAGTTCTGTTGTTAGCTGGGGTCTCCAAGATGCTGCTTTATTAAAAACAATCATAAATTCAGTGCTACTACTATGTTACATCTTTCTTTTAAACATTGAGATGTATGAGGTTATACTTGTTAAGCTCAAAAAAGTCAGGAAATACCAGTGGTGAGGTTGGACATAGAATCTTATTAACATGTCATTGCCCGAGTGTGTTACCATCACAACTTATTTCTCAAGTGCACGATATCATTAATACTTGACTGATCAGAACTCTGTAAACAGGAAAGGATGCAGCATGAGGTTGTGCGCTCAGAGCAGTGATTTACTGGAGCTTGGTTTGGCAAATCTGCATCTACAAAACTACAATATATTAGTTTTGCTTGATATTTACATCCAGGCACTTAGTATCTAGTTTAGTCATCGGTGTGTAGTGTTGTAGGTACTCATCATTGTGTATGTATGAGATTCTTTTCTGCTTTAATTTTATTCACTTGTAATATTATACTTTGACATTGAATATTTCAGAACCCAGAGGAGCATTTTAGAAGAACAACAAAATTTTAAGCAGTATATGTCATGTGAATGAACTTACTGCTGAAGCCCAGTACAAGTGATCTGTGCACGTCCAGCTTGTCCGGTGCTTCCCAGTTTAAAGCTGACCGTGCCTTCACAGCCCAGCCTGCGTGCCCAGGAAATCCCTGCTCATTTCTGAGCAGACCTAGGAAAAGAAAACAACGGGAGCGAGACGCCTTGGCCAGGGCAAGTCATTCAGCCTGCTCTGAATTCCCAGGTATTCCCCAGACGTGCTGCTGTAGAAGAGTGGGCAGCAAATTGGTTTTTCCGTTCTGGCAAGACGTACACAACCAGCAGATCATCTGTCGGGTCCATCTGCACTGTCAAAGATACGGAACTCAACTCAAAGCACTTCTAGTCTTTCGAGAGTTGGTAGGCATCCCTGTCACTGCCGCAGGATGGGTTTTCGTTAAATTTTTTGGATATTTAAAAGAAAAAAATAAATTAAAGGATTAATTTTGGCTGCACACTACCAGATTGGTCTGTACTGTACGTGACCAGAGTTGTGCCTTGCATCAAAGCTTGCATGGATGGGGAAGGGGGTTTACGACTGTAGGAGAGTCCATAAGTAGAAAATTGAGGTCCAGAAAACGCTGTCCTAGATCATTTCTGCAGAGTCCGGTTTTGTTTGCTTTTGCTTGATAAGGGGTGAGGCATAGATCTAAAAGCCTTGACTTGTTTAAGTAGGAAACCTCATTTGTACTTGTGGAAGTAGGGCCGATTAATTCACGTATATGCCTGGTACAACACAGCTTCTCGGAGGATGGTGTCCCTCTGTTTCACATTGCTTTGACAGCCGTGTAAATTCTCACTGTCTTTATTTTATACTTTATTGAATGTACAGGCGTGGATTCAATGATACCATACCTAGTTTTCACCAAAAAATTCCAAAGCAGCATTAAGAGAGGTTGCTCAAGTGGTTTCTACCTCTTCTCTGTCGCCCGTGGGGCAGCAGAACTGCAGTTACTTTTAGTTTTGCTCTACTTTCCCGTGATTTGAGCAGGAGTAAGCAATATGGCCTAAACTTTTTTTTTAAAAAAAAAAGGCTATGACAGGCCAGCCCTGATAAATTTTAGCATCATAGGGAAAGCTATAACCTGCTGAAAATGGGGGTTATAATTAAAATGTGTAGGCACCCTGAATTATAGCTGTTGCGAGTGTTCCAGCTATAGTAATAATTGAAGACCTTTTAATAATTTTATATGTTCTTTTTCTAGCTTGGCCTTGAGCTTAGGCAGGACTTCAGTTTCAAGATAATTTTCTTGTCTTCAAAAGTTAAATTGCTTTCTTTAATATAAAGCATACAATAAGGAGTGCAATTGAAAAGCTGCATGCCTACTGAACCTGCTCTTTCAGCGTGAGACTCCACTTGTTAGCAGCAGATCCAGAGGAACAAACACTCTTTTATTATTAGATGATAAATCCCTGATGCCGTATCACTGTTTTGGCTTTCAACCTTATTGAACTTTCAAGAGAAATGCCTCTGTTTATAACATGAACTGCCCAGTAGCATCCAAATATCTGTCACTGTACTATGGACTTGAATTTTTATTCAGTAAACTGTGTAGTGTGCTGCGTTGTTAATAGCATGTCTGATACTATATGACTAGGCTCTGGCTTATATCCTGATGAAAACCTGTAGAATGAGATGTGAGGTTTACCATTTTTATTACAGAATTTTCATTGCAAGTTAGAACTTCTAATAAGTTTTACTTAAAGGAGTTGGCAAATTAAGGTAGGTTCTTCTGAGTGCCTAAGAAATATAAAATAGTATTTCTGCTGAAAGTTACTGGGATCGTTACTCCTAGACTACTGAAGCGCTGCTGAGAATATGGCCCTGAGTTCACAACTACTATGCTGAAGGCGAAAACCCATGTGCTTTAGAAAATATTATTTACTACCATGTAGAAATATCTAAATTAATAGTAATACCTCTAGCATTACTTTTCTGCATTGTTAAACGCAGAAAGCCTGTTGGAATAGAAGAGCAGTTGCATTTCTGCATGTGTGCACGTTTGGCGAATTATGATTCCACGTTTGACTTTTAATGCACAGTTCTCAAGTAGGTTCTGCGGTCTCTAAAATAGGGGAAACTGAGGCAAGGCTCTGAATTTATTTTGCAGGCAACTTAGTTTAGAGGTATCTGTGGCGAAGTGAAGATAAAAATTGAAATTCACTGGCTGCTGCATCGGTGTCTTAGGTGCAGGGTTGCCTGTGAAATTTGCTTCCAAATCATTTCCTTTGAGATACGCAGCATGTTGCTTCAGCAGGAATCTTTGCTTTTGACACAGCAGTGATATATTATGCCAGGAAACATTTTTATAATATTGATATCTTAGCCCACAGTACAGTATTTGTTTAATATTTGGTAAAGGCTCAGCTGCAACAGCCAACTAGCAAAAATTTTCTTCTCATGGGAGCTTCTACTGAGTTCTAGTACGGAGTCAAGATCTGGTATTTTATAACGCCAAGAAATGTCATTAAAAGGCCTTATAAGCTATCAGGCTTTAAGCAGTGTTTTCTGCTGCAGAGTATCAAATTGATAGTCAACCATAATTTGGTTTTTAAGTTTGTCTGTTGAATGAGTACCAATTTGTATAGATAATATATTGTGTGTTAAAGTGAGTGCTCCGCTTTTGTACATTCCCTTCCATTAAGAAGATGAGACCTCGGATAACTAGGAGTTTCAGATAATGTGGAATCAAATACATTAGCAAGTCATACTGTAACAAATCAGCACAATGACTATTTTATGTTTGAAGTGGAGATCGTGTTTGGAGTGCCTGTAAATGCCTTGTTGGAAAAATCAATTCTGAGCATCCCCTTTCTCCGCGTTTTGATTCATTTTACCCCAAATGTATTTTGACACTGAAAGTTTCAGTCCGCTCACATGCAGGGCTTAACTCTCTTGGCTTTTTTAAGCTTAGTCCAGATTTACACCAGGGTAGCTGAGAGTAGTGTGGTCTTTTGAAGGGCACATTAACCAGTGCTTAATTACTGTATTTGAATGGTAAACCAGCGTAAGAAAAGCATGCACAGAAGACATCTGAAGAAGAAATTAAACAACATATCACACTTTTTTGTTTCCTCAACCATCTCACTAGACCTCAAACTCCTAATATTTTTGGACGTCTCCATTTTTTTGGCAGACTTGCACCGTATAGAACAGTAACGCTATAGCATCCAGCCCAGCAGGATTGACAGAGCTTCATTTGGGGCGGGCAAATGAATAAATAAGGCTTCCTGGTACACTCAGAGAGCTCAAAGCACTCAGGGAAAAAAATACCAATAATCCCCGTTTGATAGAGGGTGGGAATAAGGTGCAGAGCTGTGTCTTGTCAAGCACTGCCGAGCTGGTCACTGGCAGAGAGGGGCCTTCAAATCTGCTTGAAATAGGAAAGTTGATGAGAGAAAGAGATACGGGAGGGCTATTCCAACCAGCCGGATCGGAGGAAGAGGTTTTATAGAGAGATGTAACGTGTTCCTTAGTTTGATTTATTTATTTTTCTTCTCTAAGGAGAGAGTCTGCAGTATTCCACGTTAAGATAGTCTTTGCCCTGGGTGCAATAAGCTTTTGCATTTTCTGAAGGGATATGTTGGTAGTATTGTGAAAATGTGACTGTGACCTATTTAGACGGGTTAGAGTGGGGTACAAATCTCTGCACTAGGAAGAAGTATCATTTTCCAGCTGGGCAGAAAATCGCATTTCTTCTGTAATAGAACACAAGAGCTCATTGAACACCGGAGTGGAGTGGCTGAGCTGTCAGCGCTCCGCCGGGGGAATGAAGTCTCCGCTTAAATATTCCATCAGATAGCAGAAATCCTGGGAGTCCGAGGAACAGAATTACTGTCTTCGGCAGATGACCAAAAAGTTCTTCTTTTTTGCAGGAGAGACTGCTCGGCTGCAGTAGGGGATTGTTTTTAGAGGAGCCGCGAGATGCTTTCTGTATATATTTTCCTTGCTAGTTGTCAAGGGCTGAAAATAAAGAGGAAAGTATTATACATAAGCATAACCCTGGGCTGGCAAGAAGACCATGTTCTGAGATTCATGCACGTTTGAATGAGCCTGTCTTAGAAACGGGAACTTTTGAATCAAAGACTTCTGTTTCTCAGAAAATCCACCATTTAACCTAAGTGCTCAGAAGCTGCGTAGGGGGATTACCCTAAATTATTAGGGGTGGGGCAGTCCAATACTTGTGTTGATAATGTTGCAGCCAGGATCAGAGAGTTTGTAGGAGGAGGTGTAGTATCTCCTCTTAGACCTCCTGTTTCGGTCAGGAAAAAAAAAAAACAAAGCAAAAAACTTTCAAGCACACAAGCCTCTGTCCTGGTGAATAGCTTGTGCATCCAAAACTACGTCTATTTTTTCCATTTCTTCTTACTAGTCTAATAGGAGATTGCTTCTCCTTATAAACCTAGACTTTGCTGCCTTTCTTCAAGAATACTTAAAGATGATGATTTTTTAAAATTTATTTAAAGAAACTTCACAAATTTGCACTGTAATATTAACATGCAAGACTTTGTGAATTTGGGTGATGTCACGTCATTAGGTTTCTGCAGGTGCCCTGAAGTGCATCACGGTTATTAAACTTCATTGTGCGAGATGGGCAAATCTTATCTTGGCCTCATGCTAGCGTCACAGCAGTAAACTTGTTGAATTCCCCTAAGTTAGGGAAATATCTAGTGTAGAACCTAAACTCTGTATTACAAGTTTTGACACAACTCTGTTTCAACCAATGGGGAACATATATTATTTTCTATCCTTCAAAGCTGCTTTTCTGTAGAGATAACATTGGCAAGGATAGCTTCGAAGATAGGCGCTCACTCAGTGGAGGAACATTTCTGTATTACTCGCAAAGATAAGGAGGTATTAAGAACTTCCTTGGAGTTCTTACCAAAAATCAATTCTATCTTTTATAGTTCTCCAGAGATAATTCATCCCTCTCCCCATCCTAATCCGCACTTGGCGGTGGGGGGAGGCAGGGAGAAGGATGTACTACAAAATGTGGATGTTACAGTCTCACAGTCCTTCTGCGACGTATTTGAAAATTTAAAACTATACCTTTTCTGAATGGGGCATTAGCCACCAAGTGATGGTCATTCCCAAATCGGTCATAGCCCAGTGACCAAAGTAGCTAATGGATTGCAAGAAATTAAACTACTCTTTCTGCCAGAAGAAACTACAAACGGTTTCAGTGCCAGGAGCAGCTTGTCCCTCCTAAGGAGAGACGCAGGATCATACTGCAGATGAACAAACACCATTTCCTTTTTTTTTAAGGTATCTTCCCTAATCCAAGGAGTGAGAGATAGACTCTTTCTCCTTCTGACTGTATAAAAAATATCTGATTAGCCAGATTACACCTTCTTTTAAGTAAAAGGTGAGCTGGTAGATTCAGTATTAGATTTCCAGACCCGTCCTATACTTCTAATTTTCAGCTCTGCCACCAGTATTTTGTGTGACAGTGACTATGCATAAATAGTTTGTCCTTTCTGAGCCCTGTTTGTTTTTTCCTGTGTAAGATGAGACCCCTGATTCCCCTGATTTTGTCTGTGCAAATTCTTTGCCGTTTGTGGATGAAGAGCCTGTAAAATATGTGACCATGCCATGAGCAGGTTGTACTGAAATATCTCGTCTTGGTAATAGAAAATTCTCAAAGCAGTGGCTTGGCAAAAATATTATTCCTGAGCAAAAATGAATTTAGACTTTTATTCTGAATCAGGTATCTTGTGTCTCTAAATACCTGCTATTCTTGAGCAGTCATAGAGCTTATTAATCATATTGCTTATGATAAATGATACTTTTTGCCACTCTGTCGTTCAGCATGTCTGGTATATGTCAAGGGTAATACTCTCTCGCAGTGGTGTAGCATATTGAAAATGGAAATAATGTATTTACAGTTTCTCAGGTATCCTGACTAAAATTGTTACCTGTCTTTTCTCCTCCCAGTTCTTTATGCTTTTGACCATACCTGACTATATTTTTTCTTTTGTAATTTGCAGAAGGCATAGATGCGAGTCGTGACAACACCTTTCTTCCTCAGAGGATGTCCTTGTTCTTGCTCACAGATTTTATGGTTAGATTTCTTCCTCTCTGTAAGGCACCTAGATTTTTTAAACAACTTTCCATGCAGGTAGCTGAGTAAACCTTAGAATTCTGTAGGAAACCTTTAATAGCCAGAGCACAAGATATTTATCCTATGGTAGCAGATGTATCTTAGAGACCCATAAAGAATTTATGGCAAAGGGAAGCAAGTAGTTATTGTATTAGAATTCCTGATGCTTTGTTTTTCTTGTTACTTCATCCCACAGTTCTGGAGGTCATTGTGATTGAACTTAATGAGTTCCTGGGTGTATGCAGGGCACACCAATGTTTTGTGTTTGTTTCTCTAGCCTAGAAATGGTGGAGGAGGGGGCAGAAGCTCAGAAATAAAACAAGAATTTGATGTCCGCTAGGGTCTTATCGAGCACTTGAAACAAACTCAAATATTTGTGGATCTGAAATTCTTTTAGCTCCCTGCAAAAGAAGTGGTGGCAGGTCCTTTTTGTATGTTTCAGTGATATTTCATCTTTGAGAGGGATTTCTAGGCACTATCTGAAGTTCTTCTGCTGGCTGTCTTTCAGCTCTGAGTAGTGACAGTTCTTCATGGGAAGGAGAGAGGGAAGTGTTTTCCTTCTTGCACTTTATTAGGGAATAATATGGTATAAAGAGAGGGAAACAAAACAAGGTAAATTGAGGAGCGATCTCTGCTGAGTCAAAGATGCCATTCAGGAAGAATAAGTAAATCTCCTGCCCCAGTTGGAAAAAGAATCCTCTGCCCTACTGCAAAGTAAGAGATCTGAATAAGTCTTCTCCTGAACTTTCTTCATCTGCAGCAAGAGGCTGAACAGTACACAAGCATCCGTATCTACCCTTCAGATGAAGGAACCCTTACCTCACCTGAAAGTGCTCTTAAGTCTCCTAAAATACAAAAAGCAAAGTTGGCAACCGAAATCGTGTAGGTATACTTTGATACGCTGACCTTGAACGTTCTGTTTTCATCGTGTGCCGTTCTTTTAAGTCAGAGGACTGATAGCCCCGCGTCTGACGTAGGCTGCTACGTGCTGGGTGGAAGGTTTATCTGCCGTACCTGTGGAATACTACCAAGAGGAGCAGGCGTGCTCCCATCTCTGGCTGGCCATTTCTCCCCCTTTCCTTTGAGTCGGTTAAACAAATTGATTAGGCTAAAAGTTGTTTTTTTCAGGGAGGAGGGAGAGGAGAATTTGGCTTTTCCTTCAGCTCACTGAACTGATCTGCCCTGTGGCTGCACGGCCACTGGGTGCTGGGGGACGTGTGTCAGAGCTCTGCTTGAAGCAAGGGTAACGTGCAGTCACGCTCTAAGGTAGTCTACGTGAGACGGTGTCGGTACCCCGTGTCCCAAGCTGCTGGTCATTGCAAGCAGCTTTATCCTCTTGAGAATTATATTAGAAACCAGAAAAACCCAAGAGATTGTAAGCTAATTCATCTTGGCTGTAATGTGCTAGACAGATGTATTCTCATGGTTTGGCACGGTGACACTGAATTCACCATTTTAAGCAGGACAGTCTGTAACTTAGTGACCAAACTGGGATTCCTCAGCTATTCCTGGTTGCTACTATAACATATAATATATAGCAGGATCTGCAAAAGTTATATATCTAAAAGTTAGATATCTAAATCCCTTCTGAAAGTAATGAATGCTTCATGAGAATATAAGGTGTATACTTTTTAATAACTGCTGAGATACGTCACACCTGAACAGCTTCTTATCTAAGAGTATCCTCAGGCATTTTTTGTTTTTCTGGATGTGCATAAGAAATGAAGCCACAGTATCTGCAGTGACAGATGTGAGATTGAAGAACTCGGGAGTGAAGAGACTCTCCCTAAACGAGTGTTCGAGGACCAAAACTTACAGGACTTAGCATCATGTGATGGAGAAGCCCAACTAGCAAGCGACTGCTGCCCATTCACATTCTGGCTTGTTCCACAGCCACTTTGACCATGCATTCACAACATCCTTACTTGTCCCATCTTCCTCATTTTGCCCCTGAAATACTTATTTAGTATAACTCTTCTTTATCTCCTCTCCCTCTTCTTACTGCTTCTTACAGTCCCATGTTTCATGGGCTTCCTGGGTGTTTTGTCCTTTACCCTTTGCTTCAGTCTTGCCTTTGGCCACCAGTCTCCTTCCTGAAAATATCCCGAGTGACATGAAAAGTAAATGTGTTCTTCCCTCTTATAGTTTTTATCTTTTTGCTAAATGCTAGCAAAAGAGAAAGCTTAGAGTGAGAGCCAGGAAAAGGCAGAAAACCTGTTAAAAAGGCAGAAAAAACTAGTATTTTCTGGGTTTTGGAAGGGGCAAGCAATGAAGACCAAACAAAAGGAGGAAAATGCAAGAGAAAATGAGAGAAAACAGAGAATCAGAACAAAAAGAAGAAACAAAGAAATGGGAAAGAAAATCTTCAGTGCTGTTTTTGTTCATTCAGCAGTGTGGGTGAGGGTGATGCTTTACAAACACAATTCAGGTCCCTGCCCCGTGAATTTGCAATTTGAGTGGGGAGGTGGGAGAAATTAATGCAGAAAACCTCCCGCATCTCAATTTATTTCTCTGTAACGCATCCCGAAGCATATTTCATTTTGGGGAGAGGAGGTAACGACAGATTGTTGTTGCTAATAGGATTTGGGTCAAACTGCTGCTTACTATTTGGCACGTAACTAGATTAATAGGAGGGTGTTCTTAAAAATTACATGCCACGGCAGGAAGATAATCCCCTCCCCACCGAATTTCAAGTCCCGTTCATCAGCAAAGGTGTTTGGCTGAGCGTACTCTGCAACAATTTATCCATTAAAACCCAAGCTTCCCTACCACTGGCTTTAATCCTAGCTTGGAAGGAGCTCCCTCGCCACGGCCGAGCACTCTTCGTTCTGCCTGAATCCCGAGAATACCAACAGTTTGTGCTCACTCCCATAGATAAACCTCCCCTCCACCCCCCAAAACTCATGAAGACAGAGGTGGTAAAGGTCTGAGTTTATGGAAGCCATGTGGAAGCTTTATCTGCATTAGCCAAGAGCTGGAAGACAGTCTCTGTCTAGAAAATAGCTTATACGAGGTATTACATGAGATCTGCTGGAGCTGGAAGGTTGATGGGCTTTTAAAAATAAAGGCTCTAGGTTTGTTTGACAGTGGCAGTTTTAAGAACACGGGTTTAGAAAGTGTGGCAACAAGAAGATCAAATAGTTACAGATTAATTTTGCATCAGCTGTAAATGCTTTTGCAGCGTTTGATAGCTAAGGGAAGTTTTGTATCTCAAGACGAAAAAGTTCTCTTTCGTTTGTGGCTTCTTTGTGGGTCTTTGTAGAGCATCGGCTGGTATCCCAGGGAATTTCGGTTCTCTCCTGTCCAGGAGTCACCCGGTAGTGTACCACTGTCAGGTCCCTGAAACAGGAAGATTACATGGGAACCCGACAACTCTGAAATGAAGGATTTTTTATTTTTTTTTTTATGTCTTGAGTGGAAAGTTAATGTTACGTAAAACTGCCTACTGAAGCCAATTCCTTCGCTAAATTTGTTTTCATAGGTTTTTTTCATTTCTCCTGTGTGTCCAAGAAAAATATTACTTAGCTAAAAGACATTAATTCAGTTTAAATCAGGGTATCAAGCCCTCCGAGTCTAGTACTGATGTGTGTGCACAAGTTTGTTTAAATTAAGCCTGCTGGTTACTGGCTCTTTGTTTGTTTCTCCGCTATCCCTGCTTTCCCTGTATTCAGGATGCTTATCTCATAAACTGCTAGAAAACTAATGGCTGAGTACCATTTTTTAAATAATTCAGATAGAAAAGCAATATCCTGCAAAATTTCTGTAATCAAGTATGTATACAATCCAGCTTGTGCAGAACCTTGATCAAAATAGATTCTTAACTCCTAGTTAAGCCTAATTAGTTTTTTTTTTAAAAAAAAAAGCAGAGTTCGATACAAAACCACTTCTCATTTTCCTTTGCAATCAGCACATCATTTTTGTTTTGTTAAAGGACACAAGTTGCATCCTTTAGATATACCGCTTGGGCAAGCTTTGCAAAACAATTAGTGCATCTTTCACACAGTCTAAACTTGATTGAATAATTACTCAAATAATGATGGTCAGTAATGGAATACATAGGGTTATCTCGTGGCTAATCCTCAGGTAATGGAGTTGGTGTATCTCCGATTTTTCTCTTAGCAGTTCCCAGTGAACGGGAGACTGAGACAAAAGTGATTATGGGAAGTAGAGGGAGTCACTGGAGGCCAGCAAGGAAAAGGAGGCCTTATCTTAAGCAATTAATCAAGAAAACTCCTATTGTGGGACAATTATTCAAAGCTAATTCTAAAATAGCTTTAGAGCCTGAGGTCCTGAAGGTTTTTTTGTGTTTTTTGGTTTTGTTTTTGTTTTGTTTTAAGAATTTTGCCAAGGTCATTGGGAGCACTGGGGCAGACCTTGCATCAAAATGAAGGCTGCTGCGGACTTAAGAGCGAGTTGAGTGTAAAGTGCAGCATCACGCAACGTTGCCTTTGAGGTGACTGTCGGAGCTGTAATTTTTTATTTCAAAAATGGATTGGAACGTTTCTAGGCAGAGACAATATTTTGAAACTTGCCTAGTGTTTCCACAAAACCCATCCTCTGTTATTTTGCATCCATTACAAGCGATACCGAGAGGAGGGTATCGCAAATCATTTCACCTTCGTGCCCAGCTCTCCTAGTGTACATGCAGGACTCTGATATCTCTGAATCTCTCTTTTATTCTTTTTCTCTGGGTTTTTTTGCACTGCTTTTTGCTTAGCTTAATTGTCCTACAAAGGCTTGCAGTAAGTGCAGAAGCGTAGGATTGTTTCATGGCTGTGGCTTTGCAAAAGACCATGAGGTCTTTTCGGTCGTCCCCCAGAAAAGCTCCTGTACAGTGAGAGCATCTAGCAGACTCCTTTACTCTGTTTTTAGCCTCTGAGCTCCCTTGGAAGTGAGATTTATGTGAAGATGTTGCTGTGATCCATGAGGTCCTATGGAAAGAAGCAATAGATTTTAGCAGCTGTCCCTGAAAAATTATAAGGTCGCCGGAAAAAAAGCAGAGGTTTTAAATTGGATGTGGTTTAAATTTTCCTACAGCCTCCCGAACTGGGCTCCTTGCTGGAGCGGGAAGCCGCCCGCAGAATTATTACTCAGCACGGTCACCCCATGCTCTCCTAGCACTTCTTTTCCAGCGGTGCTGACAGCAGCATTTTGAACCCGCCGTAGCGTAGGGCTGTCCGATCCGGTTTCAAATGGCTGTTGAGTGCCGCCCGAGAAGTGCTGCTGTGTAGGTGATCACGCTGCCCTGATTAGTTTTCTCTCTGCCTATGGGCACCTTTTGCAGGGCAGGGTTACAGGGAGAGCCAGGGACACACATGTGCTCCCATACGGAATAAAGCAGAGAGGCTGAAAGACAAAGAGAGTCACTAATTGGATTTGTAGCTGTAAGAAAAAAAACTCTTAAAGTAAACATTTTCCTCTCTTCAAGTCTTTCCTTGGCTTCTTTCGTGAAGACCACTTGAAAGTATCTGTTTCGGGGGTGAACCCTTCCCAGCAAATTTAATTTTGAGGCTTGTCAAGCTTTATTAAAGCCTTCTCATCAGTGATTTCCTTCTCTGCTAGATCAAGAAGATTGTATTTGTTATGGGATTCGTATTGTATCTCAGAATTCTTCCCAGCAAATGTGGGTTTTCACGTATGTACCAAGACACACCACTACCAGTTCAGAGTACTGAAATCCCGGGGGGGGTGTTGTCAGCACATATTTGGGAAGACTTTGGATGCTGTTCAGACAAAGTCATAAGCTGGAACTGCATTTGTATTTCTGAGTTAGCAACTGTTTGAATTAAACGCATCGCTCTGGATGGCAAAAGCATTCCTACTTGCCGCTGGTATCCTTAAAGAAATGAGCTGATTCCAACCTATTCCCAACAGTTGGAATACTTGGAAACACTTTCGGATATGGTGTGGTGTGCATACATATATCAAGAGAGAGGGTGAATACATGCCTTTTTTTACTTTGAATATGTAGGAACTCTGTTTGCATTAGTGGGAGTTTTCAGTCAATGGCAGGGCTTTTTTTTTTTTAATTAAATTTCAGCAAGTTATGTTTGTTTGTGCCACTATGGGTAGATACCGCAGATCAGGGTTTGCCTAACAGTGTAGACAGACTTTTTCCACTTTATTCTAGAGCACAGGATCTGGTTGACATTTTTATACATCTCAATTCATATATTAAAATGAACTTCTCCCTCCCCCCATCTTCCTCATTGTTATAAAATATTTTTTGTTGCTGACAAAATGCTTAATTTCCCTTTCTTATCCAATGAAGACAATCAAATAGATGGAAAAGTCTCTAAATACGCGCTCCCTTGTTGTTGTTTTTTTATAGTGCCCAGAAGTAACCAAAGCACTTTGAAAAATACAGATACGGTTCTTGCCCTGAGCAGCTTATCATTTGGTTTCGAACGTGCCCTTGCAATTGCAAGTAATGCACAATAGGAAGAGGAGAGGCAAGGCAATTAATGGCCAAATGAGTTGTGGAACTAAAAAGTTATTTGAAGGTGATATAAACACTCACAGCCTTTTTATGATGGCAAAGGTGCATCTTTGTCCTGCATAGCAAGAGTGATGATGGTCTTTAAGTTGTGTTGAGCCAAAGCTTCCTTCTGATAATGCATTTTTGCAGAAGCTCCGTCACGTGAGCAAGTATACAACAGATTAATACCCAAAATAGCCCAGATTTACTTTCGAGGGAGTAAAGCACGTCACAGGCAGATGTAGGTAGTTGTAGCTGATTGCAGACCTGGTCAGGCAGAGGTGTTCTCTCTCCACGTGGATTTTGTGGCACACCCAGCACAGCGGTGTCCATGCTATCCTCTGAGCTTTGAGATGAACTAATCGTTCAATAGGAGACCACTGTCTTCGTATTCCCATTTCTTCCATGCTACCACTTAGATGTCAAATATCTTCCCTGTGCTGATCAGTACTCCCGCTGTCTCCGCTGCCATCTCTTCTACCTGTGCCACAAAACCAAACGGGTCACTAATGATCGCTGGGCCGAAGGGCATGTTAGCTATTTATAGCAGCAATATAAATAGAAATATGCTTATTAATACAGTCTCAAATACCCCATCGTGCCACCGTGTCTGCCTCTTACTTGCTGTCTCTGAGACTCCTGAGAA
Source organism: Astur gentilis (assembly GCF_929443795.1). Lineage (NCBI taxonomy): Eukaryota > Metazoa > Chordata > Aves > Accipitriformes > Accipitridae > Astur > Astur gentilis. The sequence continues at coordinate 5,252,880 of NC_064890.1, forward strand.
CAAGAAATGCAACTCTTCAATTCTAGTACCTGTGCCCTAAACCTCAGTTCTGCTGCCATGGGTGCATTATACAGAAAGCAAAGCTTTTGGGGTTTAAATTTTGAACTTTTGCGAAGGAAGGGTGAGGTCTGAAGTAATATGGTAAAAGAAATACGTGATGTCTAATGGGACAATGATGCCTTACTATTTCTGGGGTTCTTTAGCTCTGTTACAAAATAAGATATTAAATAATCACTGTATTTTCTCACTTCCAAATCCAAGTACCTGAATGCATACGTAGGTTGCAAATCTGTGAAGGACAAACAAATTCTGCAATGCCAGGTAAAAAATATTAGTACAGCAGAGGTACGGGTACCCCGATGTAATAAATACTTAAGTTTGTTCCTCTGCTAGGAGGTACAAATAGTCACTTCCTAAAATATTTGTAGAAGTCTGGGGTGTTTTAGCAGAGGACTTTACTGAAGGTAGAATAGTGTATTCTCTTGTACAGGACCATAATACATAAAAGGAAAGGCACTGTAAAATCCTTCCAAATGTTTATATAGGTTCAGTGTTTTTGTTTTTAGTAAGATTTGTGATACTTGAAAAGCTGGTTTGGAAAGCTCAGCCAGGAAGATTAGATACGGAGGTGCAAAGTGAGAAGACTGACCATCGGCTTTCCTTTTGTCAAGAAAAATACATATAAACCCCTCGTATTATATTGGAGAATTGCTAGATACAGATAATACGATGTGGATTTTGAGTCTTTAGATCATAAATTCGATCTTTGCAAGAGGAGCGGTGCCGAATCTTAGTTGTAACAGAAATTCTCATCCAGAAATACTCCCGGGAAGATTATTAAAATACTACAGGTACTGACATCAGCTACAAAGATCTACTTGTGCATATTTCTTTAAAGGGGGGGAAAAAACACCTTAATACACAGTATTACCATAGCTAGGCTCTATTATACTATTGTAATCATAGCTGAAGCAAGAACGGTGATTAACGATGGCAATTTATTGTATCTGACGAGGGGAGAAAATAGGAGATGTTGTCGTTATCATAAATCATATCATAAATAACCAAAGAGAAGCACTCAGAAAGCTTGTGTGGTGTCAGCAGCAAGCCCTTTCAGGCACGTTAGCCCAGGATGTAGCCATAGAAACCCCAAAGTCATATTGTTATCTTAGTCTTGCTGCAGTTATGTGATACAACAGTATTAACATATAGATTAGGCCATTTATAATACTAGGTGTCATTTCAGGTTGGCTTGCTTATATAGCATTTTAGTTTTTTATTGTGCCGAATGTTAGGGAAATGCTGCATTTTTACAGGTCAGTATAGAGCCATTTATAACGTATCGGCTTCACACCTCTGTCAGTCTTGCTAATGTACTCTGTTATTGATTGGTTGTACTCTATGAATTGTCATTGCCTAATTACCTTGTCTTTGCTAATAATTTCATTTTTTAGAAGTCAAAATGTTCCTTTAAAGAGAAAACCTCTATGCCCGCATGCATACTTCGGGGCGAGTTTCCGATTCTGTTAAGGATAGTACACCCCAGAGGGAGTAAAAAGTATCATAAAAAGCATGTAGATTTGTCCAGATTTTATTACGGAAGGTTTCTGTCCCTGGCTGTATGTTTTGATCAAACGGCGGTGGTTTTCACATCACACTCTGTTCTGCAGATTTCAGGAGAGAGACTCAATCACGGGTAATTCAGAGCAACACCAAAGTGACTGAACCAAGGCTTCCCTGCTGATAAGGAGCTGGCTGGTTCTCACGCATCTTCTCGCTCGATCACTTCCTAAAGATGCTTCTGTGGTTGTTTTTACTCTCCATCCAAAGTCTGCATAATTGCTCCAGACACATTAGCATAGCGTTGCCATGCACATGCATTTATTTGTGTAGATACCTGCGATCCACAAAAACTGTTGAGCCGCTATTAAAAAGTCAAAGCGAAAATGAAGTCTCCTTCTTTGTATTTAGACAGAAACACTTTTTTGCTTGCTATATGCAGTGCAAATGCAGGACTGGTATTTTGTCGGGTCAGAGAGAGTTTGCAAGTGTAGCTGATAACAATCTGCCAATGCTGTTTTTCTGTCTTCAGCAGGAAGCTGGGTGTGTCATTTTAGGAATCCTGGGTAGTTCGGCTTCATAAACATTGCATTTTCTAAAAAGTATTAGAATGAGGACTGCCACTAGTAAGTATTTGAAAGTGTTATTCTCATGGCATCCAGTATCCTAAATCGGCACTGGAAGCCCAAGTTGGACGTTATACCCTAAGCCAAGATCTGATGCCCGAAGAGTGATGCTCCGCACCTCTCTCCTCTTCTTTCCCACACCCTTAGGCTTGCGTGATCCTGAGGTGGGTTTTTTCCTTTGTCAAATGGACAGAAAAATACTTTCTCTTTTTTTTTTTTCTTCCACCCCCACCTTCCATCCGAGTTAACCCATTAATTCACTTCACTATGGAGACCCTTCATCCATCTCCAAGATGATGATATATAAGAAAGGAGGTGCAGGACTTTCCTCTGGCTTGTTCTAGCCCAAAAGTTTGAGTAGTATCATGACAGACCAGATTAGTGATTTGAGTTCAGACTAACAGATAATATTTCTTATTTTAGCCTTGATTAGTTCCCCATTCTCCTGCACAAATGCTTGAACCAGGACAGAAGAAAGGATGGGGCAGTTTCTTTTTACAGCAACTCTGTGATGTAGGACTACAGCTTTAGTAGTTGTGGTTTGTTTCTGGCAAACTATCAATATCTTATTCTCATGCTGGTGTTCAAAAGTTCATCTCTGTTGGTTTCATACCAAGAAATGCCTACTCAAGAGTGTGAAGCAGTTGTTCAACAGGGTGGAGAGATAACTGAATTGGTCTGGAAGTTTGTGAGTCCTTGTCGTGGTTTCAGCCCGGCCGGTAACAAAGGACCACGCAGCCGCTCGCTCACTCCTCCGCCCCCCTCCGGTGGGATGGGGAGGAGACGGAGGAGAGAAAAGGAAAAGAAACTGGAACCTCGAGGGTTGAGATAAAGGCAGTTTACTGGGACAAACACAAAAGAGATTACAACAACAACAACGGCACTAATGAAAAAAAGGTATACAAAAAGAGTGATGCACAGTGCAACTGCTCACCACCCGGGACCCGACGCTCCGCCACTTCCCCCACCGAAAAAAACAGAGACCACCCCCCGGCCCGCTCCCCATTTATATACTGGGCAGGATGTCACATGGTATGGAATAGCTCCTTGGCTAGTTCAGGTCAGCTGCCCCGGCTATGCCCCCACCTCCCAGGTTCCTGTAAAAATTAACTCTATCCCAGCTGAACCCAGGACATTATCCACCCCTTATTCTATACCATCTACATCATGCCCAGATCTTACTTTTTTTTATTTTTTTTCCAATCAACCACTACAACTTTCCTTGTCTTATATATAAGTATATGGACTCCACCCCCTGACCTCGCACACACACACATGGTGTTCCTTTAGCCTATGGGCTATCCCTCTAATGTGTCCATCAATTTTGGGGCTCTATCTGTTGTAACAGTTCTTCAGGATAAGAGAGAGATGGTGTGAGATGTTGGGTTGTTGTACGCTGCCTCTGGAACTTGTGGCTAGTACATTTGGTGCAACTCATGCCCCTGGTCTGCAGGTCGAAGATGTTGATCTTGAGGAAATTGGTGGGTGCCAGTTCAAGTTCTATCGCTGTTGTACTTGGCTCAGTTTCAAAAGTCCATCCTGTAGTCATTTGGATAATTCTCACAATAATACCCTTGATATGGCATATAGACACTATAGATACAATGACATGCATTGGCAGGTTATTTAGCAGTTAAATATCATACAGCCCAATTCACTGGCTATTCTCTCCCAAAATCAAATCTCCCTGAGGTACACATCGAACCTCCCCATCCTTCTGCATCACCCACCAGGTGTACCCAGGTCCTTGAGCAAAAACAACCCCTTGAATGGGTTTGCTTCTGCTTGAGGGAGGACTAACCCAGACTGTCTTTCCTAACATACTCCTCATGCGCACTACAGGGACTTTATCCCCTTCTACAGTATGTGGATCTCTTGGTTGGGCGGGGCCAGCCCGATTGGCGGATCCTCTAGTATTAACTAACCAGGTGGCTTTTGTTAAATGTGTATCCCAATGCTTGAAAGTTCCACCCCCCATCGCTCTCAATGTAGTTTTCAGCAGTCCATTGTACCGTTCAATTTTTCCGGAGGCTGGTGCGTGATAAGGGATGTGATACACCCACTCAATGCCATGTTCTTTGGCCCAGGTGTCTACGAGGTTGTTTCGGAAGTGAGTCCCGTTGTCCGACTCGATTCTTTCTGGGGTGCCGTGTTGCCATAAAATTTTCTCTTCAAGGCCCAGGATAGTGTTCTGGGCAGTGGCATGGGACACAGGGTATGTTTCCAGCCACCCAGTGGTTGCTTCCACCATTGTAAGCACATGGCACTTGCCTTGGCGTGTTCGTGGGAGTGTGATATAGTCAATCTGCCAGGCCTCCCACTGTTTATATTTCAGCCATCGTCCTCCATGCGACAGGGGTTTTTGCCGCTTGGCTTGCTTAATTGCAGCACATGTTTCACATTCATGGATGACCTGTGAGATAGTGTCCATGGTCAAGTCCACCCCTCGATCTCGAGCCCATCTATATGTTGCATCTCTTCCCTGATGGCCTGAGGTATCGTGGGCCCACTGAGCCATAAATAGCTCACCTCTACGTTGCCAGTCCAGGTCCACCTGAGACACTTCAATCTTGGCGGCCTGATCTGCCTGGTGGTTGTTTTGATGTTCTTCAGTGGCTCGACTCTTGGGTACATGAGCATCTACGTGACGTACTTTTACCACTAGCTTCTCTATCCGAACAGCGATATCTTGCCACAGTGCGGCAGCCCAGATGGGTTTACCTCTGCGCTGCCAGTTGCCCTTCTTCCATTGCTGTAGCCACCCCCATAGGGCATTTGCCACCATCCACGAGTCAGTATAGAGATAGAGCACTGGCCACTTTTCTCTTTCAGCAATGTCTAACGCTAGCTGGATGGCTTTCACCTCTGCAAACTGACTCGATTCACCTTCTCCTTCAGCAGTTTCTGCGACTAGTCGTGTAGGACTCCATACAGCAGCCTTCCACCTTCGATGTTTTCCCACAATGCGACAGGACCCATCAGTGAACAGGGCATATTGCCTCTCATTTTCTGGCAGTTTATTATACAGCGGGGCTTCTTCGGCCCGTGTCACCTCTTTCTCTGGCGACATTCCAAAATCTTTGCCTTCTGGCCAGTCCGTAATCACTTCTAACATTCCTGGGCGACCGGGGTTTCCTATGCGAGCTCGCTGTGTGATCAGTGCGATCCACTTACTCCACGTGGCGTCAGTCGCGTGATGCGTAGAGGAAACTTTCCCTTTGAACATCCAGCCCAGCACTGGCAGTCGAGGTGCTAAGAAGAGCTGTGTTTCAGTACCAACCACTTCTGAGGCGGCTCGAACTCCTTCATATGCTGCCAAGATCTCTTTTTCAGTTGGAGTATAGCGAGCCTCGGATCCTCGATATCCCCGACTCCAAAACCCCAGAGGTCGGCCACGGGTCTCCCCAGGTGCTTTCTGCCAAAGGCTCCAGGTAGGGCCATTCTCCCCAGCTGCAGTGTAGAGCATATTTTTAATATCTTGTCCTGTCCGGACTGGCCCAAGAGCTACTGCGTGAACAATCTCCTGCTTAATCTGTTCAAAGGCTTGTCGTTGCTCAGGCCCCCATTTAAAATCGTTCTTCTTCCGAGTAACTTGGTAGAGAGGGCTTACAATTTGACTGTAATTTGGAATATGCATTCTCCAAAAACCCACAACACCTAAGAAAGCCTGTGTTTCCTTTTTATTAGTCGGTGAGGACATAGCTGCTATTTTGTTGATGACGTCCACAGGGATCTGACGACGCCCATCTTGCCATTTTACTCCTAAGAACTGGATCTCCTGTGCAGGTCCCTTGACCTTACTTTCTTTTATGGCAAAACCAGCCTTCAAAAGGATTTGGATTATTTTCTTCCCTTTCTCAAAAACTTCTTCTGCCGTGTTGCCCCATACGATGATGTCATCAATATATTGCAGGTGCTCTGGAGCTTCACCTTTTTCTAGTGCAGCCTGGATCAGTCCATGACAAATGGTGGGGCTGTGTTTCCACCCCTGGGGCAGTCGATTCCAGGTGTACTGGACGCCCCTCCAAGTGAAAGCAAACTGAGGCCTGCACTCCGCTGCCAAGGGAATGGAGAAAAATGCATTAGCAATGTCAATTGTGGCATACCACTTAGCTGCCTTTGATTCCAGTTCATATTGAAGCTCTAACATATCTGGCACAGCAGCGCTTAGCGGTGGCGTGACTTCATTCAGCCCACGATAATCTACTGTTAGTCGCCATTCCCCATTGGATTTCTGCACGGGCCATATGGGACTATTAAAGGGTGAGTGAGTCTTGCTGATCACTCCTTGGCTCTCCAGTTGGCAAATCAGCTTATGGATTGGGATCAGGGAGTCTCGGTTGGTGCGATATTGTCGCCGGTGCACCGTCGTGGTAGCAATTGGCACCTGTTGTTCTTCAACCTTCAGCAACCCCACAACCGAAGGGTCTTGGGAGAGACCCGGCAGGGTAGACAGCTGTTCAATCTCCTCCGTCTCCAATGCAGCTATACCAAAGGCCCAACGGTACCCTTTTGGGTCCTTGAAATACCCCCTCCTGAGATAATCTATACCAAGGATGCACGGGGCCTCTGGGCCAGTCGCAATGGGGTGTTTATGCCACTCATTCCCGGTTAGACTCATTTCAGCTTCCAATACGGTTAGCTCTTGGGATCCCCCTGTCACACCAGAGATACAGATGGGTTCTGCCCCTTTATAACTAGATGGCATTAGGGTACATTGTGCACCAGTGTCCACTAGAGCCTTATATTCCTGTGGGTCTGATGTGCCAGGCCATCGAATCCACACTGTCCAGTAGACTCGGTTGTCCCTCTCCTCCACCTGGCTGGAGGCAGGGCCCCTCTAATCCTGGTTAGAACATCCGTTACTCACTTTCTGCACACGTAAATCGGAAGTCCCTTCAAGGGGATCAGAAATGAGATCAGCCCATCTACTGCGTCTGGGGGACTGCTCACGGGAAACTGGAGCAGCAGTTTTCCAAGAATTCTCTTTTCTGGTTGCTTTTTCTCGCAACTCCTGTACCCGTGCATCCAAGACTGAAGTGGGTTTTCCATCCCACTTCCTCATGTCCTCTCCATGGTCACGCAGGTAAAACCACAGGTTAGCCCGTCGAGTGTACTTTCTCTCTCCTCTCTCTTGGGCAGAGGAACGCTTACTCCCAATAACTGCGATGCGGGCCTGTACAGGTGAGGAGGAGGACAGATCCACTTTGAATTGCTGGAACTCTCGGGACAACTCCTCCACAGCTGAGACACAGGCCCGTAGGGAGGAAGAGAGACTCCCTTCGTATTGCCGGAGTTGGACAGCCAATTCATCCACCGTTTGTCCATAGCCTTCTCTCCAGGACATTACTGCCAATGAGTTGGCATAGGTTGGTGGTGCACTTCGTAGAAACTTCCGCCACATGGGTTGTGTGCATTGGACTTCATCTGGATCTGTGGGTGACTGCGCATTTTCTGGATCATTGTAAATCACCTCCAGCACGGCTAATTCTCTCAGGTACTGAATACCTCTCTCCATGGTGGTCCACTTGCCTTGGTGACATGTAACTTCATCCCTGAAGGGGTATCTTTCCTTTACACCTAACAAAAGTCGCCTCCAGAGGCTGAGGACTTGTGTTTTTCTCCCAATCGCCTTGTCGATGCCCCCTTCCCTAGACAGAGATCCCAGCTGCTTGGCTTCCTTACCCTCTAATTCCACACTACTAGCCCCGCTATCCCAGCATCGGAGCAGCCAGGTAACAATGTGCTCACCTGGGTGGCGGCTAAAATCTTTTCGCATGTCACGCAACTCACTCATGGATAGAGATCGGGTAATTATTTCAGGTTCTGCCTCTACCTCCTGTTCTCGCGATGACCCTGGTTCATCTTCATCTCTCGCTAAGCGAACTGATTTCTTTGTGTGTTTCTTTTTCTGTACAGGGGCGACTGATACTGGCACAGGCTGGTTCTCTGGTTCAGCTGCAGTGTCTGTCACCGGGGTAGGGGTAGTCATGGTACCTGTTGTCGTGGTAGGGGCAGCCACGGTGCTTGTTGTTGGGGTAGGGGCAGCCACGGTGTCTGTTGTCAGGGTTTGGGTAGCCACGGTACATGTTGTCCTGTTTTCCATCTTTTCCCCCTTTTCCCCCCGAGGGTGCTGCATAATATCAAGCAGTGTTTGGTAGATATTGGCCAGAGCCCAGCACAGTGCAGCAAGTTGTATGTCTTTGGAATAGCCACAGCATTTTTCTTTCAAATATTCTGTCACTTCATAAGGGTTCTGTAGTTGTTCGGGAGTGAACTTCCAAGTCACTGGCGGTGAGAAGTTCTCTAGATACTTGCCCATATGCTCCCACATGCCGTGCCACCCATGAGTCTCCAGCTTTGGGGGAGATCTCTGAGTGGTACTCTTAAAGAGCGTTTTTGTAGCCCTAAACAAGACCTGAAACATATTCAGGAGGCATAGCACTAACAGCACACTGGCTTGCGCATCCCAAGGATATTCAAAATTCTCAAAAGCTGTTGTAATTAGTCGGAAGGAGAAGAGGGAGGTGAACGGACGGGGGGAGGTATCCCCCCCTAATTTCCCCATGGATTGGGTGTAATTACCAATAAAATCCGACAGAAGGCGCCCAAAGTATGGAAATGATATCACTGCCTCATACAGATACCAGCTTAACCTCATGACCAGTGATGTAATCATTTCATAAGTCGACATTGCCCAGTACAGCAAAATGATAATCCCAATCACTCTCCCAGAGATGAGATACGCAACTACAGGCAATACATAGAGCATATAAGAGCTTACAAAACGCCACCATGTAAACAAATGAAACAACATTGTGACTAACATCTATATATCTAAGAAATGCGTTTGGCAAATTTGTTTCAACACGCTCTGGCCAGATCTGTCGTTATCTCAACCCTTCGTGCCCCACGTTGGGCGCCAAAAAGGACTGTCGTGGTTTCAGCCCGGCCGGTAACAAAGGACCACGCAGCCGCTCGCTCACTCCTCCGCCCCCCTCCGGTGGGATGGGGAGGAGACGGAGGAGAGAAAAGGAAAAGAAACTGGAACCTCGAGGGTTGAGATAAAGGCAGTTTACTGGGACAAACACAAAAGAGATTACAACAACAACAACGGCACTAATGAAAAAAAGGTATACAAAAAGAGTGATGCACAGTGCAACTGCTCACCACCCGGGACCCGACGCTCCGCCACTTCCCCCACCGAAAAAAACAGAGACCACCCCCCGGCCCGCTCCCCATTTATATACTGGGCAGGATGTCACATGGTATGGAATAGCTCCTTGGCTAGTTCAGGTCAGCTGCCCCGGCTATGCCCCCACCTCCCAGGTTCCTGTAAAAATTAACTCTATCCCAGCTGAACCCAGGACAGTCCTGAACTAGATTATTGCTATCATCCGTATTTCAAGATGGATGGATGGATGTTGTCATTAGGGATGGAGGGGGGCGGGTGTTGACCACTTGTATCTTCTTGTGCAGGAAATAACTACTTCTGGAGTGATTGATAAATGTATACACCAAGTCTGTCAGTCCTGTTGAACACCTCCAAGTTCAATCCTAGCTAATAGCAATTGTTGAAGGCACCAGCCAGCCATTTGGGCCAAAATTTTCCAGTGTGACTAACAAGTCTGGATGCTTAACATCAGGCACCTTTAACATCCTCGTTACAGTGTTTCAGTTATGTATGCAAAATCACTAGCCACACCTGAAAGCTTTTTTTTTTTTTGAATGTATTTGTGGCTTCTGCCTTTTAGAACATACCGAGAAGTCACTGGAATGAACTTGCTGGCAATGTCAGTGAAAAAAAATGAGACACATGGAAGATGAGCTCCTTGATGGTGCTCTCTTACCAGCTTTCTTCCCACAGAAAGTGTCAGTTGGAAAATGTCGGGGTTTGGTAATAGGTTGGCTGATGTCCAGTAAAAGAGAAATCTGTTGGCGTATCACCTGTTTGGTAAACAAGTCACATCAGTGATCACTTGTGTTCATATGGAAGAGAAATTATGTATATAATTATATATATATAATTGAATATATAGACACACATACCTATATAAAACCTGGCATTTGAAGCTCAAAATGTATTGCAGGTATCGTAGCGTGTTCATCTTGCATTAGGGTATCAGGATATCGGCCTGTAGGATATCCGGATTGAATTTTGTCACTCTTCCATTAGTTTCCTTTATGGACTACAAGCACACTTTCTGTTTGTTTTTGGAAAAGGCCATTGTTATTGCAAGTTAAAGAGATAAAACCTATTACAGCATAAGAAAAAAACTTTTCACTTTTAACAGAAGTCGAAAGCCCCTACTTAGTAGGATATGATAGGGATGTTAAGCTCTTGACTTAGTGACTTAAAATTTCCCAAAAGATATCTTTAGCTTAATCTCATGCTTTATCTAGACAATAGGAAAATTATTCTGGAAGTCTGCAGGAAGTTTTGTTTGGGGTTTTTTTTTCGCTAAAAAGTTTCGTATGTTGGGTGGGAACGATCACTTCCCTTCTTGCATTTGAGAGGCTGAGCTGGCTCGTGTATAAAACCTTCAGCTCGATATCCATGTGGTCCTAAGGAGCATATGCTTGCAAAGAAGGATGGATTGAAGATTTCAATGCAGGCACTGCCACATTATTTCCTTTCATGCGTCCTAATTTTCCTTTAAAACCCTGACGCTTTCAACTTCCATACTTAGCTACTTGGTACCATGTGGTGCAGAGGAATAGAGAGATCTGATATGAGCAGAACTATGTGTGAAAGAAATGCGTGATCTACTGATAGATTTTTATTTGGCCATTTTGCATTCCATTAGAAAACAAAATGTTCAAATCCTATATAAAAAGGAAAAAGGTTATGGAAGAAATTTAATTGCTGAAAGTAGGCCTGTATGAGTTGCATGGAAACATCTGCTCATTCAGAATTATATCCTTAATGGGTTTGCTCTGATAGCTGATACTGTTTATCTGCCGTACTAAAGTTAATATCAAATACCGAATGCCAAAATCTTGCATTATTATAATAACAAGAGTTGGCTTCCGCAGGAACTGTTACCTGCCAGAGCTTTGTGCGATTAATATGTTAGCCTTTGCATCGGAGGTAAGAGGCTGCTGTTACTAACGTCACGTTACGCTTTCTTCAGCAAGTGGTGTCCAGCTTCAGGCCAGCGTGTCTGACTCTGCTTCATCTTGTACCTAAGAAATACTGGTTTATTCTTAGGTCTCCACGTCTTAGCCAGATGGTTTTATCCTATCATCACCCTGTGACATAGGGAAATATTCATCCAGTTCCCAGAAGAGAGACTGGAACTTTGCTTAAATTAGATACCAGCCAACAGACAGCATAAGTTTTTGGCAGGGCCAGAAGCTGAGCAGAAATCTTGTCTGTCCCAGTCTGTGCCATGTTCTCTAGGACATCATCTAGCTGTAAGTGCTTATGCTGCTATCTCTGAAGCTGCCAAGTAAAAGTCTGGTAATGACCAAGATGATGACAATCTTGGTTTTATGTATGTATTCATAGACAGAGGTATCTCTATTAAAAAAATAGGCTTTCTTGTCTGAAGAATGCCTGTATGTAGGTGTCTTTCTTTTCAATCAGAAAAGTTTTGTATCTGTTTTTTCCTGCCTTCGCTTTCATCTGACGTGTTCTTGAAAGAACAGTGTGTGCAGCCGCCTCTAATGAGACAGCCAGGAGAGCATGATAGCGTGGTACGGATGATTGCACTTCTTTTTCTGCAATAAAGGCAGAATTTCTGTTCCTGTGTACCCCTGCGTCAGTTTTGGGGACAAACAGACCCTCGATCATCGTGAACTTGGAAGTTCATTACCGAAGTGTTGAGTATTGCTGTTCTGAAACTGAGCTGTGGCCAAATTAAGAAGGTATATATTCAATAAGCTGTTGGTTTTGGAGTCCCTGCTGTTCTGCAGGAACATGATGTACCAAGAAAGAAATGATGTGCTTCTTTAGTGGTTTTTCCTTAAAAAGGTGCAGGAGTTTCAGTTTCTTGCCTGAACTCTTCAGCTTAAGAAATTTTCCAGCGTTTGAAGTGGTGACAGATCCCCACAGCTTGCATTTGGGATTCTAATGCTTTCTGTCCAGAGATCCCGAGGACCTACGTATTTATCAAGTTCAGCTTTTTACAGCATCATCTGTGAGATGCAATTATCATCGCTCGTCAGATGGGAAGACAGCAGTACATAATGTGACCTGCCCAAGATCACTCTGCAGACCCGTGTCAGGAGAGGAGCGGATTCCTTCCTCCCTTAACTTCAAAATCATCCTTTCATCAAAGTGAAGAACTTGCCTCGTTACATAGACGCAGGCAACGTTACACATCCTAAGATGCTCCAGTAAGAAACGCCGTCTTAACAAACAGTTTTCTCATAAGCAGCAAGTTAACAGCTGTCAGCTTGTTTTATTTCAGCGGTGGACAAATTCACCTTCGGGGCTGCGCTGCGACGGCTGAACTCATCCCTCCTGGAACCCGTGCATCGTCTGAACCCGGGCCCTGCACATGGGGCCAGCTGACATAATAAACAATTGCTCTGTATAGCTTTAGTAATGTGAGCATTAATATTGATCCAGCACGGACTTCTCTAACAACAACCAAAAAAAAAAAAATATATATATCTGTTATCTTGAGAAACCTCCCAAACAGCTCTAGTCTCCTTTCATTACAGGAGAGAGTTATTAGGGCAGATGGCCGAGGTGATATCCATTTGACCTATAGATGCTAACTCAAGAGTCGGATCATTAATAAGGTGGCCGGAGATAGGGAGAGATGGCAGTAAAGAGAGTTAAAAAGCAATCCTGTGCACAAAGGATTGCACGTCGAGAAGTGCCGGGTAGCGAATGAGATGGACAAAGGTGAAAAAGTGGCCACGCGGTTTTAAACGCTCATCGCCAAGTCAAGCAGATTAAGCTTAAAAGCTGATGTTTTCCCATATTTGGTTCCTCCTCCTGTGTGAATCCTTCTGGAGAAAAAAGAGCCTGTGGCTCTTGAATGCAAGACAGAGATTTCACTTTCTCTGATTAAACCCCCCCCACCCCCCCAAAAAAAAAAGTGCTTTATTGTTTTCTGCCATGGCCACAGCTGCGGTGGCTCAGGTTCGAAAGCCGCTGCCTGGCAGAAAACCAGTCCTTGCTGAGGATCAGACCGTGGCCTTGTTCCAAGAGAAATTTGGATTTCATTTGACCACGATAGGATTCCAGATTGTCATCTGAGCATGTCTGAAAAGTGGTGAATGTGTGTCAGTAGTTAAGTGCTCGTGAACTTCCTTAGTCCCTGGATTGTTCAGGACTGACCCAGGCAATTTTTTCCAGATGTTTTGGGGAATCCAAGTCCATATAAAAGGGATGGTAATGCTTCTGCTTCCTTACTAAGTTGTCTTTGTGGCTTGCAGGAATGTGCATGAAAGCTGGAGCCAAGACACCCCGATTTCTAGTCTCACCTCTACAAACTGCACTTTAACCTTTTCTGCCCTTCCCTGGCTTCTCCACACAAGATCACAGAAACTTCGTGGGTCCGGTGCAAACTTTACTTGGCCTTATTAAAAAAAAAATAAGCATTGCTCTTTTTTTTATTGTACAAAACGCCAGTCCCTGTTCTCCAAACCTCCTCTGAAATTGTTTTTTCGCCTTTGATCCAGCAGCTGCTGGTATTCTGCAGTCCTGAGTAGGTAAAACATGAGAAGCACCTTGGGATGGGAAGGAGTTACAAAAATATGAAATATTGCAGTGCACTTCCGTGAGACACGGTATAACAGAGTGGCTCTTTAAGTGGACACCGGGCAGAAATCTTTAGCAAATAAATGTTCTGATTTTTCTAGTAAATGTAATTTTTTTACTGTTCATTGCAGTCGTTTCTTTTCCACTTTATTGACTCTTTTTATCACTGTGGTTTTTATATTAAAATGGTTTGTGTTGCTATCTCTAAAGTCTGCATGATCAGACCCTGTCTTTCCCAATGTTTGAATTTGCCTGCACTTTTCATCTTGTAGCCGAGGCAGAAGACTTCTCTAAATCCCAGTTTTAAAGTATGGTGTTTGTTTTAAATTTTATCCCTCTTTAAAATTTTAAATGAAAACAAACTATCGGTGGCTAACTATGTTGAATGGGGCTGGGAAGGAATTGCTCGGTAGCAACCGGTGCTGTATGACATCTGATGAATGCTAATTCTTCATCCCCAAAACAGTTTCGAGCAGATGAAGGCAGCTGATTTCTGCAACAACTTAAACAGAGATTGAAATGTCTTCCATGATCTGGAAGCAGATTTCCTTCCGCCCCATAGCAGGTGCGGGCTCGGTCCACAGCGATTTCTCAGTTATACTCTAACTTTGCAGTTTAAAAAATTTAATGCCAGTGCCCAGCCAGGCAAAACCTAACTCCCTAACATTTCTGTTTTTCACGGAAGGCTAAGACTTTATCCTCAGGCAAAGTCTCCTCTCTGGGCTGGCTGCTGTAAATCCTCTGGGCCCTGGCAAAAGCCAGAGTTGCTAGCTCATTTTACTTAATTTGTGATGCTGGCAAGATTTGTGCTGCAGCCCAGGGCTCTTGACTCAACTCTCCTAAATCAGAGCATTGACACATTACAGTAGAGAAACACCAGCACAGAAAACCTGAAAATAAATGCCTCGAAAAGAGATATTTCAGAAAGATGCTGTCTTACAAAGCTTTAAATGGTGTTAGTGTAGCGTTTTACGTTTCTCGGTGTTTGCTTCTTTAAAACCACCTGCTCGTTAAGAAGTTGGGGTTTAGCTGCTGTCATAATAAATGTTTTTTACTACGTACTTCATGTGAGGATCTTAGGGCACTTGATATCTTTCCACAGAAACGCTGCTAGACAAAATGTCACGCGTTTTTGCAGGTGGGTAATGGAGACATGGAGTAAAGTGAAATGAGGTTGTCTATGCAGGAATGTTAACCAGCATAGGTGCAATGATGTAATTACAGCAAATGTAAATGTGTCAGGTTAACGCCAGTGTGGACGATCTTATTCCAGACTAAAAATCCTTTTTCCTGCTTGGATAATTCCATTTTGAAAGTGAGGAAGTGTATCCAAGAGGATAAAGTGCTTGACTGTGGTTGGGGAGATCAGAGGTTCTCTTCTCCTCAAACCTGCCATGGATTTGCCAGGAGATCTCAAGTGAATTTTCCCCTTTCTTTGCACCGTCATGTCACATGTAGGACAGAAGATGGTCATATATGTAGGGAGAAAAAAAGTAATTGCTATTAAACAGAAAAACAGAGCAATCACACAGGTGATGTCCACTCTGGCTTGAAACAGTCGGTGCCTGATGTCCACACTGTGCATGTTTCAGTCTTTATTTTATTTTCAAAAGCTGGTTTTTTGGTCTCACAGCCCAAATGCCCAGCTGCACGTGGAGCGTGTTAGGTGTATTCCTCTGGCAACACAGCTTTCATTTTGGTTTCCCTATAGCAGGAAGCCAGCATACGCACTCCAGGATGGCTCCATGATGCAAACAACACAACAGTAAGCGGGGATGATGGGGAGATGCATTTCAAAGGCGTGCTCCTCATCCAAACCAATGCGCGCACACGCGATGCTGGGGTGTTCCCATATAATCATAACAGATAACGTCCGTGTGCAGCAAGCTCTTAAGATGGTATCAGAGGCAGAACCTGGCAGGTTGAATGGGGCTTAGTCCTCTGCTTTAACCTTCAGCCTGTGCTGCTTCAGGAAAAACAAACCAGGTTTAGAAAAGCATTTCCCTAGTAGTTAATCTGCAGTCAAAATTGTGTGATATACAAGCAAGACAGCTAATTCCAGTGAATTTTACTTTGATGTATGCTTTGCAGTCCACGTTGTTACAGGAAAAAAAAGCTTCAACCTCTCTCCCTTTGTTTAAAATGAATGCAGCAGCAGGTTTGCGTTACTGTAATCCCAGCAACTGCAGTAAGAAATAATCAGGACGTTTTTAGGTAGAACTGCCACTTTGGACCTGCCCCACAAGGTCTACCATCCTTGGTGAGCTCTACCCTCCTATCCTCTGCTCATGGGTTTGACGTTACACTGGGACGAGGGCATCTGCCAGTTGTGACGGTGGCTGATGTGAGGCAGAGGAGATGCCACACTTTCTTTCCAGGTAGACCAGTAAGAAGCTGTTAGGTGGCCAGTTATCTCTTACGAGCTGAGATGCATGTGAACATTTGCCCAGATGCTTGTTTGTTTCTGTAAAACACATTTTTAATTATCCTAATGCTTTTTTAAAATGTTCTTTGTTACAGAAGAGGAAGAGGAACAGGTGCCTACCGATGGAGGTACATCTGCAGAGGCCATGCAGGTGCCACTGGAAGAAGAGGGAGATATGGAAGAGGACGAGGCAATTAATGATGAGAACTACCTGAGCAAGAGACCGTTGGAAAGTCCTGATGCTGAGGAATTTCCACCTGTGAAACGGCCCAAACTATCTGTTTCCAAAGGGGACACCTTGGACGGGGCTTTGGAACCACGTGAGCCTCTTAGCTCAATAAATACTCAAAAAGTACCACCAATGCTTTCTCCAGTTCATGTTCAGGACAATACAGACTTAGCCCCTCCTTCACCAGAACCACCAATGTTGGCTCCCATTGCAAAATCGCAAGTGCCAACCCCCAAAACTCTAGAGGCAAAGCCGTTTGTGCCCAAAACAAAGTCCAAAACAAGTTCTCCAGGACAGAAGACAAAATCACCTAAAACCACACCCTCGCCAGTGGTAACTGGAAGTCCCATACGTTCACCAAAATCCGGATCCAAAGAAAAAAAGTCACCAGGTCGCGCCAAGAGCCCAAAAAGTCCTAAAAGTCCAAAGGTCCCTGCTCATGTTCCCCAACCACCTGTCAAGCCGGAAACACCAAGTAGAACCCCTCTGGCTGCATTAAGTGACAAGATAGGAAAGGAAAACATTCAAGTAAAACAAGGTCAGACACCACCTGAGCCTGCCGCCAAGCCAAATATTGAAAACCAGACTAAGAAAGTACCAGTAATGGACAAGACCATTGATGATTCAATCGATGCTGTGATTGCTCGTGCATGCGCAGAACGAGAACCGGATCCCTTTGAGTTTTCCTCCGGTTCTGAATCAGAAGGGGAAATTTTTACCAGTCCTAAAAGACTTTCTATTTCAGAGACTACAACTCCTAAACCTTCTGTTTCTGCCAATAATGCAAATAAGGCAGGAGCAACTCCGATACCTCCCTCGGGTGGGACTTCAAGTTCAGACATTTCATGGACAATGGATGACTCAATTGATGAGGTCATCCGAAAGGCAAACATGGGGACACCTTCTAATCCACCTACCAACTTCACTTATTTCTCCTCTCCTTCTGCTTCACCACCGACTCCAGAACCTCTTCTCAAAGTCTATGAGGAGAAAACCAAGTTGGCTTCATCGGTAGAAGTGAAAAAGAAATTGAAAAAGGAGCTGAAGACAAAAATGAAGAAGAAAGAAAAACAAAAGGAAAAAGATAAAGAGAAAAACAAGGAGAAAAACAAGGAGAAGGAAAAGAACAAGGAGAAGGATAAAGACAAGGAAGGAAACAAGGAAGCAAAATTTCAGTGGAAGGAACTACTCAAAGATGATGATCTTGATCCCTATAAATTCAAACTAAAGGACTTTGAGGAAGGTGACACGAAAGTAAAGTTGAAAGATGGCAACACCAAAAAAGAGAGAGAAAAACATAAAGATAAAAAGAAAGAGAAAGAGAAAGGCAAAAAAGACAAGGATAAGAAAGACAAAGAGAAACTTAAAGATAAGGGTAAGGAAGATAAGATAAAGGCTCCATCAGCACCTCTTGTGTTACCTCCCAAAGAAATGTCTTTGCCCTTGTTCAGCACACCAACTGCCATGAGGCTTCCCAGCATGTTACCTTCCTTGTCTCCAATGCTTCCTGAAAAACTGTTTGAGGACAAAGAGAAACCAAAAGAGAAGAAGAAAGACAAAAAAGAGAAGAAGAAAAAGAAAGAAAGGGAGAAGGACAAAGAAAAGGAAAAGAAGGAGAAGGAAAAGGAGAGGAAAGAAAGAGAAAAGAAAGAGAAAGAAAAAGAGAAACACAAACATGAAAAGGTAAGCTGTTTAGATAAGTTGAGATGGCATACTTGCTTGAAAAATGCGTATGGATTCCTATATTTGCTGCTGAGAGTTGTTTGAGAGCTTTGAGGAGATGTGTGATTACAGGTTTGGTATTTTTTAAAAGTAACAGCTCCAAGGAAGACATCCCCTAAGAGGTTCAGGGATTGTCCCACCTTTTTGGAAGACAAAACAATGGAAGTTCAGTTCTGTGAATTTGAAATGTGAGATTGTCCTGGTTTTCCTCGTCTCACTTTTCACTTTGAAAAGCTGGGGCTCAGACTCAACAGCAGCACACACACAACAAATGTATGTAGTATCGCAAAGCACAAATTTTGTTCTGTAGATTTCCACCGGTAGGGCCAGCAACCCTAAACCTTTCGTATAAACTTTAAATTCCGTTTCTAAAAGTCTACTGTTTCAAAGCTTTGTAGAAGCCACTAAATTACTAGGTGGACAGAAATGAGGAGCAGACTGCCTTCAAATAAACAAGTTCACCAGTTATCTCAGATGTTCAGAAGAGCTGCTGAGTCCTCTCTTAGCAAGCCCGCCTCCTTGTTGTTCCAATGTGTTTGAAGTAAGAAAATTGTTTTCAAATTTTGCTCTAAATGTTCAAATGTCACCTTTCGTTTTGAGTCTTATGCTTGAGAGAGAGAAGGGGAGAGCTAGTTTTCAAGTGGGTTGAGCTCCTTCCACTCCTGCAACTCTTACTGATTTACATCAGCCAAAGATAATTTCTTCTTTCCACTATCACCTACTCTTGAAAATATATTTAATATTTAAGAAATGAAACCAGCATATTTGCACATTATCAGATTTGAAATCCCATTAGAAACAGCTCCCCTAATTCAGGGTTTGCTCTAATTTTTTGTCACTTCACCTTATAATACGCACTAAATTGTTAATAATAAAAAAAAAAAAAAAAAAAGAAGAAAGAAGAAAAGAAAGAGATTGTCTTCATATGTGATAACCTTGAATACAGGATTTCCTAAATCCCTATCCTTAGCATTAGGAAGCACTGTATAAGTTCTGGTTTTACCAAGATGCTCTTTACATCCTCCTTTGAGTGTAATACTCAGTTTGTACAAGCTCACATTTGGGACGTTCCTCACTTTCCTTTTTTGCCACTGTACCTTGTTATGCTACCTGCTGGTCTTGAAACAAACTGCTGATTTCAAAACTTGCCATATTTTTTAAGTTGACAAATGGGTTTTCAGTGCAGAATCTGGGTGATCTGGAGAACTAACATTTGTCAGCTGTGGATGAGGCGGTGACTGACAGGGTGGTGGTCCAGTTGTCCATGTTAATTTAATGTCTGATTTTAGACTGCAGCAATACTTTCATGGATTCCCCATTTTGTCTATCTGCTCTTCAAGCCCGCCATGTTTTGTCAGTATTTCATTGAGAATTTCTGCAGAGATTTCTTTTTTTTCAGTTAAATACGTGTGTATATAAAATGGAGACGAGTGTCTTGTTTCTCATACATTCAATTTTGCATTTCTTCTGCAAATCTCTGTATCTAGTTTGCTTTAGAGCAATGTAACAGATACACAAACAAATACAAACTGGTAAAGCTTTGGTGTAGACTGAACATATATATATTAGGAAAAGGAGTTCAACAGTAATAAAAATTTGGACAAATTAAATTGACAAAGCTGCCCATTACCTTGGCAAAAAGTCCCTGTCAAAAGAAACTTTAAAGCTAGAATGCATGAAAGAGTCCCCAGATAGAATTAAAATTTAAACTGATTCTTGATAGATAAGCTTTTTTTAAATCCACCTCTTTGCTGCAAGTCAGGATTTTAAAAATAAATTTCCCCTTTAAATCTCTTGAGCGATTTTCATTTTTTGCAAGGCCGCACTGCTGGTGTCCTGGAAAAATGGAGAGTTAGAGCTTTATCAGTTGGTGCCCTGAGGTATGTGGCAAAGAAGCTAAATCCTTGAAGATTAGCAAAAAAAATGCAGCACATGGCAATAAGGGGCTTATATGACTACTAGTATTAGTTCAGGTGAAAGAAGTATTGCTTATACATAAAACTGGACAAATCCACTGACAATGTATTTTTAGTTAGCTACAAAGGAGTCTTATATTGCTGGACTTTACCTCTTTGGTGATTTGGGAAGCTTAGTAATCCACTGTAAATGCTCTTCTGCTGGCCCCAATTCCCAGTATTACTCCAGAATGCTTCTCTTTCGTTTTAACCCCTAAAAGTACATGTTTCCTTAATTTAGCTTTTAGATCACACAATGTCTTATTTAGCCAGCAGTCGTGCCGTAAGAGTAAATGATCAAGTTACTGCTCGGACACTTAGCCCTCCACGGCTTGTCCGCTTCGGAGGCGTAAGCGCAGCCTGAAGGATGAGTCGTGGGCTAACTGCAGTTTCAGCTCTTGATGGACAGTAGAAAATGCCAGATTTCTATTTCTAATATTGCTATACTTAAACAAAAGAGCGACTCAACGGTAACGTTTCCATTTTTGAGTATCGTTATACTTATTCCCTAAACGTGCATCCCATCCCGTTGGGGAATCGAAGCTTTTTGATCAAGTTTTTCCCTGTAATTTTGCCCCGAGCTGCTGGAGGACACAGAACAGCAACCGGTATTCTGCATAAATGGCAGAAAGCAGAAGCTGAAGGCTGCGTGCTGGAAGCGTTCGGTGGTGGCACCGAGCAAGAGAAGCTTTTGTGCTGGGCTTGCCTGAAGCTCCGTGCCCCGCAGTAAGTGTTGGGGTGCTGCCCTTGGAGCCAGAAAAGGAGACGGCGAGCTGGGGCCCTGCCTCGAACCAAATTAAAAGCAAACAGTTGAAGCAGTTACACCCCATTTCTACTATGGAGATTACCGGGCGTGCTGTAGGAGCGACTGAACAGCTCACGAAGCAGCGGCTGACCCAGTTTCAGCTAACCTTAATATGCTGAGCTGTAAACTAAAGTAGTTGAGGTACAGCTTCATGAGAAATGGAGCCATCCTTGCGCCGGGGCAGGGCTCGCTGGAGCTGCCCCAAAGCAAACGGCCCTTACTCGTGAGTCAAAATCCTGTCGTCGATGTCGAGGAAGACCAGGCTATGCAGGATATAACTGCGAATGCTCCTGAATTTTCTCTCTGCGCCAGTCATGCAAACTCTACGCGCAAACCCGTGTTGCAGAAAGATGCTTCCTCTCCTCTTGTATCAAAGGATAAGATTTAGGATTGTCGTGGAGCCCAGTTTTCCTCTCGCAGCAGACTGCGATGTCGGTTATCTGAGCATAAAGAAGTGTTTTATGTGCTTTTCTGCTGCCACATGAGCCCCCACCAGCGTTGTTTAGAACATCTTGGTGGTATACAAATAATAATACAAAGGACCTTTTTACAAAGGGCGGATGACACGGGTATCTTTCTGTGCTGTGTGCTGGAAGCTAAGCAGCAGTGCCTGCCCTAGGAGCTTTGTATTCCAAATAGGCACCACAGGAGGAGGAACCCGCGGGAAAAGAGGTAAGATAATCTGTGCAAAACCCTGTGCCTGAGCCTCCTGTACCCGGCGTTCAATTCCGTGTCTCTATCCAGTGGACAATGCTACAAGTTGAGAGCCTGGGAAAGCAGTTAAGAGACTTACCTGTGGAAAGCGGCAGTGAAATTGTTGCAGGCCTTAGGAGCTTCAGAGGAAGAAAGCTCTTGCAACACTCCAGGGGAATGACGTAACAAAAAATGGTGCTATATAAACAAAAAAGGAGAGAGAGACCTGTGAAGTAGGCTAATGCATATCCATGGAGACCTTCACTGAAAAGCACGGTTAACTGCGTCGAAACAGAATTACTACTCAGGCTGCAGCTCTTCTCTCTCTGGAGTAGACACCTCCTGATGGCAGCTCCAATTCTTTGGGCAAGGTGCACGGCACGGGACTTTGTCATTACCGTTCCTCAATGTAAGTCCTGAGTCCTCCCGCTCTGGCCTGCTGTCTCCGGCGCTGCTTTCTGTGCTTTGAATTGATTGTTTGCCCTCTCTTTCTTTATGAAAGCTTTTTCAAACAGCTTTCTCCCACTGAGAGTTGCTCGGGTTTCCGTTTGGTGTATGCAAACTATCTTCGTCTCTTTAAGTTCCTGCACCAGATTCGGCTAAGTGGTTGTTTTATTATAAAAGTATGATGATGCACGTGCTCAAAATGAGATCGGTTTCCCTCTCTTTCTGTATATATTCACATATATATATATAACCTATATACACTTCTCATATATATGGATATAAGTTGAGCGACTTATGTATGGAGAATCGTTACAATGTCAGCTGTAAAATCTGATATGATTCTGTACATGTTTTGCAAAGCAGTAGCTTCATGGGAGTTGGTAATTTTGGCAGATACTGGTTCAAGGAGGTTAAGGACATATTCAAGTGGTGTAAACTCCACCAGATACTGAGGTTGGAAAGCAGGCCATTTGAAAAATAACCATTAGAAACCTCAGCCTAATTGCGTTAAAAAGCAGTGATTCTGTTATACCTGTGTGGATAAGCGCTTTCATAAAGTATTCAGTGTCGGTGCTTGGGGTTTATTTGCTTCCTCTGTGTCTAATTTCTATTCAAGAGGGTCATAGTACATTCATGTGATAAACCTGGGAAATAATTTAATTTAAATCTCAGAAAAAAGTGCAAACACCACTGGGCACCTACCAAGTTTGAGTACTAAGGTCAAAGTATTTCACGTCATTGTTTAGAAACAAACTGGGGGTTTTTGCGTCTCTGGGAAAATACTAAATCAGGAAGACCTGTTAACAAAGTGTATGAGCAGGTAGAAATGCAATGAAGTTTCAAGTTGATTTTTTTAGTCTGGAATTCATATTTGTGATTTGCTATGGCTGGGAGTTCCCAACAAACTCTGAGCATCCATGCCACAGCACGAAGCGTGAGAGAGCGGTGATCAGTCTGTCATAGGTCTGTCTCATTAAACCGATATACTCTGTTTGGTTCACTCCATCAATGCTTTCATGTAATTAATATATTTTGGGAGTCTGCTTGCAGTCTTTGACTGATGATTGTGTTCCCTTGTACAGATAAAGGTGGAACCAGTTGTTCCGGCTCCATCACCAGTTATTCCTCGGCTGACATTAAGAGTGGGTGCAGGCCAAGACAAGATGTAAGTACAAATAAATCCATCTGCAAGGTGTACGCTTACCACAGTTCATCCTCTGTCACTTGTGGTAGCTCTTATTTTCAGTGGGAAACGCTTAAAAATTAGTGGCAAATGACATCCATGCAGCTATGACATCTTGTGACTGTGCTAATGAAAAATCAAGGAGAATGCTTACCAATAGCAACTTTTTGGACATTTTTCCCTTTTTTTTTCTATTCTCCAAGTGGGACCCATCATCTTCTATCCTTTCTACTGTGTTTCTCACTCTGTGAGTTTCGAGGGCATGGATTACAAGACTCCATCGAGAGTCACATGATGCCTCCAGTGATATTTAGTGAGGTTTCCGTAATGGACGGTTATCCCTAGTGTAACCTACAGCTAAGTTTCATAATGCTCTTCAGCTAACAAATGTTTTCTGCTTTAAAACGTAACAGTTGAAATTCCTTCATACGCGTCTGTTTTATTATAACTGTTGATGATTATTCATGAGTGTACCTAACACATTTCAAATGTCGGTTCATTAGCTCCATAATTATTGGGTGCTGTTGTACAAATAATAGTTACTTTGTGCTGTATGAGTGTAAATAGGATGATCCCTGTCCTGAGATCATACAGCATAAACAGGTGGCTGGAGAGGCTGAGGAAACCATGTGTCACTGGGCTTTTTAGGCTGGTCCTGTGTTGAACGTGAAGGGTTTCTTTTAATTGGGTTTTTCATGTTTTTAATGGCACAGAGCACACTTTCATGTCTGATGGTAAACATGAGCACCAGATTTTTTTTTCCATTCATCACATTAAATATTGCTAATGTAGTTGTTTCTCTTTTGTAGCCATTCTGAACTAAATCTCCTAATCGCTAATTTTTTCTGCTTTATAAGTTTAGTTGCGTCTTTGATGATTATTCTGGTTTTTCTGTGCTGTCCTACTCTTCAGTAGGTGACTTTTACTAGTTTGAAGTTGCTACCGGACTTTAGTCATTTCTTGGTTTCTATGGGACAGCCCCACCCCAAATATCAGGGCTTCTTCCTGCTCTTCAACCGTTTCTGCTCTTTTCCTTTCACAGTATTAGAGTGTGATCTAAGATTTCGGTGCCTCAGAGTGCTGTAGGAAAGCTCTTGCTTTCTCAGAACAGTTGTCTGTCCTGCTGTGCAAATTTGAATGTGCACGGGTGGACAGACTGTCCCTTTAAAGCCCACAAATCCGTTTTCCTCCTTGAGGAGCTATGGATACTTTTAAACTCCTCTTTTTCAAGGACTGTACTAGTGTTTGTTTGGAGAAAATTAAGTCATATTTTCAAGGCAGAGCTTCTAAATTAAACTTCTGAAGCCATATTTTAGCACCCGAGAGTTGGCTTTGCTTCCCGTCTTATCTCACCCCAGTCTTTCTCATACCCACGCACATTTTGAGAAGGGACTTCAGACTCCATCTGCTTGCTACAAATCATATGGATACATCACTGTCAGCCCTGCCAGCCCGTGGTGGGTCAGAGATACTGAAACCTTGTTTTATGGCCTTTTGGGAAACTCGCTTCAATCCCAGTTTCTTTTGTGCATCTTTAGTGGCACCCTGACCTCCGTCTGAGGACCTCAAGCATTGTGATCCTTAGCACAGCAGAGCCTAGAGTTTAAACCCTGACTCCAGGATGGGAGATACACAAAGCTGACTTCGTTCAAAGTTTCTAGACAAATTAGGGGAGAATTAAACACCAAGGCTGAGATCTTCAGGGGCGGGGGAGTCCTGGAGGCAGCTGGTAGGATATGCTAAAAAGTGGTTTTGCTGCAGCTCGCTGCAGCATCTGTACTGCGTCTAGGAGGGGAGCTTCATCTTCTCCACGTGACGCTGGTCCTTGAGATTGCTTTAGGATGCATGGCCAAACGAGGTTTGAGTCATTAATATTCCATCTCTTTGCTTACTAGTTTCCCTTTTCTACTTTAAATATCTCCTCACTGCCCACCATACTGGCACCCTAAAGTTCTCCCAGTGTAATGGCTGTATCACCCAGTTGCACCTTCTGGCTGATGGCAAACAAGAACTTACAGGGCTTTGTAATAGCTTTTAGGATTTGTCATAGTTTTCCAAGGCAAAATCCAGGAAGAAATTTGGCGTTATACAGTTTGCGCCACATGGCTCTGGGAACTGTTTTGTGTTGTGTGTCGATCCGATGTCTAATGCGGCAGGGCTCGCAGTGGAGCTGTCCTACTCTCAATAATACTTTTGCTTTCATGCTCAACAATTAATATTCAGCCTGAACTCAGAGCATATTTTAATTTTCATGTGTTGTGATTGTTACGGAAAGGACTGGTGTGCCTCTGAGGCAAAGCATTGCATAGCTGCGTGTGTGGCTTGGACCTCTGAAGTAATACCAGAAGTCTCTGCGACCCCTATTTAAAGTTATTAGTTGAAAAGACCATAGTAGGATCATCAACCTTTTAAGCAGCTGGTAACAGGCAGAAACAAAAGCTTTTGTGACATGTTATGGTAAGGGAAAACTAAACTTATGTTTCCTCTGTGTTGGTAATGGAGTTCTGAATATCTGGCAATTATCATATAGAAATGTTGTGTTTCAGTTAGCACGTCTCTGGAGTTTACTAGCACGGGATTGTTTGAGAATACCATGAATTGCCATTGTGGTGGGTTGACCGTGGCTGGACACCCGGTGCCCACCAAAGCCACTCTATCACTGCCCCTCCTCAGCTGGACAGGGGAGAGAAAATATAACGAAAGCCTTATGGCTCAAGATAAGGACAGGGAGAGATCACTCACCAATTACCATCACAGGCAAAACAGACTTGACTTGGGGAAATTAGTTTAATTTCTGACCAATCAAATCACAGTAGGATAATGGGAAATAAAACCAAATCTTAAAACACCTTCCCCCCACCCCTCCCTTCTTCCCAGGCTTAACTTCACTCCCAAATTCTCTTCCTCCTCCCCTCCAGCAGCGCAGGGGGACAGGGAATGGGGGTTGGGGTCAGTTCATCACACCTTGTCTCTGCCGCTCCTTCCTCCTCAGGGGCAGGACTCCTCACTCTTCCTCTGCTCCAGCGTGGGGTCCCTCCCACTGGAGACAGTCCTCCATGAACTTCTGCAGCATGAGTCCTTCCCATGGGCTGCAGTCCTTCATGAACTGCTCCAGCGTGGGTCCCCCATGGGGTCACAAGTCCTGCCAGCAAACCTGCTCCAGCGTGGGCTCCTCTCTCCACGGGGCCACAGGTCCTGCCAGGAGCCTGCTCCAGCGTGGGCTTCCCACAGGGTCACAGCCTCCTTCGGGCATCCCCCTGCTCCGGCGTGGGGTCCTCTTTCCCCAGGCTGCAGGTGGAGATCTGCTCCACCATGGACTTCCCTGGGCTGCAGGGGGACAGCCTGCCTCACCAGGGTCTTCCTCACGGGCTGCAGGGGAATCTCTGCTCCGGCGCCTGGAGCATCTCCTCCTCCTCCTGCTGCACTGACCTGGGGTCTGCAGGGCTGTTCCTCTCACATCTTCTCACTCCTCTCTCTGGCTGCTGTTTCCGTGCCTGCTGCAACTTTTTTCCCTTTTTAAATCTCTTCTCCCAGAGGTGCTACCACCATTGCTGATGGTCTCAGCCTGGGCCAGCAGCTGGTCTGTCTTGGAGCTGGCTGGCATTGGCTCTGTCGGACATGGGGGAAGCTTCCAGCAGCTTCTCACAGAAGGCACCCCTGTAACCCCCCTGCTGCCAAAACCTTGCCATGCCAACCCAATACAGCTGTGGAGAGGTATGAGAAAAGTTTTGGGGGATTCATAGAATTTGATGAGTAAAAACTAGATGGAGTAATGACTTATTTCAATTTCCTCTGTTAGAGAGAAGAGCTATTTGGAGACTTTTGAAAGTACTTAAGTACCTATTCAGCTGGAGGTTGGTTTGTTTGGGGGAACTTCATATAAAACATTGTCTTTAATGGAACTACTTACAGATCTTGGTGAGCCCATGAAGTCTTTCGGGTGTCTGAAGAAAAAGTGTCAGATTGATGGTGCTTGAAATGGAGATTCATGTCATACCATAAACACAGCACAACAACGGCAACACAAGTTTACTCAGATAACGCAGCAGTGGTGGGGAAAATGCCTTTGCAGTGTAGCAAACTGTTTCTTCTCTATCATTTTACTTCTTGGCTCCTCCGCTTGGACCAACATACAAAGTAGTGATGGTAGTGTCAGAGAAGTCTCCTTCTTTCTTGTTTCTGTGAATACGAGTACATATTGCTCCTAGATTCAAAGCGATACCTGCATTCGAGCTTGTCTGGTGTGCAAATATTCTTACAACACACATCAGTTCAAAAGAGACGGCTATTAATAACGTTAGGTCAATAGACACAAAAATGTACTGTTGCTGAAAGATGGATAAACCCACATTGGAAAAGCTGTTCTACTTTAGCTTTTTTTGGTAGTGTTTTAACTGCACAGTAAAACAAGAAGAAAGTAGATTATAATCAAAGCATTTCCATCTTAGTTGTAAACAATTACAGCAATACTTGCATGGATGCCACATTAGAAGAAATTTACTGGATTCCATTCTAATGCAATTAGAGCTAATTTTGTTCTTTAAATGAATAAAAGGTCAGCTAGTAAATCTAGTTTATCTCAAGTCCAGGCTTCAATAAATTGTTTTATTTAATTTGTTGTAAAAGATCTTATCCTTAATGGGCCTAGCTCTTATTGGTTTGCTTGGGTTCTAAAATATTTATGACCACCTTTTTAGATATGATTTGAATGATATGTTGGAAGGGTTTTTCACTGGGGGTTTTTTCCACTCCAGTGTTATCAAGGTAGATTGCTAACTGAGTTAGCATAGGAAGGAACTAGAGATGCTATCTTTTTTTAAAAAAACAAAACAAAACAAAACAAAAAAACACAGCTAGTATAGACTTCTAAATTTTAAATCGACTGCAAATGATGAGCAGAATTTAATACTTTTATTCAATTGCACCATGGTTTCTTTTTGTCTAGTTATTTTTTCTTAAGCACAATCATTTTTTATACCTGTAAGTTTTTAAAAAGCATATCTGTTGATGAGGTGCTGACATTCTAGCTACTACCACAGTTGACATAAACTTCAGCAAAAGTACGTGCTGTAATTTTTAATGCTTCAGATAAATTGATTCTACATTGAAATACAGTTTTTAAGAAAAAACACATGGCTTCTGACACTAGTGCCAGACCACAAAGCAGAGTACCACTCACCGGTTGCTGTTTCAGTGCTTCTGTGACTTAGAAGCAGGATATATATTTTTTGTGAAATCAGGTCTCCAGATCTACCTTAAAATTTCAGGCTTTTGCTCCAGACTTGTACTGCATCATATCATAGCTCTGCCATCAGCAGGGAACCTGGAAACAAGACATGAGAAGGGGAAAGACAGGTCTTCTAACAGTGTTTAACTTGTAAACCTGACCTGCTGCTCTAATGAAGTTGCCCCTTATCTTACATATTTTTAAAGCGAGTAGATACGTGACTTTCTCCAAAACCAGATCGCACACATGCTCAGATACGTATGCGTATGTGTTTATAAAAAAATGTATATTAAATAACCTGTGGATTGTAAAATAAAATCCTAAAAGGATTAAGGGATAGAAAAATTTTTGTTATCCAGATATTTAATTGACTCCACTAAAGCTTTTTATCGCTTGGTAGGATATTATCAGTCCAAGGCCTAACTTACATTTGTTTGGAGGCTCACTCGGCTGCATGATATCCCCATGACAAAAGGCACCAGCATAGCTAGCTGACATCCTTTGTAGGGAATCTCAAAGCCAAGTGGCAATATAGACCAAACCAGAACCTGTCCTGTCGCTTTCTGTTTTATTACACCGAGTTTCTGTGATCGTCCACCTGAGAACCTCTACTGCAGTAAGGTGCTCATGGCACGTATTTTTATAAATAGGCAAAATAGCATGTGTCTGAAAAAAAGGAAGCCTGAAAGGAAATGCGGCTTGAGAAAATCTCCACATTGAAGCTATAACCCTACCTGAAACACAGCTGGACTGTGGGAGGAGTTTATTTTTCGTAAATTTACATGGTTTGGGTCATCACTGCTACTTGCTCAAGAATTTGTTATTTTAAGTGCAATCACAGCTGGGCAACAGAATTGCACTAAAACAGGTCTTTATTCATACTTTTTGAAATTCTGTAAAACTTCATTATCTAACCTGCAGCATGCAGAGTACCACCAAGTTTATTATAGGGTAATGTTCTCCAAAAACCAGATGCCTAAATGATGGATCGTCTATCTGCAACAAGCTTTAATTTATGTAAGAGCTGAGCTGCAGACTCTCCAGAGAGTGAATTTTCTTGGGAAAACTACACACACACATACACAATCAGACTTTATAAAGGTAATGGTGCCAAGGGAGGAGAGAAGACGACGGTATTAGCAAACCCATCAATAGCTTTTTATTGACCTGGTTGAAGACAAGAAATTAGGGAAGGACCATGGTGGTATTCCCCTAAGCTCACTAGGGATCTGTAGTTGCTGCTGCAACATGAATATGCATTTTTTTGAAAACGGCTCAAACTCCCCGGGGAGTTGTGAAAAAAAGCTAGATACCGAAGACAGGACTTTGCTATTAGCTTCAGTTAAACTAGAATTCTGCCCTATGTAGTTTCCAAGAATGCATCTTATTTTTAAAGTATCATCTTTGGTGGATATTCAGGATCTTTCATTTTTAATAGGGTTGTTCTCGGACAGATAAATCAGACCATGTGAAGAAACTTTTGAACTTTGAGTGCTATTTAGTGGAGAGCTACTCAGACTTTGATAATTTAGATGACTGTCTTCATAGTGTTTGCCCACAATAGCTGAATAATGGGGTTCATTAACCTCCCTGTGTAGGCATACCCAAATTGTTTGCCTCTAGCCTTGGCTCCCTACGTGTGGCTGGAGAGGAAAGGATTGGCTTTTTATTGACTTGTCAAGCCGTAGGTTTGCATTACTGGCCAAGTAGCTCATGACCCATTCCATTTATTTCACTGTTTTGTGGTGGGGAAACAGGTAAAGGAATCCTGCTGGAAGCCCCTCCTTCCGCACGTTTTTATGAATAAGAGCAGTGTTTGGAGCAGTTAAGGCACCGTGACCAAATCCTCCAAAAGACGTAATGCAAGCAGCATGGGGCTATTGTGGGACACAGCTGTGGGCGGTGTTGGTTACCCTGCGAGACGTTGCTTATTCAACAGAAAGCTCTGGAGGAGAACTTACTGTGGAATTAAAGAGGAGGGAAAAAGTGATACTTCGGGGAGAAAAATGTAGAAGGATAAACCACTGTTTGGAAAAATTAAACAATAGAGTCCGGGCAGCAAAAGTCTGTGTTTATTGCAGTACTAATGGGTATCCCAATTATTTTACAGTGTAGCACTTAGCAGAGAAGGACCGTGTTAACCGTGCGTTAGCAGAATTAATGCTCTGGGTGTCAATCCAACTTTTGCTCTAAGACGGAAAAGAGCGTGTAACGGTGAAATAATTTTTTTATATGATCAATAGACCACCTAAGTGAGGAGGCAAAGTAATGGGAAATGATCTTGCTCCTCTGCAAGGCTGCAGAGGTGTGCGTAAGGAATTCCAGTGATCTTTACAGCTTT
The DNA here is from genome assembly GCF_929443795.1 of Astur gentilis. NCBI lineage: Eukaryota > Metazoa > Chordata > Aves > Accipitriformes > Accipitridae > Astur > Astur gentilis. The sequence goes on from NC_064890.1 coordinate 5,283,812, forward strand.
CATAAATCTTTGTGTGTGTATATACATACCCGCATTTTTCTGTTCTGTAGTCTTTTAAATTGGAAGAGCTGGAGGACTGATTTTCAATGCCTTTTTAAATGCTGAATGTATTTTAATGAAGATATTGTCTTGGGTATGATTCATATCCCCTTCCCAATTGTTCTTTTTTTAGTGTAACATATTGGCCCTGATCCTGCAGTAAAATCCCCATGTGTGGTCTTGTATCCATCCAAAAGTCTCCTTCACTTCAGTGGAGGCTCCCCAGCCTCTCCCTTGCTGCAGGATTGCAGCGTTTACATGCAAAAAAATGAAGAATACCATATCCCTTTTACCAAAACAAGTAAATGATCATTTTTGTTTATATTTCTAGAGGTGATTTAGAAGAGTTTTTTCTTCCTTGAGTGTGAGTTATTTCCAACTTCAGATGTAGTCCTTAGCTTTTTTCTTCTTTTTTTTTAATTACTGAAGCCACCCCAACTAATTATTCATCCTGTTTATGGAAGGTGGTAGGCTGTGGCAAATTATTTTCATTTTGCTGCTGGCCACATTGGGTGATGACTCCAAAAGTGAATCCGTAAAAAGGCTTGAGTCATTAGAAAACAAAACAACTTACTGTGAGATTCTTTGATTTTGCTGCTTATTGCTCAAGAGTAAAAAAATTGTACACTGTATACCACAATTAAAAAAAAAAAAAAAAAAAATACTTCAGGCAGGTTTAGACACATAAGCAAATTGCTTGTCTAAATGGGCATGAGCAGCTGCCCTTATAAAGCACAACAGAAACCGACCAAATATGTGTGAAAGATTAGAAAGGCAGATGGGCATTTGTTTAAAAAATAGAATTTGCTCCGTAGAAGATGACTGCAAGAGACTGATTTGTTCTTGTCTTTGACAGAGGTGCTTCTTTTTATTCACTCTTTTCTTGAAGTTTTTACACAAAAGTGAGGAAACTGTACAGACCCAAGGATTCATGTTATAGTTCCTGGGAGCGGGATGTGGGCAAGAGAGCCGTAAAGAAGTAGCCATCCATAGACACAAAAGAAAAAGGTGCTCCTACCTGAATTTAGTAGAGTTGTCCTGCGAGCAATTGATCCCTAGCTGTACGGAGCCTCCAAGTTCAGGACTGACTGGCTCGCTTGGTTCTTTCAAAAACACGTCTCAGTAACAAGCTGGAAATTACAGTTTACTGGCATAATTTTGTGGTAGTTAATAAAATTCGTCCTCTACACTAGTTCTCATTAAAGAGAGTAGATGTAGGATTGGTTTATGGGCAAGCTTCTAGATCATGCATCCCATAACATAGCCCAAAACAAATGACAATAAAGGGCGCTTTGCAAGGAACACATAAGAGAAAGTTTGCAAAGAGCTCATTGGCATAAACATGTTTTACCAGCTTCTGGTTTTGCTGTTGAGAGCTCAGCAGAAGGGGATAATGCCAGGTGGTTTTCACATCGAAGCTCTGAGCAGCTTGTTATTGATGATAAGAGAGGAAAGAAGATGAAAGATACCAAGACGCCACGCTACCAGCTCAGTTTTGTTTTGTCAGACTAGCGACGAACCATCCGGAGAAGTAAGTCAGAACGGTGAGAAAGAACGGGAGGGAGATTTAGGAGTCATCGGCAGAAGGGTGTTTGTGGTTGTTGGGAGAAATACCCTGCTGTAACAGATACGGAGGGCGGAGGCCAAGGGCAGAACTCTGTTTCACTTAAAGTAATGGAAAAATAAACAGTAGAAAACCTGTAATTCAATTTCAAGAGTGCAAATGCCCGTAAACCAAAGGAGTTACCTAAAAATGTCAGCTGGACTGAAGACCTAATGGATTCAAAAGTGGTGTTTTCTGCCTGTGGGAAGGGGGCACTTGTAGCAAAATGACTACAGAGTGAATTGTGTGAATAACTCCTTCCAAAAGGATGTTAGGAATAAGCATCATACCTCTAGGAGAAAAAGTCTGTTAGAAAAGAAGTTACGTCTTCAAGGCCAAAGACTTTGGAGGTGAAGTCAGGCTTGGCAGAAGTCAAGCTAAATTAAATGTTGTGAAGGATATTGAGCAAATAGGAAAAGAAGGGAAGAAGATGGACCATGGAAGTGAAGACAGGGAGATGAAGGATGATATCGGTATGAGCAATGAACAGAAAGAATACTTTCCTTCTGATCCTATGTTCATTCTCTGCTGAGAACTGGGACAAGATGGATAACAGCAGTAGGTTGACGGTGGTGGAAATTACCATAATGAATTGGGAAGTAAAATATAGGGACCTTTACGCGCTGAAGTCAAGGAACGGGATAATCTTTCTCCCAAGTTCTAGAAGAACTGGGTCGTGAATTTGCAGACTCAGTGACAGGTAATTTTTAATATATTTCTTTTAAAATGCAATGCTTATTAGATCTATTTTTAATGAATAATAGAATAAATAGAAGTGCTGAAGAAGAGAAGAAAGGGAAAGTGATTTAGACACCCGCTGACAGCCGTGCACATAATTATAAAACAAATTTTGGAGGAAGAGCTGATTAAAGGCTTGGAAGTAGTAGAATAAAACACAGAACGGAAGTAAACCATGCCAACAGGCTTGATACCAATCTTTGATAAGTAACTGATTTTCTAGGCTAGCCTAGTCCAGTTGGCAGTCCCTGCAAGAGATGCAGCTGGCAACAGCTGATTTTTTGCCGTGCATCTGGGGTATTTGTTTCCACCACCAATGCTGAGAGCAGCTATCTCCACTTCCCAGTGCGGAGTGATTTCTTCTGGACTGGGGAAGCCGTCTCTGGGTGCAGGATCAAATCGCTTCCCTTCCAAGGGAAAGTCACGGCTGCGGTGGAGAAGAGGTGAGACGCTGGCACGTGAGTAGTTGGAATAAAGTTGACATCTGTCCTACCGTTGGAAGAAGGAATGCTCTCTTCTGGGTGAATAGAAGATGGCAAATTCGAAGTGGATTTCAGGAAAATGTTTAATACTATCACACAGGACATTCATAGTGAAGCTGGCGAAGATGGGATTAGCAGAGGAACTGCTCAGCAGTAAGGAACTAGCTCAAAGGAAGGTAGCAACTGAGAGTTGTAAGAGAGCTTATATATCCAGAGAGGAGGTTACTAGTGAACGTGCTCAAGGATGTATTTCAGGACTGGTTTGATTTAATAATTTCATTTAAAATTTTGTCACAGAAGGAGGTACAACACTGATGCTTTTTGTTGGCAGTAAGGTTGAAGGAGCGTGTCAGTACAAATAAGGATCTGATGATTGTCTGGAAAGAACTGGATCCCCTTGAAAGGAAAAATGGTATTTAATTCAGTAAGTCAAAAATTGCCGTTAAGGCTTTGCATTTGAAGTGTACCAATAGAAACTTCAGCCAGAAGTAAAGAGCTGATCGGTAGGTATATCGCTACGATAGGTGCATTAAGTGGGTGAGGGATCGTTAGTTGATCACAGAACGACAAGAGTTGCCAACACGATACAAGTGTGACCGTAGGATGCATTGCAAGAGGTAATTTTAGCAGAGACAGTGAAAGTGTCCGGGCCATCATATGAGAACCTGTTGACACTTTGTCTGAAATGTTATACTCAGTTCTTGAAGGCAGCTTGTCTTCAGGAAGGATGAATTGGGAAGAGCAGGTGCAGAGGAAGGCTTGGAGCGCTGTTAGGGGGAGCATAGGGGAGCCCGTGTTATGATAGGAGAGGGGAGCAATTTTGTGTGTTTAGTCTAGCATGTGAAGAGGCGATATGATTGCTGGCTACAAATACCTTAGGCAAGTAAACATTTTGGAGGGAGAAAGCAATTTAAGCTAAAGAACAACGTTGGCACAAAAAACAAATGGGACTTAATTGGCTATGAATTTAGGCTGGAAATTAGAAGAGGTTGCTGTGCCATCAGAGTGGTGAGATCCTGGAACAGGGTAATGGTGGGAATAAAAAGATAAACCGGTTTTAAGGTGAAGCTCAATAAACTTGCGAATGGGATTAGGTGACACGATGCCTGTAAAATCACTAGACTCATTTGCCCGGGAAGGGATGTTTGCGGGGTTTTGCCGTAGTGAGGAAGTGGAGAATGGGCTGTTGAGCTCCACGTGCACCATTGAAGGTCAACACGCTTAGGTGGAAGTTGTGCCATTTGTGTGAGACCAGGCAGCATCCACAAAAATGGAAGATATCTTGGAATAAGTGTTGAAAGTTTATTTTCCTTGATAGAGAAGAATATCACTTTGCAGGCAATTTATCACATGAAAATATTTATATTTTTTTAATTTCAAGTTTAAGCAATGAAGTCTTTCCACTTGCAAAATTGCTAGGGGCTCCACTGGAGGTTTGATACGTTTTGGCACTCTGCAAATGCATGAGTTGGTCATATTGTGTATTTGTGCAGCTTGTATTTGCCAATATGACCTGTTGGCACAGAATAAAATATTCAGCAGGGCATAAGCGATAAAAACTAAATTTCCCTTTCTAAAAGTAATATGGGAATTAGCCTACATTACAGAGCTTAAATTACACTGATTCTTCTCCAGGGTTGGAATAAAATTTTCAAAATCGTCTCTAATCTGTGAAGAATCTAAACCATATGGAAATCTTCCTAATTCCCCTGGGTGGTTTTGACACTCTTACCCATAGGTCTTAGACTATTCCGTTTTTTTCTGGTGCAACAATCTCGGTTCCAGGTGTGAGACTGTTGCAGTGATTAAAATAGTTACACCACTTAACTTTCTAGCATTGAGGAACTTATATCAAAAAGGGAATAGCAATACTAATAGATAATAATACCACTCGTAATAATCCGAGTGAGTTGTACTAGTTTTGATTACATCAGTGCAGTGATGGTGTCATTCTCCTACATACAAAGACCCCTTTAGCTCCTGCTCCTTACTTAAAAATGGGTCATGGGTTCAGAAAAGAATTAGGACTTTTCAAATGTTGTTTTTCCTTTGGGCAGAGAAACAGCTTCTTTGGAGCTCTGCCTTTGAGAAACAAAGTTTCCTGTGATTTTTCACTAGACCTTTCAAAGTACTGATACAGCGTTTTTTTGGAGCTCATCACCCGTAGCAATCACTCAGCCCTGTGGCTCATATCCTATTTTTGAAAAGCCATTTCCTTTCGGTGCACATGTCTTTTCCCTGTGTTTATATCAAGCAGTCAATGGGGCTTTCAGCTGTAAGGATCAGAATGAAATCAAATAAATTACTTCCAAAGATAGGAAACCATTTCACACCTTGGAGCCTCATTTTGCTCCAGATGTAACGTGTTACGGCTCATGCCAGTTAGAACTGATTATAAACCAACTGACCTTGTTGCGACACTTAAAATCTTGGTAGAATTTGTACTTTGCCTGCAAGTCGACACTTCATTTTCATCCTGTTTGGGTTTGGATCTGTAGCTGTGAACGGGGTGATTGCCCCAGAGTAATGATTAAAATAGGTTTTCATTCACTCTGTCGTTATGAAGAAGTGCATCACTACATGCGTTCAATTATAAATGCACCGAGGTTCTGTAAGAAATACAGTTCCTGCTAGCATTTAAGAAGAAATCCAAAGTGAATTTAGGTTGCACACAACCAGATACACAGTGTTTACATTAATTCTGGTTTTTTCTTAAAGGGAGTGGTAGCCTTTAGTTATGATTTATAGAGACTTTTATTACCACATCTATTCCAAGGGTTCTCTCACACCCCTTCATTCTGGAGGAACGATTTTGCTTCAAAAACAACTTTAATTGACTTTTTATCTTTCAGTGTAGAATGTGTTTGTGATATATTGTCAGGCAAGCAGCCTGCAGAGAAGTGTAATTCTTGTCTCAGGCCTCTGAGTGTGTTGATGGTGGATGATTTTCATTTGTATTCGCTTACCTCAAAAAATACTAACCCAGCCTCAGTTTTAGAGTTTTTGGATTGGGGTGGGGAGGGAGGTGAAATTCTGTCTTATTTAATATTGTACTTACAGACTTTTAATATACAAGCGGTGATTTTGGAAGCATATGAAAAGCATACTTGGGAAAGAAGGTAACAAGATACATATGGTGATGTCCAAAAGTAGAGTTTAAATCCAAGCGGGGACCTAGGTACCAGGATGATCGAAGCTTTGCTGTAGTGAGTACCGCCTACTTGCAGTGTGCTCAGTGCCTCACTTTTCCTGTCTACAAAATAGAGCTCATAAATCTTGCCATCATTTACATAGTGTTTTGATATTAGGTTTCTCTCCGAGTCTGAAGTAACATTAATTATTAGTCGTGGGACTGCTATTTCCCTTTGATTTCTCCCCACCTCCATATTGCCGTGTATGCAGCCCCTTCTTCGGGACAGAGGACAGGCTAAACCACCCTCGCTGAGATTACTCCATCACCTCTAATGGTGTAGCACAAAGCCATTCATTTCTCCACTCTGGAGTCTGAAGTCTCTGAACTTTATTAGCCCAAGGGAGTGGTAGGCCCAAGCGTGCTCCAAAATGCCGATCTCCTGTTTTGATAACTGAGCTCTAAACCTAAGATAAACAAGCTGCCCTATATACTGAACATGTCCTAATTGCACACTTCAAGCAAACCAGCCAATTGATGAGCGTGTGTCGCCCGCTAATGAATATTTGTAGTTTTGGAAGTTGTCGTATGTGTTATTCCTTGTAGCTTCTGCAGTTGTTAGCAGAGTGGCTTTGAAGACCCTGTCAGGAGAGGAACCTGACTTTATCTAGACCAAGAAACTGTGTAATTTAATTTCATATGCTAGCTGGGCATGGTCACTCTTATTCAAATTGTATTAGCTAATACTGCTTTTAAACTGTTTACACTGTGTGCAAAGTTGTGTTTGAAATCCTACTGGCTAATACATTTCTTAGTCTAGACTTGGGGAGGGTTGACTCCCTGAAGAACTCATAGCAGGGCTGTTTACTTGTAGGGGGTAGAAGAGTGAGGCGGGGAAAGAAGGAGTAATGATGTTTGAAAGCGTCCAAACGACTTATGCTGTGCCAAATATTTTGCTGTCTGTCCTTCTCCTCGCTTTTATTATTGCTGAGACTTTTTTTACTGAAAGTTGGCTCTCAAGTCGTGAGGGTGACTTTGCAAACCGTGCTGCCGACCAAGGTCTTAGGCATTCAGCATTGGGAGCCAGGGCGCTCTGTGGGAGCAGTGGAAGTAGGAAGGCCCAGAAGAAACATCTGAGTTGGGGTGGCCAGGCTGGCAAGAGCCCCAGGGAGCCTCCCACTAGGACTTCCATTGAACCAGAAACGCATCGTGGACATCAAGAGCCAGAGAGAAGACTTTCTTGGTGGGAGAGAACAGTGGGTTTTCAGATGTATCCCACTAACAGAAGAAAGAGGCTTGGTCTGATGTGTAGGTTGCTCCCAGGATGGCCTGATAATAGGACTTCCTTCCTTCTGCAAGTCACAGACAATGTAAATTAGGAGTCCTGTACTTTGACTCACAGTCTAGGACGTTACTGACACACAGAGCCTGACCTCCCAGATGAGGTACCTGACGCAATCACTAGGACATCAAGTGGTGTGAATGTCTTCAGTGTTGCTGATGGAAATTCATCTAAAGCCTTTTAGATTCTGCTCCACTCTTAAGTTTCTAAACTGCCTTGGGTTTGGTTTTCACCTAGTCCTCATAGTAGGTCGTGGAAGGTAGGTGTGATGCTACAGTTGGCAGGTTAGGCAGGAGTACCAAACCCAGTGCTGTTTCCTTTTACTAAGTCTGGGTTTACTATAACTTGCCACAGTTCTGATTTAGTAGTGCAAGTGGCATATCTTGGGAGAAAAACTCTATTATCTCAGCCAAGCATAAATACTGTATAATTCCAAGCCCTTCTCAAATGATGGCTTGGATTATTGACTTGAAATGCAGACAATGTCTCCGATCATAGTGGTACTGCCTTTTGAATATCATAAGAGAGTTGCAGTAAACTCTCAAGTTGAATGTAAAATTCCCATTGACAGTGGAGCTGGACTTTCCTGGTTCTCAGGAGTTGTTGGAATTTGATTTTCGTCATGGCTTTCCTACTGATGTTTTAGGTTTTTTGCTTTCTTAAGATATCCTCCTCTCTGGAATGTCTAACCTTTCTTTAAATCGCCTTCTTCCTACAGTCCCATCACAAATCAGTTGCACTCCCACAGTTACCATTCAAATATAAATAAGTTAGTTAAATGATTTACCAAAATGTGGTAAAACAAATAGACCTATCCTGTGTTTTGTTTGAGGGTTTTTTTGGTTTGTTTTCTAAAACATCCTTTTCCTTCTCTTTATGTTTCTAATCTAGAGCCTTATAGTAAGGGCTTTTTCTGTCTTGTCCGTTAAATTGCATGCACATCAATAACGCTGTGTATCAACATTCATTAATAAACGTTGGGTCCTCTATGTATCCCCCTTCCTGGTCAAGATTATTCTATACTGTGTATTTACTAGAGCTACATCCTGTCTACTTCAGCTACTCAAGTAAGTAGCAATATTTTAACTGCAGAGTATATAGTGTGCGTCATTTATTTGTCCTGGCTAGATCCACTGCTGATTTCATAAACATTTGGGGAAAGAAATACCAAACTAGCAAATATTTGGAGAACCCCCTAATGTAGGCTCTTAAGAGGATGATACTGTCTCTCAGTCTGAAGATTAAAATCAGTGCTGTTCACAGCTGATTAACTTTCCTTTCTAATATTTCCCACAAATTGAGCTAATGTAATAAAACTTAACGAAACAAGGTTTAGTAAAGCCACAGAGAATATTTATATGAAAGAGAGCTACAGAGCGGTTCAGGCTGTGCTGGCGTTCACTTTGTAATGACTCGGTGCTTCATCCTGTCCCATGGATGGGTGTAGCAATGACAACGGTCCTTGTGTTGGATTGAAACCCAGCGTCTTTACTGACTGAAAGGTGATGCGAATTAGCTGCACTATATTTTCTTTATGTCTAGTCGGTGATCGATCATTGCTTTCTTTCCCATCAACTCTTAACAATCCTCATTTTTGGTCTCATTTTGACAGAGTCATCAGCAAAGTGGTGCCAGCTCCAGAGGTCAAACCTTCTACTCCCGTGAGCCGGCCCAAAACACCTCCGCCCGTGCCGTCACCGGTGCCAGCTCCCGTTCATGTCACCCCTCCGCCAGCTCCAGCTCCTCCTCCTCCACAGCCCACCGTCTCGCCGGTCCTCATCCCACCACCCTCTCCAGCCGTCTCGGCAGCCGGAGGCTCCAAAGCTCCGGTCAGGAGCGTGGTGACCGAGACCGTCAGTACTTACGTGGTAGGTAACACAGACTGCCGCGTTTTGTCCCGGTGCCGGTGACATTCATCTCCTGGATCGTTGAGCCCCTGGGTGACTCATTCTCTCCAGCTGATGGTCCCTGGACTCCTGATGTTCTTCTCTATTTAGCTACTCTTTGTTCGGCCCTTGCTTCCGTGCATGTGTTTTGAGGGGTTAATAACTGAAAATGCTACTACTTGGACTGAATTTTTTTCTGTGTTCCCAGTTCAATGTTTAAGTTTCTTCTAACAAGTTCAGTTATATCGCACTCGGTATTTTCTGCTAACTGAGCGAGAGCATTTATTTTTGGAGGTGGAGATTTTTTCATAGATGCTTTCAGAAGCGCTGAATTGAAACCTCAAATGTCAAACTCACCATAGATTTTGCTGTCAGTCAGGTCAAGTACAAAACCCTCATACAACATCAAGAATTTGACTTAGCCCTCATTTGAAGTGTGGAGAGTCCACTAATCTCTTTTCTGGGTTCCTCAACATACAGAAATTGCAAATGTTTGTGCACCTCAGGAAGTCTGTAGATAGTTCATTAGTCTGCAGTTCATTAGTCTGTTTGACATACGCTCTGGACTTGGCCCCTATCTGGCAGCCTTAAGACTTCTTCATTCCTTTAGAAAAGTCTCCCATCCAACATGATGCAGGAACAACATTCTCTAAAAGAACATGGACGTACCTCTGGGCAGGACTAGGATTGCTGTGCTACTGGAAGTTTCTCCTTTGGATGCAATGTGAAATGGAAGTCCGTTTCTGATCATTGAAGAGCAGCAGATACCATTAAGACCAGGAGCAGTGGTGTTATCCTTCCTGACCTGGCAAAGTTCCAGCGTGGTTGGTGACACCTTGCTTAACTGTAATGGGTAGCAGTTTAAAAATCTGCATTTAGAGCATTCAAAACACCCCAAACTTGCTTTTATGACAGAGTTTCCTGTGCTTTAATTGCAACAGGTGCATGATTTTTCTCCTTTTTTTAATTCCTGTTTTTATAATGGTTCCTAGTGTAAATCTACCTCACCATTTCTAACGGAAAAGGTGCTCTTCTCTTGCTGGACTTAAACTGTTGTATCGTGTTACTGGTCACTATTTAAACAGCTGCTACATTTCACTCCCGAGTTAGTTACAGCACGGGAGGACCTCACATAGGCTGTGCATATCTTTAGGGTGCAGGATACATACACATCCTCACCTTCTGTATCGCAGGCGTAAATGCAATGTCACTCTTACGTATTACGGTAGTGCCTGGAAGCTTGGAAATTCACTCGGAGAGAGAAGCATTTCCGAAATACTGTACTGCATCCCATTTTCTCCAGTAAGCATTAATAGCAAATAATTTAGAGATTATGTTAGTTTAAAGGAAAACCCAGAACTTTGCCTAGGTACTTCTGGTGGCAACACTCTTAGCACTTTATGGAGGATTCAGAGGACGGGTAGGCTCCAGTTTATTTCTTTCTTTTACAACATTATAGTTGAAACCAGGGCTTTGCTGCATTGGGATCCTACAGGCAGAGAGACTCCTGATGTGAGACATTTGTAAGTCAAAAAGCTGAGAGAGAGAGACTGGGGAAGAAGGGAATAATTAATAACTATTAGCCTCTTGTATGAAGGGAATCCAGGACACAGAATGATGAAATGGCTTTCCCCAAGTCGCACGGGAAAGCTCTTCTAGAGATAAGATTGGAGCCAGTGCGACAGAGGTGCGCAACTCCCTTCTGCAGGGGAGGACAGGAGGATGATTTTATAGCTTTAAAAAAAAAGATATGATGTGGGATCTCCCTGTAGGATAGCATCTCAGCCAGTGTGCTCCGATCATTAACTCTCAGCGGTTTGTACTAAAATAGCATTCAGCAATCACGCACTGTCCCTCCTTCCCGGACCCTTGGCTCATTAAGGAGTGAGAAGTTAGGCAATATTTTTAATTTAATTTAATATTTTATCCTCATTCAGCAGCCCAAGTTCTTGTTTAACGGACGGGCAGAGGTTTCGGTGATTATAGACCACCCTACCCCTCTCCAGCCCCTGAAAGCCTGAGACGGGTATTCCGCAGACAAACATCCCCCTTGAAAAAACTAAAGTTTGGAAAAGTCAGGGTATATCTCTCTTCTAGTGGGACACCACGAGGCAGCGCTGCCTACACCTGCCAGCCCAAACCTGGATGGGATGCCTGCCAAGTGCCGGCACCCGCGCCGGAGGACGCTGCGGGCGCAGCCGGGTCGCTCGAGCAGGGCGCGAAGGGCCGTAGCTGTCAGCCCCACGGCGTTGCTTCTCTGCAGCACCCTGGCACGGCAGGATTTAGCCCACAGAAAGGGCTGCTACGGGCCTTTTCACGCCAGCTGCGGACGGTTCACCCGCGGAGCAGACGCTTCTCTACCAACTTAAAATGACTTTGCCAGATGCCAGATTAGATGCGTAGATAGGGATGATTATTGCAATCAATCAGCTTTAACGTCGAGTTCGTTTTATGATGTCGCCTCCTCCGTATCGCTGTTGGGAAGGGGATTGTTCCCTGCTTAATATTCCTGGGCTTTGTATTTTCCAGTTTTAAACCGCAAAAAAATTTCAGGGCTTTAAGAGAAGTCAGTCAAGAGTGATGTGCTGGTTGCAGCTCTGGTACATTCCTATCGATTTTTCAGGGAGTGATGTAAGATGTACAGACCACCGTGTAGTGTTTGGGGTTTTTTTTCCTAAGAGCATTTGGTTGGGGCTTTTCATCTACTTTTTAATATCATTTTTGTAAGTTGTACAGATAGCAAAAAGTTACTGCCTTAGATACGTGTAAATGCACAAAAGCTGAGAACAAAACGGTTTGTGTTTTTGAGATTCAGTGATAATGTGCCAATCTTCATAAAGAAATGACGAAATCAGGGTAATACCCCAGACGTTTTGTACTTTGTATTGTTAATTGCACTTCTTTGGGTGGATTTTGTGACACATTGCATGTATGTTTTTACAAAGAAACTGTTAAAGAAACCACTCGAAATTTAAAAATACAAATAATGGGTCTGGCAGGATATAAACACAACAAAATTTCATAGAGCTCTGATTATGGTAAATCCAGTAAGCAGCTGCCTAATACTGTAAATGATCTGCCTTTCTCGTTTCATTCACCCTTTAGTAAATTGTACTGCGACATAAATGTCATAAGGGGAATGGAAAGTTACTCAGTAACAACTTTTTTTATATCCTGATCTTATCAGCTAGTTGAAGTTGAAGACTTTGGCTAATAAGTAATACGGCAATATATACACATGGCACTGTATATTTTACATGCATATAAAACTGTTATCTTACGCAGGAGGCTGCTGTTGCTCCTTCTTGCCATTGACAGGGTAGAATTTAAAAAGTCGCGATAGTACAGACAGAGAAAGAATTGTGTCCTTAAGCCCTGGCTGCTATATGTGAATGCCTGTGCTTAGGTCGGGTGGTATAACTGGCTTTACTGGTTTACAGGGCAATACAGAAAAATGCATGCTTTTGTCATCATGTACAGTTTAGGAAAATCAATTAAACGTAAGGCCGAGCACTTACGGTTGGAGAATTCGTAAATAACAACAGTGACCGCTGAATAGCTTTGTCGGCTAAGCAAGAAATTTATGTTTAAAAAAAAAAAAAAAAGTCAATTTTGCTGCCTGCTTAGCCCTGAAAACCAGCTAACTTTCCTTTTCTTTGCACCAGATCCGAGACGAGTGGGGTAACCAGATCTGGATCTGTCCTGGCTGTAACAAGCCAGATGATGGCAGTCCAATGATAGGTTGTGATGACTGCGATGATTGGTATCACTGGTAAGTTGCTCTCATCCATCCTTTTCTGCCGTTCCCTGGCAGATTGGGGCTATATTATTAAACCTTTTCTTTTTTTTCTGGTTCGTGACACTGGGAATATTTGAATGGCTTTGCTATGTCCAATTTAATAATCTGGAAGATATTTTTATCTCTGTTTCTCTGGAATTTGAAAAAGCAGATTTTAAGCTGCAAAGGAGAGTTACTTTTTAATTAATGGGCCCTGGTGATAGCAGTTGTTTTTGAAACTGCTGGGAAATATTGCTGATACCGGTAATTTTGTGAGAACTACAGGATTATGAGCATAGTGTATACAGATAGACATTTCAAATTATGAGGCATTGTATGAGCAGTAATATAAATGTCAGCTCTTATAAAAGGTTTGGAAGGAATTAATCACTTTTTAGGCATTTTCTTAAACAGCTACATAAAATCGTAAGGTTTTTTGCAGATGTGTTGAAGAAGCATTTGAAATTATTTTAAATCTAGCCTATTATACCTGAAAGTGTGCTTAGATTTTCTATTAAAATAACATTTCTTATCGTGCGTCCTTTTGCTATTTTTTTGTTGTTTCAAAGCAAGTGTTTTTTAGGTTTCTGTTCGACCATTATATTCGTTAAGATAATGATAATATAATTGCTGCATTAATTTGAAGGCCAGATCCTGTCTCCCACCGGAAAGTTTCGTTCCTTTGGCTAAGAGACAAAAGTAACGTTCCTCTACCGAGATGATACGATATTTTTCCCGTCCTTCACAGGCCTTGCGTCGGGATTACAACCGCACCCCCGGAAGAGATACAATGGTTCTGCTCCAAGTGTGCCAACAAAAAGAAGGATAAGAAACACAAGAAGAGGAAGCACAGGGCGCACTGAAGCTTTTGCAGCGGACTGAAGTCGTGCGGTCGCGGCGGCACCTTCTGCCCCGACCCTCACCCTCCATCGCCGGCTGTTGGGGTTGTGACTCCAGCAGAATCGGGGGCGAGGAGATGCTCTCTGTCGGGGGCTGTTGTGTTTCGCAGACCGTCTGAGCCCAGGGGGTTGGATTTCGGTACATTCTGATGCTGTCTTTCACCTACCGAGGGAAATTTGCACAGAGCGCTATATGAATGAAGACTTTGGTAGTTGATGGTACCGCTCCCGCTCCTGTGGCTCGGCAGCAACAAAGATGAATGTTGTAAATACAGATTATCTGTCCTATTCTTTCTCGATTTGCTATTAATCCCTCTTGAACCTTTGCAATAAGGTGCTGAGAGGAGGAGAAAATGTAAATTGCAGTAAGTTGTAAACTAGAAGACCTTCTGGAATGATTTCTGTAGTCTGGATACAGTTCAGCCTCTACTCCTGCTGAGCCAGATAATCATAATGTGGAAATAAAAAGTGGCTGGTAAATATTTTTGTGATGAGAATATATGAAGCTTTTTTCCTTGATTTTTAGTACTGACATAAAATAAACACGTTCAAGCTTTTGTGATATATCTTCTATTTTTTAAAAAAAAAGTTTCTATTGTGTCAATTTTTTTCTTCCGTGTGAATTTATTTCGGTGGACCTGTAATATATTTTATACTTTGGTTTTTGTTTTTTAGTCCTTGTCAATGTACCTTTTCATTGCTTGTACATTTCATTGGTGTGTAAAAACACTTCCCATTAAAAGATTTTCACACGTGTAAATACCTGATATTTATAAAGTACTTTTTTTTTTTTTTTAATTATTTTTTAGGGCTTGAGGATTTTTATTCTCATTTGCCTGAGAATACAAACCTAGCAGCTATTAAAAGCCCATGCGACATACGCCTGTCCTTATGGCTTTAAGGGATTGGCGAGATCTGCCCCAGTGGTGCGTGCACGAGGAGTCGGCCAGCACCATAATTAGGCCTCGATTCAGATACTTAAACATGTGGTAACTTCTTAAGAAGTGAGTAATCCTATTGCCTTCAAGGAGCCTGTTCCCACACTTAGTTATACAAGTGCTTAAATGCCTTCTGAATTGAGAGCTTAGGCCAGGGGGCTCTGCACTTTTAATGGTAGCTACAGTGTGTTAATCTGTAGCTGGAACTGAGCTTTTTTTTTTTTTTTTTCCTTTTTTTTTTTCAACAAGTGGTAGCAAGTTTGCCAAAACGATGGAGCTCGTGTTTAGGCGGAGGAGATGCAGAATGGCGTCGAGGCCCCGAGATGCGTTACTTTGCTTTGTGTATCCGCTTGGAAAGACCAATAAAGTGAATACGAGTTGTATTCCCCGCTGAAAATGAGGGGGGAAATTGCAAAGAAAAAAAAAACATAAGGCAGTATTAGACATTGTAATGCAGTGGGTCTTAGAGCTAAATAAAATACAAGAATAAATCTGGAAAAGAATTTATAACTTTTGTTTCCAAAGCAATTTCAGACTTCCGTGGTTAATTTGGGGATATTTCTACTTGAAACCATACAGTGAGAAACGTCTGATGTTTGAGAATATAGCCCTTTAACCTGTTGCACAGATATTAAGATTTATTTTTTAAATGCATCCAAATTGATATTAATGAGAATGAATTAGTCATGTTTTTAAAAGTACCAGTCTAGTTAGGGAAATGAGGCTTTGCTGATAGAACTGTTAAATTGCAAATCAGTGGAGATATGGATGAAATTGGTTTATTAAAAGTGCACTGTTACCTTCTTTGTTCATGCCACCTCATTTATATTCTGTTCCTGCTAATTACCAGTCAAGAAAGTTCCTGGGTTGGATTTTTCTTTTTTAATTTTATTTTGAATTGTTGAATGTTGCAAACCGGATTCTTGTTTTTCTCCACATGTAATGTGCAGACATACAAAATACACAGTCTTTGGTCATTTCTGGTCGCAATAATAAAGAACTAGCTTTTGGTAAGTTGTTTATCCATTTCCTCCTCCTCCCCTCCGTTAATCAGAACTTCTCACATTTAATCAACTAAATTATTCAAGGTGCCACGGGAGGGCTGAACTTTGCCGTTTCGACGGCCGTTCAGGTATTTCTATGCGTGCTCGTGCGTTGCCTGCCGCCGGGTTGGTTTCCTGCCCCGGGTTTTATGATTTTATAAATGACCCCTGTGGCAATAAAACCAAAGCATCGTTTTCAGGAGGCTTGTGTGGCTGACGGGATTAGTAACGGGAGAAGGGACCCTTCACCTCTGGGTCATCGCTCTGAAGCCAGCCTTGGTCCGTAGCCATGCAGAGCCTGCCTCCCCTTTCACTTACGCTGGTGGGTATCAGGAATCGGGGGGGATAAAAGAAAAACCAGCTTCCAAAAATAGTTGCCCCCCGAGCAGCCGTGTGGCATGGACCTTCCTTACGGCCCCTCATACCGCCCAACGCTGAGCGAGCCCAGCTGCTTCCCCAGATGTTTGTATTTGCTGCTATAACTTCACGGGTTGCGTTTCTTCTCCATAAACTCTGCCAGAGTTAGGGCTGCTCCCTTGATTCCCTGCTTCATTTCATGGTTGGGCATTTGTGTTCTCCTGAATCCTTTTATGATTCGGGTTTTGGACACCACCGTCCCCGGGAAGAGGGCGCAGTGGGCGGGTTGCAGGTTGGTTTGCTCCTTGGATGTCGTGGGAGAACATCAGTGCGTCTGGTTTTCCTGCCTCGGAGGGCAGCTTCATCCAAGAGGGAAGTCAGCTGTGAGCACTGCCTCTGGAAAACGTCTTCTTTCCACGGGGAGTTGGAGCAGAACTGGTTCAAAGTTTAGAAAGTAAAGAATGAAAATGTTTTCAGTGAGGGGAAGACAACGCGCCATCTGCCCACGGTATAGAGAAGACGGGATGCAACTTTCCCCCCTTTACTGTTGCACCATACGTAGTGGGTTTAAGCGGTACAGTGAGTATTGGGAGTAAATATTCAAGAAAAGAGCGTAAAAGCTATTCCGTGAGAAAAGCTTGTTGAATCCTGCCTTTACTCTGGGGCCAGATGATTATCTGGAGTCAGTTGGGAGTCAGTTGGAGCTGTGTCAGTTTACACCAGCCCAGGAGCTGCCCGCTTGCACGGCCAACGTCGGGGCTGGGGAACAGCTCCATTTATTGTGAAACGAGGCAGGGGTTTTTTTATCCTTTTTTATCCTGTAAATCCTCCGTTAGGGCAGCTTGTGCCCGCAGGTCGCTGGAGAAAACGGCAGTGCTGGGTGCTCGCTGCAAAGCGTGTTAGTCATTAGGTAAAATTGCAATTTGTTATTGAGGTTTGCGCCCAGGAAAAACCATGACGTTAATATGGAGGCAGTAAGCACAAAGCTCAGAAATGGAAGAAACTATCTTGACTACTGATTTTTATTGGAGGGCAGAGATATAAATGCAGAGCATCCATCCCCGGAGTAATGGGGATGCACTTTTCCTGAGATAATCTTCCTTAGGGGCTGTATGTCGTGCTCAAAGCATCATTTCTCTGCTTGACAAGGTGTTTCTCTTCTGAAGGTGTCCGCAGCTAAGTACAGTGAGGATCTTTATGCTCCGCAACTGATTTGTGATTCCAAATGTCCTGGAAGAGAAAGGGAATTAAAAAACCCGAATCAGAGGGTATCAGAGCCTGCTGACTTTGTCTGGGCTTTCCAGAGATAAAATATAGTGTATTACTTCACTGTATCACCTAAACCTTCTTTGTTCTCCTTTCAATAGGACGATTAAACAAAGACCTACTAACCAAATTAAAGTATAAAATGAACACTGAGATATGGAAACCTTGCCAGGAAGAATGTTAATGAATGAAGTTCACTAAAGGCATGCTGGCTAAGTTTTCAATACAAATAGTTTTATGGCCAATCTCTTTAGATCATAGCAGTTTTCTTTAGAAGTTTTAAGTCTCAAAAGTAGATGAGTTTCCTTCGCTGGGGAATGAATTAGATAATGCTCTGAATAAACTCCCTCTTCGCAGTCTTGTCAGTCATGCTACTTAGGAAACTCTCCCTTTCTTCTGGGGACTTTCAGATCAGCTGTAACCTAAAAAGTAGAAAGCTGCTATTAATCCATGTGTGCTGTATGGCAGAGGGGGCTGTAACGGGAGATTTACGGCCGGCAAACAGCTCGTACCTGGCTGATGTGAGCAGAAGCCTTTAAACGTGAGCTATGGCAGCTGATCCTGGCGTGCTTTCCCTCGAAGGTGCTGCTTCAGCCTGTCGAAGGTTTGCGCCGGGTGAAGGGGGGACAGACTTTTTCATAGAGCCTGTAGCGCTACGGCAAGGGGTAATGGTTTTAAACTAAATGAAGGTAGATTCGGGCTAGATCTAAGGAAGACTTTTTTTACGATGAGGGTGGTGAAACCCTGGCACAGGCTGCCCGGAGAGGTGGTCGATGCCCCATCCCTGGAAACATTCAAGGTCAGGTTGGACGGGGCTCTGAGCAACCTGGTCGAGTTGAAGATGTCCCTGCTCGTTGCAGGGGGGTTGGACTAGATGCCCTTTAAAGGTCCCTTCCAACCCAAACCATTCGATGATTCTAAGATGCAGCCCTTCGTGCTCACGGAGTCCCTTTTTGCACCAGGACTTTAAATCCTGTGATGCTCTCCCGAGGGAGAGAGGAGGAGTGCTGGGGGCTACAGGACCACCGTGCCCCCTTTGGCTGCTGCCCCTTGGCAGTCTCCTCCTTAATTTTCCTTCCAGTCCTTGTTTGCTCCAGAGACCCTGACCCTTAACTCGGGTTTCTGGTGGCCGGCACCGAAACCACAGCAGCTCTGCGGCTGTTGGGTGCCTTGCACAGATGGAGACTTGCTTTCAAATGTGGTGGTGCTGATAATTGAGGTTTGGTGGAATATTGCTGCCTCGAGCTACGGCCAAGGAGGCCAATTTTTCCAAATTCAAAATGTCAGGTAAACCTAGGATGGGTGGAAGATCTTCCGCGTATTTTTTTTTAAAACACAAGGAGAAAGTAATTTCTGATGAATACAGAGCTCCTGGCTGTGTGCTCAATGTAAGCGTTACCATAAGGACTTTGAAACAGATTTACAAAACAAAACAGAAAATAATTAGGTGATTTTTATTGCCTAAACAAGGGGGTGAGGGAGGAAGAGGCTTAAACCACATTTACAAAAATTTAGGTTTTGTCACCTGTCACAAATAGGAATTTGGTTTATAAATTAGAAAGTCTTGCCTGTCAAGTCTGCCCTAAGCCAGCATGGTTTTGACAACTTACTGTGCCTGTCATTTGCTTACTGTGGGACTAATGACAAGTGTGATGGGGTGTCACTGTCCCACCACACTGGTGTCACCCAGGGCCTCCAGTGCCGCTGCCGCTTAGCTGCATGCAGGAGACCTTCAGGCTTCTTCCTTCAACCTGATCCCTCCCCAGGTGTGGGTCTGGGCACTATTTGCCGTGGATTTTTTAAATTTGGCATCCAAATTCTAAAAAAAACACTTCTTTTTTTTTTTCTTACACAGAAACAAATTAGGAAATAAGGCAGGGAATAGTGTGCAATTGTTTATTTTTAATTGAGATGTCATTTCCAGCACTTTTCTAATAACTGCTGTAAGAATTCTCATCTTTAGGGAATACATCTGCTCCTAAGTCTTGTTGTCCACATGGTAACCATTGCATGCAATCAAAGGGAGAAACATCGTCTTGTTAGCGGGGAAAGCTGGACATGGTTCTCAGCTCTGTCGTGGCTTTACTGGTGCGTTTGGGCACAGGATCCGTGCGTGTCCCAGTTTCCATCCGCAGGAGGAGGATAAAGTTTCCTGCTCTGGCAGCTCTGCTTTGGCCTTGGACCCAGGTGATGCGAAGCTTGTAAAGATAGCCCAGACCTTCCCACGGGTTAAATAACTAGAACAACACCCTTCACACGGCGTGGATAAAACTGCAGAGCTATTAGGAGTTCCCCCAGTGCTGAGTGTCCCTGAAGCTGCTCCTCAACTGAGCCTTCCTCCACAATTCTGCACTTGTGATTTCCTTGAGGTTCAGAGCTGGAAACCATCTACTACGCTCCTGAACCAGACCGATCCTTCGGCTTTGCAAGTTTTAGTTGATCCTCTTCCAACAAGTTTTCCAACATGAATGCAACTCTCTTCTCATCCGCTGATTTTGAGCCTTTCTGTGGAAGGAGCCCCTCTGGGCTCACATTGAGACCTTATTTTGCTACTAGCTTTTTTTTTGCTTCCAGGGATATCTGGTAGGGTTTATCTGAGAAACAGCTTCTTGCTTAAAATTAGTTCAGGGATGTCAAAATACACCTCTCATAATTCGTACAATAGCTGCCTTCTCTGGGCTTTGCGGGCTGTGAAATGTCTGACTTAGTGCTTGGAGTTGGCGTGTATTAAGAAGCTGAGGATGAAGCGATGCTGTTGTTCTCTATAATTTCTTCAAAGACAGATGCTCAGTCAAGCCCAAAATCCAGGCCTTGGCCTCAGTATCTAATAACCCAGCCCAACCATTGACTTTTAGTGCCACCTACTTTCCAAAAGGCTGGATTTGCAGTGCCAGAGCTCGGGAGGGAGCACATCCCTTCAACCCTCTCACTTGCCACCGGCCGAATGCCGTTTTTATTTGCTTTCAGGATTGCTTTGGCCCGGCCGAGGGAAAAAAATAATAATCCCAAAGCAAGGATGTTCAGCAATTTTGTGCCGAGGATCCTGCTGAAAGTGTCATAGCTATCTAACACAGGAGATGACATTTAGGGAATACAACCATGACCTATGCAAAGTCTTGAGCTGAATCAGCAACAGAGTCCCTTGGAGATGCTCCGGCTGGTGGACAGTTTACAATGGAGAAATGTCTTTCAAATTCACTGAACCTAAACTTCAGGTGTCACGTGTATGTGCTGTCTGGGATGTTTTTTAAGTCCACCGGGAGGTTTCGTAGGAAACACGGCGAAGCCATGAGCTCAAGCAACCACTGCAGGGCATCTGCTTAAACTTTATTCAGACTCTATTTAGTCATTTTAACTCAGACCACAAGGGATCTATTTTGCAAAACCCTTGTGTCCCTTAGAGCTGGGAAAAACATCTCCTGCCTATGAACTCCTTTGGAAACTGATCCCACTCCATTTGATTCTCTACATCTCGTGTTTCTGTACTCTGCAAGATTTGGCTACGTGACTTATGGGGGCCAGAAGGACGGACCATTTTTGCCCTGTGCTCCCAAGTCACAGTGATTCCAATTCAGATGTGTTTAAGATGACTATTTAGCTATTTTGAAGACAATATATATACCTCCCCTTTCAAGCAAGCATGCATCTGGGCCACAGACAGCAGAAATGTACTTAGGAGCAGCACAGTGAAGGTGACTGATGGCAAGTTTGTCTTTTCTGTGTAGCCTCTAGATTAGCAGCTGCTAAAATAAATGTGGCTTGAAAGGGGTAAATCTGAAGTGTATTCAATCTTCCACCAATCTTCCAGCACACAAGGTAGCATGGCTATGTGATGAAACCAATACTCAGGACCTTGTGGTGCCTTTTCCCTCTTTATTACTGTGGTAACAAAAGTGCAGGAGAAACAGTTAGTTCTTACGTTATCCATACTGCTGGTGGCAAAGTTTCAGCTGTCCTCTGTATCCATTGCAGTGACCTTTCCATCAGTTTGAGTCTTTTCTCGACATCCAGCCAAACACAGATTCTTCTGTACCACTAAGGCCATGGACCTGTTTTTCTTAGCATGGCTTCTGCGAATATAAAAAATGAGATTCATTTGTCTTTAATGAATCTAATCATCATGGGATATTTTCGTTCTTTTGACAAGCTTGGATGGAAAAAGGATGAAGGGGCAAGCAGAGGGAGAAATGTTATAAACTACTGAGAAAACACACGGTTTGAGTAGATCTGTTTGTCCAGCGTAAGAACAGCTCGATTCCACCCTCACCCCTCATCGCCTGCATTGCAAGCTTTGGAGTTCATCCTTTGCCCAGTGCAGGTCCAGCTTATGTCTGTGCCCAGGATCTTGGGAAAACTTAATTCTTCTGATCTAAACCAGACCCAGTTTGCAACTTGCTGCAAGCCCATCCAAGGGCAGAGCTGCTATTGCTAACAGTGGTGAGGGCCAAGGTGAGCTTTTGGCAGGTATCAAATCCTCCTTTCAAGCCAAGAAGTTCCCACTACTAGAGAGCAACGCTGTGGTCTACTTAAGTTTTGTAAGCCGTTAATGAGTCACTTGATATCAGCCAGATCAGTTCGCTTACATGGAAAGGGCTCCTATTTCTCCTGGTGGCATTGACTTCGGTGTGTAGAGCAGGGGAGCGCAGAGCTCCAGTGACTGATCCTTCCTACAGCCGCTTGCACAAGGGTACGGCAGCGTGATGGACTCATCTCAGATTCCTTCGGGAGGTGGTGACAGAGCTCCACCTTAATGAGTTCATCGCCCTGCCAGCATTCTTCCCACACCCAGGTGCCCATGTTGGCAAAGCTACGCTCCACCAGCCTGCTGGAAAACGTTCCCCGGTTTTTTTAACAGGGCTACAGATCTTGGGATGCCCGCCCGACTCCTCATTTTCAGTTGGCCTCGGTTGATGGTCCGGTTGTGTTTACAAGCAGAACCAAGCGTGCTGGTTTGGTGTCGGGGAAGGAGGGCGGTGGGGAGACGTGGGGGGACAAGATTAATTGCCAGGGCTCCCATTAGGCCAAGTTTTGTACAAATCATCCAGCGTGCAGGTGGGTGGAGGGAGGAGCCAGTGCCTTAGCCCGTGCCCGAGGCTCCGGTGAGTGTTCTACCAGCTCTGTTTACCAAAGCCATGCTTAAATGGCTGCAGAGCTGCATCACGTCTTTGTTTTTCTTCTCGCTTCTGGATTGCATGCACTGGTCATGGAGTTGACACTTACCAAATAGTATTACTCCAACTTCTGGTATAAATCCAGCCTTGGATGCACACGTTGCAAAATAGTTTCAGAGCTGAGTGCGCTCCTGGCATTGCCTCCCCCAAGGTACTCCAATTTTCTGCAGCTGCTTAGTAATTTAGCTGTTTATCTCCATTTTCAGTTATCCTTATCTCAATCAGAAGCATCCTTCTGCTTGCAATGGGTCCCTCACTTTTACTTGTCTGACACTGCATGTTTCCCCTCTGCAGGACAAGTGCCTGTTGCCATCTCCTGGAGATACATCTTCCACACCTCTGGTGTCCAGGAGCATGGAAGCTGCTGGAGGTCCAACCTTTGCAGATGATAGCAACCCGCCTCTTCCCTGCTGGCAACACACCCTACAGCTGGGGAACACAACTGATCACTATTTATATGAATTTAAGACTTAAAGGGACCTCCTGAGACATCTAGTCAAATTTTGCCATCATGTTGCAACACGTTCCGCCATGCCATTCCTGTACTTGCACGCATTTGGGCAAGGGGGTGGGTGTCCTCAGCAGTCACTGGGACAGGGTAATAAAACCAGGTAACTATTCAGCGTGGGTATTAGTTTAATGGCTTAAGGACTCAAAAGCTGTGGTAGTTCCCATCAGATGTGCTTGGAGAAATCATGAGGCCGGGCTAGCGTCACTCACTTTCCGCGAACAAGGACCGATTTGTTTTCTGCTGGCGTTACGAACAGCGAAACCGAAGCAGGGCGGCGAAGTGATTTGTGCCAGGTCACGGAGCACGTCAGGGGCAAAGCCGAGATGGGAACAGGCACCTCCGAGCTCCCAGCTCCCCTCGACACCAAGCAGACGAGGCTGGTGCTGGAGCCGTCTGAGGCCAAGAGGGTCTGTATCTGCCAAGAAGAGTCGCCTGATGATACAAGAAAAGAAACTTTCTGCTGCTGCCTAAGCTTGAGGTCCCCTCTAGCAGCTAGCCCTTGCTTTAATAGTGCTACCTGTTGCCAAATACACCTTTGAGCCTCCTTCACCCTTGGGTACCTCTCCAGGTACTTTTCCAGGCACCTTTATATGAACCTATCACTGGGGGCACCAGCTTGTGTTGAGTTTTTATCCCAGAAGCGAGTCTCGGCTGCCAAGATCTCCATATAATAGATGTGCAGAAGTCTGGATCCCTCTGCAAGGTCCTTCCAAACCAAAGGCATGGGGAGAAGTCTGTACGTGGGCTCCCCCCGAGGCTGCTTGACGCACCTCCCAACCACAACTGGGATACAATGCAAGGTGAGCTCAGCAAAGCAATTGCAAGAATTGAGCAGGAAGTGGCGATTTTGGATAAAATCAGGTTCATTTCTTCTTGAACCGAAAGGTCCATCTCTGCAGAGCCCCCAGTTGCTCTGTCACAGATGTACACGTAGACAAGACTGTGGTCTGGTGAGCAACCTGGAAATGAGACTCTCCCAACTGGTTGCGATTAACTCTATCAGCCAGCAGGCATCTGAGAAAGGCATTTCCATTTCTGTGGTCCCAGGTCAGGATAATGTGTTTCTAAATCCACACTTGCTTTTTCTTTAGCTTATTGCCTGGCATCTCCAAGTTGAAGTGGTTTAGCTGCCTCCACTGTAATTTTCCACACCTAGCTTCTTTGGATTTCTTTTTTTAAGTCTCACCTTAACTCTAAATTTATTTGGGTTTGTTTTCGTTCGTATGATAATCACAACATTCTTTTGATACACTTTTTTTAAGCCTTGATTTACTGAGATTTGCTTGCAACCTTCGTTCCAGTTTACCATTTTTTCTGCGTGGGGATATTTTAAATGAATATAATTATAGTTAATAGCTTTTGCAGGTACTAAAGCATCTTTTGATTTGAGTCCTAACTTTCGTTATTACCCCACACACACATACACACCTTTTTAGATATTCTCTGTTTAACCTATGCCTAGAGATTAATTAAAGTGTCATTAAAATGCCTTTAGTACGTTTTGTGTCCTACATGCCTGGAAATATTTTTTTCCCACAGTCAGAATTGTTGTGCTTGTACCAACAATAACTGGCATGTGGCTTGTTTTGTAGATCACCATGAGATATAACGAACACTCCTAATTAGAAGAAAACACATTCATTTTTTGGATGCCTGTTCAAAGTTTTCTCAGGAAGACCCACTAGGTTTTCATTTACATCTCTCCATCGCTCTTGGCCGGCTCTGATGTCGGGACCGAGCGCTCGCTCAGGAGCACAGCATGAGTCCCACATTGCAGTTGGTTGCGAAATGGAAATTTAGGATCATCCCAACCAGTTACGGGGCAGAGTTTCTACCCCTTCCATACATTTTCAAGCTTTGAGTGTTTAAATGTGTCTAGTCCAGCCTTGGGTAGACAGAATCCCTCCTCTTTCAATATTTCTGCTTGGGGAGAACCCGTAGCTGGAAAATAATCTGGACTTAGAGAATGTATGCCAGTAGGTTTATCTACAGCTAGATCCTACAGCTGCCCTTGCAAAAATGGAGCTGGTCAGAGGATGGGAATGGATACGCTCGATTGCTATCGATGACCAGAAAAACTAAAGTAGGCAAAAAACCTCCAAAATTTGCTTTATCATCCATTTCTTTCTTCCTTCATCCTTTCCAGCCGGGTTGTCCCCTGCGAGCTGGATTGCTCAACCAGAGCAGCATCGCAACAGTACCGTTTGCCCTTCGAGCGGGCTCCCCCATGCGCGCTGCTCATGAGGACCCATCGGATGCGAGATGCTGCGTGAACACTGGATCGCTATCGCCGTCGCGGCAGCAGCAAGCTTTGCCCAACAGGCTGGGGGGCTTGGCACGGCCCCGGCGCTGGATGGGAGCGATGTGCATGAAGCGGGAGTAGAAATTAGGAGCTCTTGGTATCACCCTGGGCAAGAAGCAGTGCCAGTCCAGATATTAACATAAATAATTTGGGATTCTACACAAACCCAGTTCAGTGCTTTCTTCTCCAGCCTTTTGCGTCTCCTTAAGAGTATTAAAAAGTCCCCAACAAATAAACGCACAGGTGAGCGGCTGGGACAGAAAAACAAAACCCAAACTGCACAACCTCCCCAAGGACCCATTTCATCTCTCAGTGACACCTTTAAGTGGAAACCAGGATTCTGAGCTCCTCATTCCTGGTTCCTAGGGAGCGGAAACATGATGTCGGGTCGGGCATCAGGCTGTCGTGCAAAGTCAGCACCAGCTTGGAGGTGCCATGGCTGCTTTCTGGTTTCACCTCCGTCAGAAAAGGAGCGGAGATTCCCAGCATCCCAGAGGTTTTCAGCCAGGGAGCCAAGCTTGCTCATGCCCTTGCTTGGCAAGACGCACCAGGAAGGCATCAACCCAAGGGTCATGGATGCTTTTAGCATCACCCTGGCACAGCTCCTGCAGTCTCCTCTCTTAAAAGACACGAGAAGAACAAAACAAAAAAAAAATGACACGAGAAGAATAAAACAAAACAATGGGAGCAAATTACTGACTTCTGGAGGAAGATGGTGCTGAAGATAGGGTAATTATGATCCCTTTCAACAGCTGAGAGGAGCTGGGTTGTTTCATGGCCTGACTTCTAAACCTTGAGAGGTTTTGCAGCTGTAGGCTTTGGAGAACCTCTGCTAAGCAACTCTCTCCCTGCTGGTAACGTGTCCCCGGCTTAACATGAGCCTTGGCCTCGCAGGCTGGCACATCGCTGGGGACACCCTTGGGAAATCACCAGGGAGCATCGTGGGCAGACCCCGTGGCCCCTCTTCTCCTCCCGTGACTCAGGGCCAGGGCCACTACATCGCCTCTCCATAACAATTCCATCTTTTGTAAGAGGGCTGACAGCGACCCACCTTGCAATTAGCAGGTTGTTTGGGGAGAAATGCTAATAAGCACCCTGACAAAGGTGAATCTGGGAGGGAGGCGGACGCTGAATTGACTCAGCGTCCTCTGGCAGCGGGGGGGAGAAGGATGCTAGGGATCTGCTGGACATGATTTTGCGACACAGCCTTGCTCACCCTCCATTTCCAAAGACTCTCGGAGCATCCCATCCTGGATGAGCCGGTGAAAAGCCCTGGAGAAAAGGTCACCCCTGGTTTTAGACTGGGGCTGTCCACTGCCACCCTCGCCCCGTGAATTTTTGCAGCCTCTCTCCCTTCCTGCTGCCACAAACACCTTACTGCCAACAACCTTTTCATCCCTTGCTTTTTTCTGGTGGGTACCGCTTTGCAGGAGTGTTGGAAAAGCCTTAGCAGACCACCGTCAGTTCAGAAACAAGGAGTCTCCGCCCCTCCCCCAAATCCCAGGTCTTCGCTCCTGTAACCTTCAACCCCTCCATCCCCTCTCACAGGTCAGTGCCGTGGGTTATAATCTGTGCTACGGTCGCTCCAATCAGGTCTTGGGGTATTATTTATCGCATTTAGTACCTGCCATCAGTCATGAAAACTTAACAAAGACCCTATTGGGTTTATCTATAGGCAGCTAAACAAACGTATCTTGCTCTCCCGTTATCTTCTTGTTAACAAAACACTATCAGGATGTTCTAAACATCAGCATTTACTGCACAAGAGCCCTTTATCTGGCATGATATATAGAGAGCCCATCAATTAGTGCAGGGGGCTTGGAAATACCTGCCACGCTTCGCTCAAAAGTCCCAGCACCATCCCAGGGCTGCATCGCAAGGAAATATCCTTGTGTGTTTCCTGGCCTTGAGCATCCCTGCATGAGCTGGAAGAGCTCATTATGAGCAGAAATCATGATAAATGTATTTTTTCCACTCTTTTTTTAATATCAAGCCAGGCAGGCTGGAGACTTGCCATGGAAGGAGCGGTGCAAGAGCAGCCAGGGCGCTGGATGGTGCAGGGGATGGGAAAAAGAGAAACAGGCTTTTATTCAGAAAGGCTGGACGTGGTTTGGGAATACAGTGAAAAGTGCCACGAGACAGGGCATCCTCCTGACAGCAAGACCTTGTCTGCAGGATCAGTGCCCCTCAGGTCCCCCCACCGTAATGTCGCTGTAGCGGAACAAGGCTCGCTCTTGCTCACCGTCAGCTCAAAGGGATGGATGTGACAGGTCTTGGACACCAACCGCCGAGGATCCAGGGCAGCTCCTTTCTTCAAACACCTCTGCTAAATCTGCACGTCAGCAGAGGAGCCACTTCACCCCACACCATAAACCACGCTCCCGTGTGTCAGCTGGACCGACGGTGTTTCACCCTCCTCCGCGGTGGTTGCATCGCAGTGGGAAAGTGATTCTTCAGATAAATGGCAGATCGGGAGGTTTAACCCCAACTCCTGTTTGTCTCCGATTATTTGAATATCTTGCAAAACAGAAACTTTGTAAACAAGCACACGGCCTGGTTTGGAAACCACTGCAAGCTGTCTCCGAGTGATGGTTTGCTCCTGGGAGATGTTTTCCTCTAGGTGGGTCTCCAAGCTCGGGACTTACTTCATGCACTTGCAGAGGGTGGACTGGTGGACTTCCCAGTCATTTCAGTGGCTCCGTGTATCCAAGAGAAGAAGCTGAACGTTTAAAGGTTGTTAATTTTATTTTTTTTTTTAATTCCTAAACTAAAAATAAAGGGAGAAACAGAGGAGGAGCTGGGGCTGGGCTGACCTCTGCCTGGCTTTGAAGAGGTGGCATCAAACATTTAAATGAAATAGGCGATAAAACCAGTGAAGCCAGTGATGGGAGTCAGAGAGGGCAGATGGGATCAGAGCTTTGGGCCAGGCCGGTGCAATTAGGAGTGTGTTTTGCACCAAGCTGAGCAGGACACTGGAGGTGGGAGGCCAGAGAGGTGCAGCAATACGGAGAGATAAGATCCCGGAGCAGTGCTGGAGCTGTCTGGACAGAGAAGAGTAGGAGGCACCATAGAAATTTCCTGGGAGCTTATCACCGTGGGCCATCTTCTCCTCCTCTTTCACATCTGCAGCAGACCTGATGCCGCAGGACCAGCCCTCGCCCGTCCCTGCTGCCGTCAGGCATCGTGACTGCGAGACCCATCGCCACAGGGTGGGGGTCTCTGTCCTGACGCGGATGGAAATTAGGGCTCCAGAGATGTTTAGCCGCCTTAAAACAGAGCCAGAAAGAGGTGGTAAATATCTTCGGGCCAAGGACTCGTGGTCCCAGGCACACCGAGGTGGTGGGGCTGGTGGGCAGCAGATACCGAACGTGGACATTTGTTGAAGTTGGCTTCGGTGCGAAATTCAGGAACCCACGAGAAAAAAAAAGCATTTGTGCCTTTATCCGCGCCGTTCCCGGTGGGAAAGGGCTGCTCGCTAAAAGCCAGCCCAAAGCGACGCATCGCGTTCGGTCTCCAGAGGCGAAGGATGGGGTTGAAATCAAATCCAGCAGCGTGGCCCCATATGGGCAAAGCCTCGCTGGTGGGGAGGGAGCACCTCAGGTTAGCGGGGGCCCTTTCCAGCAGCGCATTAACCCGTTGTCCTCTTACCGCTGGAGCTGGCTCTTAACACCCTTAAACCAGCTCCTAACCCCACGAAAAGGACCCCCTACAACTTATACCCAGAGCCAGGGAGCCGAGGTAAAGAGCCAGGTAGAAATTGGACTTAAAAAGAAAATCACCCCAGCAAGGGGGTGGTCATTGCCGATGGTTATTTAGTTATTTGGTTTGGGGAGGTGCTTGGTTTCGCAGGGCGAATCTCCACGCGGGTTTTACATTCAGATATTCACCTCACACCGCTCTCATATCATTGCTGTTGGCTGTTTTTTCCTCCAACTGCTATTAAAGTTACTATTTGATAGGAGAACAAAAGACAAGTAGGAATCATTGGTGCAAAACCTCACCATCTAAGCATGAACTTTCTGGACCAGGAACTCTGAGCCCCTGATCCGTGTGATATATAGTTTGGGTACAATAATATCTGCTACCGTTATTATTACCTATATTACAAAGATCTCAAAAAAAATAAAAGTGGGGGGGAAGATTGCACACGTGCCGGCTAGTTCCTCTGTTAGGGAGAGGGGAAAAAAAAAAAAAAAAAAAAAAAGAATAAAAGTTTAATAAACGTGTGCTGTGTTGTGGATGACTTTGTGGCGACCTTTGTTGCAAATGGCCTATGCATGCGGAATAATGGTCTCCGTGCAGAGAGGGAAATGGCTTAGTGCTATCATCGTTGCCTCGGTAACCATCAGAGTCTCCATCTAGCAGAGAGAAATGAGTTATGAAAAGGCTTGAGTGAAGAAGGGATTAACACATGATCCCAGGGACAGCATGTCAATCAAAATCAGCGGAGAAATTACACTGCTCTATTTGAGAATGTCTCCGGAAACGCAACCTTAGTGGGTGTATGTATGTGGATGTATGCAGGCATGATGGAGAGACGTACAGCTCTGAGCCTCATATGGAATGTATAGATTTTTTATATATATATATATATATATATCCCACAAGATACCTGCGAGCACTGGCGTGCACATGGATAAGCATCCCCTGAACGCACGCTACCTATATGTTCGTGTCCAAACACACGCACGAGGCACCTCGCCATAGGGTCACACCTTTGTGATGCCCATACGATGCGCGAACTCGTGCTCCCTGGGCTCCAGGCTGCCCTGAGCAGCCAAGCAAAGGAAAACCATATAGAATAAAAAAATCCTACAATAATCCAAAATGCATATTTGATCCTGAAATTTGCTCATCCTCTCTCCCGTCCTCACTGGGCTTTGTTAAAACGTCCCCTCGTTGGCATCCCTCGTTCCTGCAGGAGAGCCCAGCGGCTGAACCCCCTGAAGTCCTTCGTGCACCTTCGAAAGGGCGAACCGAAGGAACCGTTTCCCCTCTAACACGCTCAAAATGCAAAAGCCAGGGCAATATGGCGACTATAGCTTTAGACTGAGGACGTCGATGGCTTCACCTGAATATCTTCCATCAGCGTCGCACTCCTGAGCTCTGCAACTTGTAGGTCAAGGGCATGGGAACTAAACCCATGATTAACTCCCTCTTGGTTTTAGCTATTGCAAACTCTCTGGTAGTTACAACCCCCGGCGCTGCTCAGCCGTGTGTAGCTGTGCACACATTTCCTATGGCGATTGTTTGCCTTGATTCAGCTGACGAGCTTTACATTACCTGGGACCGGAGTGAGTTTTCTGCTAATGTCGGGAGCAAAATGTGATTGCTGGGAAGGGAGGGTTTGTGCGGCTTCGTAGCTGAGGAGTGTGGCTGCAAAAGGCCTTGAGTATTTGTTCTGTTCATTGGCCACTTCAGTAATAGAAAACTTTCTCTTCCAGGAAATTCTCTCTCTCTTTTTTATTTATTTTTTTCGAGCAGATAATTATTACAGGGAAAGTAAAATTTCTCTTTGGTTTCTTCACTGCCTGCTGAGCCGCCCAGCCCACCCCCACGCCGGGAAGTACAAGAGCACTCAAGGAGGGGATTTGCCCCCCGAAAACATTGCTGGATCACCCAGCAATCCACAGCCCCAGCTTTTCCCTGTGCTCATCACACCTCCTCGTCGGCACAGCATGTGCCCCTCGCGCCCACGGTCCTACGTCCCTGCATGAGCCCCCTGCGCAGCTCACCCTACGCCCGCAGCTCGCTCCCACCTCCCCCTTCAGCTCCAGGCCCGGTTGCTTTACAACCGCCCCTATATATTCCATACGTGCCCAGGCTTTTCACCTGCCCCCATCCTGCCATACCCCCATCGTCACAAGGAGACATTTCCATACATCCCTCTCCCCTCCTAACGCACAGACAGAGGCGGCATGTCCCGAACCGCCCTTACGCCAAAACACGCGTGCCCTGCGTCACCCCCAGACCCCCAAACCCGCACCCATGCGCTCAGCCCTCCCGGCCAGCCCGGTCCTCACGCACCCTTTGCACCAACGCACCTTCTCAGATGCATCTTTGGGTCTTCCCCCGCAGGTAAAGACAGCGCAGCCCCCAAAACCCACCCACTAGAAAGTCGCCCCCCCCCCCATCTCTTCAAACCCCTACGGCTCATCTAGGGTGCGCCCACCCGCACCCTGCAGCATCTCATATAAAACACGCAGAAGCCCAGCCGTAGATGCCATCAAAATACATCCATCACCCAAATGCTCCCAAACACATCCCCCCTCCCTGATGGACAGGGACACCCCCAGCCTGGCCAGTAAACCCTCCACCAAGGGTTCCCATAGCCCTCCACCACCATGAAACCCTTGGCCCTGGCTTTTTGGGGTTCTCCAAGCCCCGCATCTCTCCCCACAAACCCATCCTCTTCCTTCCCCTCTCCTTGCTTTCCTTTCTCTCGGGTTTATTTCCCCTCGGCTCCCACTCCTTCCCCCCTTTCTTTCCCTCCCCCCCCCCCAAGTCCCCAGCCTCCCACACAAGTTTAAAGCCATCAGCCCAGCCAACGGTTAACCAAATCGCCTTGACCTCTCTGCTATTTGATATTCGCCTCCTTGACACTCATTTAGGAGCTCGCAGCGGTAAAGCAGACATTGGACAAGTCCAGCCTGAAACCAAAGCCCTATGAAAGGAGGAGAGAGATCAGAAGAACCTGATAGCTAGGAACTTGTTCTCTCCAAAGGCTTTCTGGACATTTTAGCCTGGATCAGGGGTCCGTGGAGCGCCAGTTCGTCGCCAAGCAGGGTGTAAACGTTAAATGTTAGCTATTTGTTCCAGAGATTGGCATGAAGATCGAGCCTTTCTGCCTCCTCTCCCCCCCCGGCCCCCCTCCCGCAGTCTCTCCAGCCCGTCCAGAGTCTCACAGACACTCATTCATTAGCGGTTTAATAACCCTCCCGACGTGATAACATCCTTTACTCCCGGCTCTGCGAGCGGAGGTGACCCTGGGGTGGGGGGGGGGTTGCGGGGATGGGGGGGTTGCTGCTCACTCGAGATGCTCCGGGAGGTGGGGATGGGGATGGGGGGGCTCAGGGGTACCACCAGCCAGCACGGGCTGCCCCTCCTGCAATTGCTGGGGGAAGAAAAGCATCCCCCCCCCAAAAAAAAAAAAAAAAAAACTAAAAAAACCAAAACCCAAAACCCAAAAAAACCGAAAAACAAACAGAAAAACACACAAAACCCCCGAAGTTTGGTGCTCGAGTTCCTAAAAGTCCTCGGGACGCCTCCCCCCGAGGTCCCCAAGGGGTTTTGAGGGGGTCGGGGGGGGGACACACAGACGCTGCCCCCCCCCCCCCCCCCTCCGGTCCCTGCCGGCGCCCCCGCCGTGTCCCCAAGCCCGGCTCCGCCGCCTCCTCCTGGGCTGCTGCAGGGATGCTGGCGGTACCTCACCTGATCAAGCCCTATATTCTTTTAAATGCCTCTAATTTCGACATTTAGCGCATTTGCCCCGTCACTGCGGATTCAGGCATCTGAGGCAACCCTTCGAAACTCTGATTAGTTCAGCTTCGTTCAGTGCCTTTTCCTCCTTCTCCTTTCTCCCCAGTTGTTTTGGGTTTTTTTTTGGGGGGGGGGGGGGGGTTGTGTGATATTTTTTTTTTTTCCTCGCTCCCTTTCTGCGCATCTTTCATGCGCTGCAGATAAGATATAAAATACTCTATCGGGATACTGTAATATTAAAGATCAAAAGTGGCATCAATTGAAGACCAAACGCACGGAAAACAAAGGGGAAGGCTGGGAGATGTTCATCAGCTAATTACAACTGCAAATATTATGCAAATTTATCTTGGCACAGAAATGGAGAAAGCGAGTTTAAGTGCGGAGATAATGCTGGAATATTGAATGTTCAGCTGAGGGTGGGACGTGGTCCAATAAATTCATCTGAGGGAGAACCGGTATTATATATATGTATATTCCTATCAAATCATCTACACTTCAAATTGGGGGGATCAGAAATTGCGGGTATAATTGATACTTGAAATTCCTTGACAAATAGTGCACGGAATAGACGGTGGAGGAAGAGGAGGGAAGCAGAGATTACCCTTTGGATGGGATTTGTGAAACACCGCATATAAAATGATGAACCTATAGCAGGGAGACGTGCATTTGGAACACGCACACGGCGGGGGGGGGGGGGGGGGTTGGAGAATGGTCCCCCCCACTCAAGACCCTCAGGTGGGAGCCTTTCCCTTTAGGCAAAGGGGAAAAACAAGTTATTTTTCAACCTCGTTTCAGAAGCGTCTCCCGCTTCCTGGAAAAAAGGACCGTGCTGGACCTGGTTAATGATTAAACACCGTCCCTGTGCCGTGAGAGCCAAGAAGGGATGAGAGGGAGCCAGGGAAACTTAAACCAAGGCAGAATAGAGCTGCCAGCACCTGTTCCCAGAAATTTTAGCATCAGGAGTGCCTGTACACAAAGAAAAAAAAAAGGAAAAAAAGGGAAAAAAAAAAAAAAAAAAAGGGATAACACACCCCCCCCCCCCAAAAAAAAAAAACCAAACCAAAAAAACCGAGGCGCAGCAAATTGACCACGACGAGGATTTCAGGCACCATTTTCTCTGCGGTGCTGTCCAAGAAATGAAGAGGCGGGGATGCTCTAACGCCGGGCAGGAGCATCCCCCAGCCTCTCGGCAGGTTTTTGGGTGTTTTTTTTTTTTTGGGGGGGTGGCTTGAGCCGTTATCGGATTTGACCCTCGCGGTGCTTCAGTCCAGATGAACTTTTGGGCTGAGTTGTTATTGCTGTGGGAATCCCCCCCCCACCACCACCACCCCATCCCTTAGAAGCGGGTTATTCGCCGCAGAAAATGTTTGAAATGCATCTTTTCCTTGCGCAGGTGAGGAGGCAGGCACCGGCTGCTGCTTCCCTTCAAGGATTCAAACGAATACATTCAAATCCAGCAAAATCTTGCAGATCTTCCCCTCCTCAGGCAGAAGAATATCAATAATTTCAGGTGAATGCCCCCCTCCCTTTTCATTTCTACAGCCAGAAATACAGAGCAGCGTTCATTTGCATACAAAGCAACCCGCGGAGTTTCTCCAGTTTATGAGAAATGCCTTAAAAAAAAAAAAAAAAAAAAAGGAGGCAGAGACACAGGGAGAGAGAGGGGAGAGACTCCTAGCAGAAATCTTATCGATTTTTTTGCTATGCATGTATTTATTTGGCAACGGGGCGGGGAGAAAAATTGAACATTATTGGCAGCCCTCCCTTAAAAAAAAAAAAAGAGAAAAAAAAAGAGAAAAAGAGAGATGCAAATTGTGTTTTATTTTAACCTGGTTCCATGCTTTATTCAATGTTTATGATGCATTATCTCCCCCTTAAATAAAAAATAAATAATGTAAAATTGGGATCTCGCTGCCACCGAGAGGAGAAGCTCCGGTCGATTTTCTTAATTTCAGTCTGAAAGTGACACACTAATTAAAGCGCCTCATATCCCCCCCCCCCAACTTCTTTTTATTGTTATTATCAGATTTACCTTACATTTTCCCCATTAAAAAAAAAAAAAACCAACAACAAACCTACAAAAAAAACCAGTTTCGCTGCCCCCAAGATAAAACTAAACTAAAATAAGGACCCCCGGGTTTGTTTTTTTTTTTTCCCCAACGTTGCCCATCGCTTTCCGCCATCAGATTCATTGTGATGTATTAGATGCAATAAATTATCCCATGTAACAAAACATTGGGAGCTGAAAGGGTGATAATCTGGAAAGCAGAGATAAGGATTCATTATTCCGAATCATTATGAATCCAACGTTGCCTCTGACTTCTTTCTTAATCAGCTCCTCTGATCCTGGATATGTGAGCAGCACAGATAAGGAAAGAGTCATTTATAATTCTGTACCTCGTCTAATATTTTAAAAAAAGTCAGAGGCAAGAAAACGCTATAAAACACAAGCAAGAGGCGGGCTCCGAATGAAATATCACTTCGATGTTGTTAGAGCCGCAGTAAGATTTAATTAAAATTCTCCACTTCCACGTGCTTTATATATTTGTATAAATATATTTTGCACCTTGGCTGTAATGGATAGGAATTTGCAGCTGGGGCTATTTGTTGGGCTCTGGATTTGACTTTATTTCCAAGTCCCCGTTTGGGTGAATGGAAGAGGTGGATGGGGCGGGGGGTGGGGGGGGATGGATTTTAATTCCCGAGGTTTCCCCCCAGCCCCTCTCTCCCTCCCCACCGTTCACACAAAGTCATTAGGTCGATCCCACCAAGGTAGGAGGCTGCGTTTAATGGAAATCGTTTTAAAGCGAATATACTCCGCGCACACAAAGCACAGGATCAATGCCAAACCGGCTGATTTGGGGAGATCAAGACAAGAGGGCTTTCTCCCCCTCCTTGGAAATGAAGATGGCAGCGATGATATTAAAAAATAACCTATCTGAGACCGTGTTTTCCCAGCCGGGGAGGGGGAAAATATTGATTATTGACAACTTTTCTGCGGGGTGGGGGCAGAGAAGGGTGGGTTTTCTCTCCAGAGCAGACAAGGCAG
Organism: Astur gentilis; assembly: GCF_929443795.1. Classification (NCBI taxonomy): domain Eukaryota; kingdom Metazoa; phylum Chordata; class Aves; order Accipitriformes; family Accipitridae; genus Astur; species Astur gentilis. Next base: position 5,319,825 of record NC_064890.1, read on the forward strand.
TTTAATTATAGCGAATAAAACATCCCTAACCTCCTTTCTGCAGCCGGCGGAGCGGTTATCACTAACAATAACGTATGGATTATATTTATGGAGGGTCCGACTGCAAATCTTGGTTCAGGCGGAGCCGAAATCGATTGTGTGTGTGTGCGTGTGTGTAGGTATTTATTTCGATGTATACGCGTCTAAATATGTGCCAGGAGGAGAGCAAGAGGTGGGATTAGCCACACGCACTCTGAGAATCACAGACACCCCCAGTTACTTGGAAAACACGAGGAAAAAAATAGAAATATATATGGAATATAAGTATACGCACACCCCATATATATATAATCCACATATATATATTCCATATACACACACACACACAAACAAGGAAAAAATATGCATGTGTGTGTGTGTATATATGTATGCATGTATTCATTTTTTTTAAATGACCTCTGGCTACCTGACTCTTGCTTTTAACGTATATTCGCACCTAAACTGCAGGCATCAGGGAAGGTCTGTGATATTTATGATAAACCCCGGGTGCCATTTAAAGCCTCATTAGTTATGTTTAACCTTTGAATCACCAGCCATCCTAGCTGGAAATGAACTTTACGGTGCGGGGTGAATGCGGGGGGGGGGGGGGGGGGTGAGGAGGGGTATGAGTGTGGATGCGCCTGCGCCTCTGCCCAAATTCTTCCCCCCCTCCCCAGTAAACCCCAGCCGGGGGAATGGAGACAATAGCTCAAGGACTCCATCTCCGTGGGCTTCCCAGGAGGTTTTTGCAGGAGGATCCTTGATTTTTCGTTTCCCCATCTCGTCCCCACTTCCACGATGTGCTCAGCCATCCCAGATCCAGCTCCTTCACCCTCCCCTTTTTTTTTTTTTTTTTTTTTTTTTTTTTTTCTGAGCAGTTTTGGAGGGATCCGGCAACATCTTCTTCCACGTTGATCTCTCCCCACCTCCCGCAGCACTATTGGGGGGGGGGCAGAAATCGTGGCGAGCAGGTTTCCCAGGGATTTTCCTGTCCGGTGATGGGGAACACACACCCCGAGTGATTTTAGCTGTATTCTCTTTTTTTTTTAATCCCATACCCTGCAAGGGTTTAGCCCCGGTTTCTTCTCCACTCGGCTCGGTGCAAACCACGCAAGCCTCGTGGCTCTAAAATACTCATTTTCGAAGGTTTTTTCTCTAGCAAAAGCCACATTTCTTGGCGAGGGGAGATGGGCTCAACCCTCCTCCCCCCGCCGTTGGGGTGCCGAAGTGTTTCCATCGGTGTTTCGCGGCGGGAAGGTTCCCTTCGCAGCTCTAATGAGCTTTAAGTTATTACCTTAATTGAATGTGTTTTCTAAAGATAGAATTGGGAGGCGATCGCGTTACCTTTCACCTTACAGAGTCACTCTAGAAGCAGAGATAGCGAACCCCCAACGTCAGCAGAAGAAAAAAAAAAAAGAAAAAACAACAAAAAAAAACCCCCCAAAACCCACAATATCCCTCCAGGACCAGGAGGGTATATACATATTTTATTTTTTTTTTTTTTTCCCTAAGTGACCAATTTTCGCCCCCCTTTCTAAAGCGGCGGTTTAGATGCCGGGATGTGCGGGATCTCCGCCGGGTACCGCGGAGACGGGTCGGGGGGGGGGTGTCTGCATCCCCCCCCCCCCCCCCTCAGCACCAGTGGGTCTCCCACTCGTGGGGCCTGGGGATTCCTGCCCCGCACCTTGTTTAGCTCTGGTAAGAAAGCTCTTCTGGTTTATTCCCGTGGGGAGCATTTCACACCAGGGGTGGATGTGGGGGTTGATGTTAAATGGGGGGGGGGGATGTCTCCCCACTTTTTCTCCCCTTCCCACTTCTTCTCCCACCCGGGAGGTGACTGCCCACCCCGGCAGAACAGCGTGGTCGGGCTGGTCCTCCGGGTCTTGGCCAGCTTTGCTGGCAGGACCCCCCCCCCACCCCGGGGGAGGGGGGGTTTGCAGAAAAGAGCACCCACCCTTAATAATAAAAAAGAACATCTCCCAACAGCGGGGAAGTTTCCTTGCAAGGCAATCTGCCGGTGGATCAAGGCTGGGGGGGGGGCACACTGAGGCTGCAGCATTAGATTTTGGGGAGTGACACGAGGGGGGGGGTTAAATGTGGAAAATCAGCCCCCCCCCTCCATCTCCTTATCGCTGCAAGATTTGGGGCATCCCCCGGGCAAGGCTCCCAGGCTTCTCCTCCGGCCCTACAGCAGTTTTGGGTTTTTTTTTGGGGGGGGGGGGGGGGTTATCCTCCCAGCCCTCCCCAGCCCTCGAAAGCCCCCAGGTCTTCCTAGGGAGGAGGGATTGGGGAGCGGGCGGGGGGCTGCAGGTGAAGGTGGGGGGAGAGGACACGGGGGACAGTGTCTTCATGTGTCACCCCCCCCGTTCTCAGAGTGTCACCCCCCCCCCCCCCGGTTCTCAGAGTGTCCCCCCCCTCATTCTCAGAGTGTCAGGGCATGCGTGTGGGTTATTTTATTTATTATTTTTGTGTGTGTGTGTCCAGATCCTGGAACCTTAAACTGGCACGTATTAAAATAAATAAATAAATAAATAAATAAATAAAATAAAGAAGAATAGGGTCAAGAAAAGTCCGTCCCCCCCCCCCCCGAGGAGGAGGAAGGACCGAGGAGAAGAAACAGCCCCTGGTAGCTAATGTCACCGCTTTTCCTCGAAAGCTTTCGATGCGAGCGGAGCGAGCCCCGGCGTTATTTGGATGATCTTACGCTTAATTATTATTTTTTTTTTCTCTCTCTCTCTCTCTCTCTTCCCAGGCGTTGTAGGCTCCCGGCAGTGACAGTTGCTCCCGGGACGGCTTACACCACACTTACACCTCTGCGAACCCCAATACCTGGCTCATCCTCCCCCCGGCCCTGCCCCCGTCCGTCCGTCCGTCCGTCCGTCTGTCCCCCCACCTCCCCATCCCATGGGATTCCCGGGCTGAATATGTAAAGAAATGGCCCCTCATATTTCTCTTACTTTTTCTCTGCCCTTTCCCAACCCGGAAGAGCTCTGATCTTCAGCCCAGCCCGGAGGAGGAGGAGGAGGAGGAGGAGGAGGAGGAGGAGGAGGAGGAGGAGGAGGAGGGCAAGGGTGGGCGTTTGGAGGATGCGGCTCCCCCAGGTTTTCCCCCTGGGTGGGAGTTTGCGACATGCCAGCAGCCGCCGCTCCGCTCCTCCCGCACTGCTGCCCTGAGAGCTCCAGCGGAACGGGACAAAACAAAAAGCATCTGCCCAGGTCAGTGAAGGCTCCGATTTGTGTGTCTGTAGGTTCCCCCCCCCCCGACCCTTCTCTTTCTTTTTTTTTTTTTTTTTCCTTTTTTTTTCTTTTAATTCCTTCACCTCCTCCTTCTCCACGTGGAGGGAATTAGGATGGAG